>NC_135235.1:726135891-726441800 GCF_051348905.1 Ranitomeya variabilis | reverse complement strand
TTTCTCCATTTTCTCCTGCAGCTGCGGAACACAGAATAATATTAGGAAGAAGGAAAAAGACGCAAGACGATAATACAGAGATAGGAATAATAAGAGGAAATATTGGAGAACAATACATGTAATATTGAGATGGATCTACTCATGAATCAAACAAAGCTCAGCTCCATACACTTCATATACACACACGGCTCCGCTCCGTACACCTCATACACACGGCTCCGCTCCGTACACCTCGTACACACACGGCTCCGCTCCGTACACCTCATATACACACGGCTCCGCTCCGCACACCTCATACACACACGGCTCCGCTCCGTACACCTCATACACACGGCTCCGCTCCGTACACCTCGTACACACACGGCTCCGCTCCGTACACCTCGTACACACACGGTTCCGCTCCATACACCTCGTACACACACGGCTCCGCTCCGTACACCTCGTACACACACGGCTCCGCTCCGTACACCTCGTACACACACGGTTCCGCTCCGTACACCTCGTACACACACGGTTCCGCTCCATACACCTCGTACACACACGGCTCCGCTCCATACACCTCGTACACACACGGCTCAGCTACATCCACACTGTAAACCCCTCCTGACCCCACACATAAACTTCCCCTCATCCAGCACCATGACATCCAGCACAGCAGAGTCCTGCATACACTGAGGCCCCTGATCATGTGACCCCTGACTCCTCCCCTCCTGTGACCTCATCACAGGTCCTGTGCACACAGAGCAGCCATATATGTGGTGTGCGGCTCTGCAAGTGAAGGTATGTGGAGATTCCCCATTAATGGAGCATTAATATTGGTTGAGCCTAGAGTGTATGGGCTCCTTCCTGGTATATATTATTGTAGATACAGACTGTACGGGCTCCTGTCAGGTATATATTATTGTAGATATAGACTGTACGGGCTCCTGTCAGGTATATATTATTGTAGATACAGACTGTACGGGCTCCTGTCAGGTATATATTATTGTAGATATAGACTGTACGGGCTCCTGTCATGTATATATTATTGTAGATACAGACTGTACGGGCTCCTGTCAGGTATATATTATTGTAGATATAGACTGTACAGACTCCTTTCAGGCATATATTATTGTAGATATAGACTGTACAGGCTCCTGTCAGGTATATATTATTGTAGATACAGACTGTACGGGCTCCTGTCAGGTATATATTATTGTAGATACAGACTGTACGGGCTCCTGTCAGGTATATATTATTGTAGATACAGACTGTACGGGCTCCTGTCAGGTATATATTATTGTAGATACAGACTGTACGGGCTCCTGTCAGGTATATATTATTGTAGATATAGACTGTACGGGCTCCTGTCAGGTATATATTATTGTAGATATAGACTGTACGGGCTCCTGTCAGGTATATATTATTGTAGATATAGACTGTACGGGCTCCTGTCAGGTATATATTATTGTAGATATAGATTGTACGGGCTCCTGTCAGGTATATATTATTGTAGATACAGACTGTACGGGCTCCTGTCAGGCATATATTATTGTAGATATAGACTGTATGGGCTCCTGTCAGGTATATATTATTGTAGATACAGACTGTACGGGCTCCTGTCAGGTATATATTATTGTAGATATAGACTGTATGGGCTCCTGTCAGGTATATATTATTGTAGATACAGACTGTACGGGCTCCTGTCAGGTATATAGTATTGTAGATATAGACTGTACGGGCTCCTGTCAGGTATATATTATTGTAGATACAGACTGTACGGGCTCCTGTCAGGTATATATTATTGTAGATACAGACTGTACAGGCCCCTGTCAGGTATATATTATTGTAGATATAGACTGTACGGGCTTCTGTCAGATATATATTATTGTAGATACAGACTGTACGGGCCCCTGTCAGGTATATATTATTGTAGATATAGACTGTACGGGCTCCTGTCAGGTATATATTATTGTAGATATAGACTGTACGGGCTCCTGTCAGGTATATATTATTGTAGATACAGACTGTACGGGCTCCTGTCAGGTATATATTATTGTAGATACAGACTGTACAGGCCCCTGTCAGGTATATATTATTGTAGATATAGACTGTACGGGCTCCTGTCAGGTATATATTATTGTAGATATAGACTGTACGGGCTCCTGTCAGGTATATATTATTGTAGATATAGACTGTACGGGCTCCTGTCAGGTATATATTATTGTAGATACAGACTGTACGGGCTCCTGTCAGGTATATATTATTGTAGATACAGACTGTACGGGCTCCTGTCAGGTATATATTATTGTAGATATAGACTGTACGGGCTCCTGTCAGGCATATATTATTGTATTATTATTATTATTATTATTCATTTTTATAGCGCCATTTATTCCATGGCGCTTTACATGTGAAATACGGGGCAAATATAGACAAATACATTAAACATGAGCAAAAAACAAGGCACACGGGTACATAAGGAGGAAGGACCCTGCCCGCGAGGGCTCACAATCTGCAGGGGATGGGTGATGATACACTAGGAGAGGGGAGAGCTGGTTGTGCGGCGGTTCAGTAGGTTCAGGATCACTGCAGGCTGTAGGCTTGTCGGAAGAGGTGAGTCTTCAGGTTCTTTTTGAAAGTTTCTATGGTAGGCGAGAGTCTGATGTGCTGGGGTAGAGAGTTCCAGAGTATGGGGGAAGCACGGGAGAAGTCTTGGATGCGGTTGTGGGAAGAAGAGATGAGAGGGGAGTAGAGAAGGAGGTCTTCAGAGGATCGGAGGTTGCGTGTTGGTAGGTACCGGGAGATCATGTCACAGATGTATGGAGGAGATAGGTTGTGGATGGCTTTGTAGGTGATTGTGAGGGTTTTGAACTGGAGTCTCTGGGCAATAGGAAGCCAGTGAAGGGCTTGGCATAGGGGAGAGGCTGGGGAATAGCGGGGAGACAGGTAGATTAGTCGAGCAGCAGAGTGTAGGATGGATTGGAGTGGTGCCAGAGTGCTAGAGGGGAGTCCAGAGAGTAGGAGGTTGCAGTAGACGAGGCGGGAGATGATAAGGGCATGCACTAGTGTTTTTGTGGTGTCACGGTCAAGGAATGCGCGGATCCGGGAAATGTTTTTGAGTTTGAGGCGGCAGGAGGAGGCAAGAGCTTGGATATGTGGCTTGAAAGAGAGGGCAGAGTCGAGGATCACCCCGAGGCACTGGGCGTGTGGGACTGGGGAAAGTGAGCAGCCATTGACATTGATGGATAGGTCTGGTGGAGGGGTAGAGTGAGATGGGGGAAAGATGATGAATTCTGTTTTGTCCATGTTCAGTTGTAGAAAGCGAGCAGAAAAGAAGGCTGAAATAGCAGACAGACAGTGCGGGATTTTGGTAAGTAAGGAGGGGAGGTCAGGTCCGGATAGGTAGATCTGCGTGTCATCAGCATAGAGATGGTACTGCATACCGTGGGATTCTATGAGCTGTCCCAGACCGAAGGTGTAGATGGAGAAGAGTAGGGGTCCTAGAACAGAGCCTTGAGGAACACCGACTGACAAGGGGCGAGGTGAGGAGGTGGTGTGGCGGAGGGAGACACTGAATGTCCGATCTGTCAGATATGATGAGATCCAGGAAAGGGCTAAGTCTGTGATGCCAAGAGATGAGAGGATTTGTAGCAGAAGGGAGTGGTCCACAGTGTCAAAGGCAGAAGACAGGTCCAGGAGAAGGAGGACAGAGTAGTGTCGCTTGTTCCTGGCAGTTAGTAGGTCATTGGTGACTTTAGTTAGGGCAGTTTCAGTTGAGTGATGGGAACGGAAGCCAGATTGTAATCGATCAAAGAGGGAGCAGGAGGAGAGGTGAGAGGACAGTTCAAGATGGATGTGTTGCTCCAGCAATTTGGAGGCATAAGGAAGAAGAGATATCGGGCGATAGCTAGACACAGAGGATGGGTCGAGGGAGGGCTTTTTGAGGATGGGTGTGATCTTGGCATGTTTGAAGGATGAGGGGAAGACACCTGTTGTGAGTGAGAGGTTGAAGAGGTGCATTAGGGTTGGGATGAAGACCGTGGAAAGGTTAGGGATGAGGTGAGATGGGAGCGGGTCGAGCGTGCAGGTGGTGAGGTGTGATCTCGACAGGAGGGTGGAGAGCTGATCTTCTGTCATGGTGGAGAAGCTGGTTTTGGAGGAGCAGGGGTGAGCAGCTAAGAGGGGCAGTGGGCGCTGTGGGCCAAAGCTTTCTCTGATCGTATCGATCTTCTGTTTAAAGAAAGAGGCAAAGTCTTCAGCAGAAATGAGAGGGGAGGGAGGGGGTGCAGGGGGACGGAGTAGAGAATTGAAAGTGTTGAAAAGCTGTTTAGGGTTGTGAGACAGGGAGGATATGAGAGATGAGAAGTAAGTTTGTTTTGCGGCAGTGAGCGCGGACTTGAAGCTGGCGAGGGACTGCTTGTATGCGGTGAAGTGGTCAGCAGAGCGGGATCGCTTCCATCTTCGCTCAGCGATCCTGGAAGCCCGTCTCGGTTCTTTAGTCAGGCTGGTCAGCCAGGGCTGCCTGTTGACTGTACGAGTTTTGCTATGCATGAGCAGGGCGGCAGAATTGAGTGTTGTTGTTATTGTTGCGTTATAAAAAGCAGCAGCAGCATTTGTGTCATGAAGGGAGGCTATGTCGGTAAGAGGGAGAAGGGACTCGGAGAGTGATTGTAAGTTGAGATGTTTGAGATTTCTGCGAGGAAGTTCGTGGAGTGGGGGTTGTACACTAGGAGAGGAGAGGGAAGAGAATGTCAGTAGGTTGTGGTCAGACAGGGGGAGGGGTGAGTTAGTGAGATTAGTAAGGGAGCAGAGGCGGGTGAAGACGAGGTCCAGCGTGTGGCCATCTTTGTGAGTGGCCTCAGAGGACCATTGAGTGAGGCCAAAGGAGGCAGTCAGTGATAAAAGTTTAGAGGCAGCTGAGGTGGAAGTGTCAATCGGGATGTTGAAATCACCCATGATGATAGTGGGGATGTCAACAGAGAGGAAATGAAGTAGCCATGTGGTGAAGTGGTCGAGAAAGGTGGAGATGGCTAGTTCTGGGGGGCGGTAGATGACAGCCAGCTGGAGGTTGGAGGGGGAATAGATGCGGATGGAGTGCACCTCAAATGAGGGAAGAGTAGCGGAGGGTGGTAGCGGGATTGGAGTGAAGGAGCAGGTGTCAGACAGGAGCAAGCCAACCCCTCCACCACGTTTGTTGGTGGAGCGAGAGGTGTGAGAGAGGTGGAGACCACCGTAGGAAAGCGCAGCTGGAGAGGCTGAGTCAGAGGGGGTGAGCCAGGTTTCCGTGATGCCAAGGAAGGAGAGTTTGTTGGTGATGAAGAGGTCATGGATAAATGGCAGTTTGTTGCAGACGGAGCGTGCGTTCCATAGTGCTCCAGGTAAGGGGACCGGGGGAGTGGGGGCTGGATGAATGGGTATGAGGTTGTCATGGTTGGGAGAACGTGCGGAGGATCGAGGTAGGGGGTTAGAAATGAGCGTGGGGATGTGTTGGGGTGGGCCGGGATTTGGGGATACATCACCGGCAATGAGGAGTAGCAGACAGAGCGTTAGAAGGTGGGAGCTGGATAGGACATGATGTGGCCGTGTGTGTCTGGAGAAAAAGGATTGTATGTGGAGGAACAGTTCTGAGGAGAAGGTGAGATGGCTGGGGAGGATGGAGGAAGAAATGACTAGTTCCTTACAAGGTGGAGGGATTGCAGGAGATTGTAAGAAGGAAAGTAGTATGGGGGTGAAAGAGCAAAGAAACCGAAACATTGTAGTGGTTTGGTGTTCTGTTACCTTCCAGTCAATTCCAGTCGAATTCAGTCTAATTCAAATTCATAATTAAAAAGATGTAATTTAAAAGATGGAAGAGAAAAGATAAAATGCAGCAGACTGCGTCTGTAGCAGACGCCTGCATGTGAATATATCCCCAGTTAAGGGCATTCAGGTGTGAATGAGGGGGTGGCTGGGTATGGGAGACCAGATGTAGCGAGTTAAGCAGAGGTCATAAAGAGAGGGAGGGGTTGGAGTGACCACTCAGAGAGATGCCAGAATAACACAATGAGATATATGGAACAGGTCATGGAAACAGGCTGATAGGTAAGAAAGCATGCTAAAAAGGATTATATGTGCTGCACCAAGACACTCAGATCCAGGGAAGGCATAGAAAATTCAATGCAATATACAGAAACATTCAGGAGCCAGGGAGAGCTGGGGAAAGGTCAATGCATACCATGGAAATTCAATGCAATAAACAGAAACATTCAGGAGCCAGGGAGAGCTGGGGAAAGGTCAATGCATACCATGGAAATTCAATGCAATAAACAGAAACATTCAGGAGCCAGGGAGAGCTGGGGAAAGGTCAATGCATACCTGTGGGAAGAGGAGAACAGCTTGATTAGATGGTACAGATGATGATAATATTGTAGTAGTGATGAGTAGCCAAATGCATTCTAGAATTCAGTCTAATTCAAATTCATAATTAAAAAGATGTAATTTAAAAGATGGAAGAGAAAAGATAAAATGCAGCAGACTGCGTCTGTAGCAGACGCCTGCATGTGAATATATCCCCAGTTAAGGGCATTCAGGTGTGAATGAGGGGGTGGCTGGGTATGGGAGACCAGATGTAGCGAGTTAAGCAGAGGTCATAAAGAGAGGGAGGGGTTGGAGTGACCACTCAGAGAGATGCCAGAATAACACAATGAGATATATGGAACAGGTCATGGAAACAGGCTGATAGGTAAGAAAGCATGCTAAAAAGGATTATATGTGCTGCACCAAGACACTCAGATCCAGGGAAGGCATAGAAAATTCAATGCAATATACAGAAACATTCAGGAGCCAGGGAGAGCTGGGGAAAGGTCAATGCATACCATGGAAATTCAATGCAATAAACAGAAACATTCAGGAGCCAGGGAGAGCTGGGGAAAGGTCAATGCATACCATGGAAATTCAATGCAATAAACAGAAACATTCAGGAGCCAGGGAGAGCTGGGGAAAGGTCAATGCATACCTGTGGGAAGAGGAGAACAGCTTGATTAGATGGTACAGATGATGATAATATTGTAGTAGTGATGAGTAGCCAAATGCATTCTAGAATTCAGTCTAATTCAAATTCATAATTAAAAAGATGTAATTTAAAAGATGGAAGAGAAAAGATAAAATGCAGCAGACTGCGTCTGTAGCAGACGCCTGCATGTGAATATATCCCCAGTTAAGGGCATTCAGGTGTGAATGAGGGGGTGGCTGGGTATGGGAGACCAGATGTAGCGAGTTAAGCAGAGGTCATAAAGAGAGGGAGGGGTTGGAGTGACCACTCAGAGAGATGCCAGAATAACACAATGAGATATATGGAACAGGTCATGGAAACAGGCTGATAGGTAAGAAAGCATGCTAAAAAGGATTATATGTGCTGCACCAAGACACTCAGATCCAGGGAAGGCATAGAAAATTCAATGCAATATACAGAAACATTCAGGAGCCAGGGAGAGCTGGGGAAAGGTCAATGCATACCATGGAAATTCAATGCAATAAACAGAAACATTCAGGAGCCAGGGAGAGCTGGGGAAAGGTCAATGCATACCATGGAAATTCAATGCAATAAACAGAAACATTCAGGAGCCAGGGAGAGCTGGGGAAAGGTCAATGCATACCTGTGGGAAGAGGAGAACAGCTTGATTAGATGGTACAGATGATGATAATATTGTAGTAGTGATGAGTAGCCAAATGCATTCTAGAATTCAGTCTAATTCAAATTCATAATTAAAAAGATGTAATTTAAAAGATGGAAGAGAAAAGATAAAATGCAGCAGACTGCGTCTGTAGCAGACGCCTGCATGTGAATATATCCCCAGTTAAGGGCATTCAGGTGTGAATGAGGGGGTGGCTGGGTATGGGAGACCAGATGTAGCGAGTTAAGCAGAGGTCATAAAGAGAGGGAGGGGTTGGAGTGACCACTCAGAGAGATGCCAGAATAACACAATGAGATATATGGAACAGGTCATGGAAACAGGCTGATAGGTAAGAAAGCATGCTAAAAAGGATTATATGTGCTGCACCAAGACACTCAGATCCAGGGAAGGCATAGAAAATTCAATGCAATATACAGAAACATTCAGGAGCCAGGGAGAGCTGGGGAAAGGTCAATGCATACCATGGAAATTCAATGCAATAAACAGAAACATTCAGGAGCCAGGGAGAGCTGGGGAAAGGTCAATGCATACCATGGAAATTCAATGCAATAAACAGAAACATTCAGGAGCCAGGGAGAGCTGGGGAAAGGTCAATGCATACCTGTGGGAAGAGGAGAACAGCTTGATTAGATGGTACAGATGATGATAATATTGTAGTAGTGATGAGTAGCCAAATGCATTCTAGAATTCAGTCTAATTCAAATTCATAATTAAAAAGATGTAATTTAAAAGATGGAAGAGAAAAGATAAAATGCAGCAGACTGCGTCTGTAGCAGACGCCTGCATGTGAATATATCCCCAGTTAAGGGCATTCAGGTGTGAATGAGGGGGTGGCTGGGTATGGGAGACCAGATGTAGCGAGTTAAGCAGAGGTCATAAAGAGAGGGAGGGGTTGGAGTGACCACTCAGAGAGATGCCAGAATAACACAATGAGATATATGGAACAGGTCATGGAAACAGGCTGATAGGTAAGAAAGCATGCTAAAAAGGATTATATGTGCTGCACCAAGACACTCAGATCCAGGGAAGGCATAGAAAATTCAATGCAATATACAGAAACATTCAGGAGCCAGGGAGAGCTGGGGAAAGGTCAATGCATACCATGGAAATTCAATGCAATAAACAGAAACATTCAGGAGCCAGGGAGAGCTGGGGAAAGGTCAATGCATACCATGGAAATTCAATGCAATAAACAGAAACATTCAGGAGCCAGGGAGAGCTGGGGAAAGGTCAATGCATACCTGTGGGAAGAGGAGAACAGCTTGATTAGATGGTACAGATGATGATAATATTGTAGTAGTGATGAGTAGCCAAATGCATTCTAGAATTCAGTCTAATTCAAATTCATAATTAAAAAGATGTAATTTAAAAGATGGAAGAGAAAAGATAAAATGCAGCAGACTGCGTCTGTAGCAGACGCCTGCATGTGAATATATCCCCAGTTAAGGGCATTCAGGTGTGAATGAGGGGGTGGCTGGGTATGGGAGACCAGATGTAGCGAGTTAAGCAGAGGTCATAAAGAGAGGGAGGGGTTGGAGTGACCACTCAGAGAGATGCCAGAATAACACAATGAGATATATGGAACAGGTCATGGAAACAGGCTGATAGGTAAGAAAGCATGCTAAAAAGGATTATATGTGCTGCACCAAGACACTCAGATCCAGGGAAGGCATAGAAAATTCAATGCAATATACAGAAACATTCAGGAGCCAGGGAGAGCTGGGGAAAGGTCAATGCATACCATGGAAATTCAATGCAATAAACAGAAACATTCAGGAGCCAGGGAGAGCTGGGGAAAGGTCAATGCATACCATGGAAATTCAATGCAATAAACAGAAACATTCAGGAGCCAGGGAGAGCTGGGGAAAGGTCAATGCATACCTGTGGGAAGAGGAGAACAGCTTGATTAGATGGTACAGATGATGATAATATTGTAGTAGTGATGAGTAGCCAAATGCATTCTAGAATTCAGTCTAATTCAAATTCATAATTAAAAAGATGTAATTTAAAAGATGGAAGAGAAAAGATAAAATGCAGCAGACTGCGTCTGTAGCAGACGCCTGCATGTGAATATATCCCCAGTTAAGGGCATTCAGGTGTGAATGAGGGGGTGGCTGGGTATGGGAGACCAGATGTAGCGAGTTAAGCAGAGGTCATAAAGAGAGGGAGGGGTTGGAGTGACCACTCAGAGAGATGCCAGAATAACACAATGAGATATATGGAACAGGTCATGGAAACAGGCTGATAGGTAAGAAAGCATGCTAAAAAGGATTATATGTGCTGCACCAAGACACTCAGATCCAGGGAAGGCATAGAAAATTCAATGCAATATACAGAAACATTCAGGAGCCAGGGAGAGCTGGGGAAAGGTCAATGCATACCATGGAAATTCAATGCAATAAACAGAAACATTCAGGAGCCAGGGAGAGCTGGGGAAAGGTCAATGCATACCATGGAAATTCAATGCAATAAACAGAAACATTCAGGAGCCAGGGAGAGCTGGGGAAAGGTCAATGCATACCTGTGGGAAGAGGAGAACAGCTTGATTAGATGGTACAGATGATGATAATATTGTAGTAGTGATGAGTAGCCAAATGCATTCTAGAATTCAGTCTAATTCAAATTCATAATTAAAAAGATGTAATTTAAAAGATGGAAGAGAAAAGATAAAATGCAGCAGACTGCGTCTGTAGCAGACGCCTGCATGTGAATATATCCCCAGTTAAGGGCATTCAGGTGTGAATGAGGGGGTGGCTGGGTATGGGAGACCAGATGTAGCGAGTTAAGCAGAGGTCATAAAGAGAGGGAGGGGTTGGAGTGACCACTCAGAGAGATGCCAGAATAACACAATGAGATATATGGAACAGGTCATGGAAACAGGCTGATAGGTAAGAAAGCATGCTAAAAAGGATTATATGTGCTGCACCAAGACACTCAGATCCAGGGAAGGCATAGAAAATTCAATGCAATATACAGAAACATTCAGGAGCCAGGGAGAGCTGGGGAAAGGTCAATGCATACCATGGAAATTCAATGCAATAAACAGAAACATTCAGGAGCCAGGGAGAGCTGGGGAAAGGTCAATGCATACCATGGAAATTCAATGCAATAAACAGAAACATTCAGGAGCCAGGGAGAGCTGGGGAAAGGTCAATGCATACCTGTGGGAAGAGGAGAACAGCTTGATTAGATGGTACAGATGATGATAATATTGTAGTAGTGATGAGTAGCCAAATGCATTCTAGAATTCAGTCTAATTCAAATTCATAATTAAAAAGATGTAATTTAAAAGATGGAAGAGAAAAGATAAAATGCAGCAGACTGCGTCTGTAGCAGACGCCTGCATGTGAATATATCCCCAGTTAAGGGCATTCAGGTGTGAATGAGGGGGTGGCTGGGTATGGGAGACCAGATGTAGCGAGTTAAGCAGAGGTCATAAAGAGAGGGAGGGGTTGGAGTGACCACTCAGAGAGATGCCAGAATAACACAATGAGATATATGGAACAGGTCATGGAAACAGGCTGATAGGTAAGAAAGCATGCTAAAAAGGATTATATGTGCTGCACCAAGACACTCAGATCCAGGGAAGGCATAGAAAATTCAATGCAATATACAGAAACATTCAGGAGCCAGGGAGAGCTGGGGAAAGGTCAATGCATACCATGGAAATTCAATGCAATAAACAGAAACATTCAGGAGCCAGGGAGAGCTGGGGAAAGGTCAATGCATACCATGGAAATTCAATGCAATAAACAGAAACATTCAGGAGCCAGGGAGAGCTGGGGAAAGGTCAATGCATACCTGTGGGAAGAGGAGAACAGCTTGATTAGATGGTACAGATGATGATAATATTGTAGTAGTGATGAGTAGCCAAATGCATTCTAGAATTCAGTCTAATTCAAATTCATAATTAAAAAGATGTAATTTAAAAGATGGAAGAGAAAAGATAAAATGCAGCAGACTGCGTCTGTAGCAGACGCCTGCATGTGAATATATCCCCAGTTAAGGGCATTCAGGTGTGAATGAGGGGGTGGCTGGGTATGGGAGACCAGATGTAGCGAGTTAAGCAGAGGTCATAAAGAGAGGGAGGGGTTGGAGTGACCACTCAGAGAGATGCCAGAATAACACAATGAGATATATGGAACAGGTCATGGAAACAGGCTGATAGGTAAGAAAGCATGCTAAAAAGGATTATATGTGCTGCACCAAGACACTCAGATCCAGGGAAGGCATAGAAAATTCAATGCAATATACAGAAACATTCAGGAGCCAGGGAGAGCTGGGGAAAGGTCAATGCATACCATGGAAATTCAATGCAATAAACAGAAACATTCAGGAGCCAGGGAGAGCTGGGGAAAGGTCAATGCATACCATGGAAATTCAATGCAATAAACAGAAACATTCAGGAGCCAGGGAGAGCTGGGGAAAGGTCAATGCATACCTGTGGGAAGAGGAGAACAGCTTGATTAGATGGTACAGATGATGATAATATTGTAGTAGTGATGAGTAGCCAAATGCATTCTAGAATTCAGTCTAATTCAAATTCATAATTAAAAAGATGTAATTTAAAAGATGGAAGAGAAAAGATAAAATGCAGCAGACTGCGTCTGTAGCAGACGCCTGCATGTGAATATATCCCCAGTTAAGGGCATTCAGGTGTGAATGAGGGGGTGGCTGGGTATGGGAGACCAGATGTAGCGAGTTAAGCAGAGGTCATAAAGAGAGGGAGGGGTTGGAGTGACCACTCAGAGAGATGCCAGAATAACACAATGAGATATATGGAACAGGTCATGGAAACAGGCTGATAGGTAAGAAAGCATGCTAAAAAGGATTATATGTGCTGCACCAAGACACTCAGATCCAGGGAAGGCATAGAAAATTCAATGCAATATACAGAAACATTCAGGAGCCAGGGAGAGCTGGGGAAAGGTCAATGCATACCATGGAAATTCAATGCAATAAACAGAAACATTCAGGAGCCAGGGAGAGCTGGGGAAAGGTCAATGCATACCATGGAAATTCAATGCAATAAACAGAAACATTCAGGAGCCAGGGAGAGCTGGGGAAAGGTCAATGCATACCTGTGGGAAGAGGAGAACAGCTTGATTAGATGGTACAGATGATGATAATATTGTAGTAGTGATGAGTAGCCAAATGCATTCTAGAATTCAGTCTAATTCAAATTCATAATTAAAAAGATGTAATTTAAAAGATGGAAGAGAAAAGATAAAATGCAGCAGACTGCGTCTGTAGCAGACGCCTGCATGTGAATATATCCCCAGTTAAGGGCATTCAGGTGTGAATGAGGGGGTGGCTGGGTATGGGAGACCAGATGTAGCGAGTTAAGCAGAGGTCATAAAGAGAGGGAGGGGTTGGAGTGACCACTCAGAGAGATGCCAGAATAACACAATGAGATATATGGAACAGGTCATGGAAACAGGCTGATAGGTAAGAAAGCATGCTAAAAAGGATTATATGTGCTGCACCAAGACACTCAGATCCAGGGAAGGCATAGAAAATTCAATGCAATATACAGAAACATTCAGGAGCCAGGGAGAGCTGGGGAAAGGTCAATGCATACCATGGAAATTCAATGCAATAAACAGAAACATTCAGGAGCCAGGGAGAGCTGGGGAAAGGTCAATGCATACCATGGAAATTCAATGCAATAAACAGAAACATTCAGGAGCCAGGGAGAGCTGGGGAAAGGTCAATGCATACCTGTGGGAAGAGGAGAACAGCTTGATTAGATGGTACAGATGATGATAATATTGTAGTAGTGATGAGTAGCCAAATGCATTCTAGAATTCAGTCTAATTCAAATTCATAATTAAAAAGATGTAATTTAAAAGATGGAAGAGAAAAGATAAAATGCAGCAGACTGCGTCTGTAGCAGACGCCTGCATGTGAATATATCCCCAGTTAAGGGCATTCAGGTGTGAATGAGGGGGTGGCTGGGTATGGGAGACCAGATGTAGCGAGTTAAGCAGAGGTCATAAAGAGAGGGAGGGGTTGGAGTGACCACTCAGAGAGATGCCAGAATAACACAATGAGATATATGGAACAGGTCATGGAAACAGGCTGATAGGTAAGAAAGCATGCTAAAAAGGATTATATGTGCTGCACCAAGACACTCAGATCCAGGGAAGGCATAGAAAATTCAATGCAATATACAGAAACATTCAGGAGCCAGGGAGAGCTGGGGAAAGGTCAATGCATACCATGGAAATTCAATGCAATAAACAGAAACATTCAGGAGCCAGGGAGAGCTGGGGAAAGGTCAATGCATACCATGGAAATTCAATGCAATAAACAGAAACATTCAGGAGCCAGGGAGAGCTGGGGAAAGGTCAATGCATACCTGTGGGAAGAGGAGAACAGCTTGATTAGATGGTACAGATGATGATAATATTGTAGTAGTGATGAGTAGCCAAATGCATTCTAGAATTCAGTCTAATTCAAATTCATAATTAAAAAGATGTAATTTAAAAGATGGAAGAGAAAAGATAAAATGCAGCAGACTGCGTCTGTAGCAGACGCCTGCATGTGAATATATCCCCAGTTAAGGGCATTCAGGTGTGAATGAGGGGGTGGCTGGGTATGGGAGACCAGATGTAGCGAGTTAAGCAGAGGTCATAAAGAGAGGGAGGGGTTGGAGTGACCACTCAGAGAGATGCCAGAATAACACAATGAGATATATGGAACAGGTCATGGAAACAGGCTGATAGGTAAGAAAGCATGCTAAAAAGGATTATATGTGCTGCACCAAGACACTCAGATCCAGGGAAGGCATAGAAAATTCAATGCAATATACAGAAACATTCAGGAGCCAGGGAGAGCTGGGGAAAGGTCAATGCATACCATGGAAATTCAATGCAATAAACAGAAACATTCAGGAGCCAGGGAGAGCTGGGGAAAGGTCAATGCATACCTGTGGGAAGAGGAGAACAGCTTGATTAGATGGTACAGATGATGATAATATTGTAGTAGTGATGAGTAGCCAAATGCATTCTAGAATTCAGTCTAATTCAAATTCATAATTAAAAAGATGTAATTTAAAAGATGGAAGAGAAAAGATAAAATGCAGCAGACTGCGTCTGTAGCAGACGCCTGCATGTGAATATATCCCCAGTTAAGGGCATTCAGGTGTGAATGAGGGGGTGGCTGGGTATGGGAGACCAGATGTAGCGAGTTAAGCAGAGGTCATAAAGAGAGGGAGGGGTTGGAGTGACCACTCAGAGAGATGCCAGAATAACACAATGAGATATATGGAACAGGTCATGGAAACAGGCTGATAGGTAAGAAAGCATGCTAAAAAGGATTATATGTGCTGCACCAAGACACTCAGATCCAGGGAAGGCATAGAAAATTCAATGCAATATACAGAAACATTCAGGAGCCAGGGAGAGCTGGGGAAAGGTCAATGCATACCATGGAAATTCAATGCAATAAACAGAAACATTCAGGAGCCAGGGAGAGCTGGGGAAAGGTCAATGCATACCATGGAAATTCAATGCAATAAACAGAAACATTCAGGAGCCAGGGAGAGCTGGGGAAAGGTCAATGCATACCATGGAAATTCAATGCAATAAACAGAAACATTCAGGAGCCAGGGAGAGCTGGGGAAAGGTCAATGCATACCATGGAAATTCAATGCAATAAACAGAAACATTCAGGAGCCAGGGAGAGCTGGGGAAAGGTCAATGCATACCTGTGGGAAGAGGAGAACAGCTTGATTAGATGGTACAGATGATGATAATATTGTAGTAGTGATGAGTAGCCAAATGCATTCTAGAATTCAGTCTAATTCAAATTCATAATTAAAAAGATGTAATTTAAAAGATGGAAGAGAAAAGATAAAATGCAGCAGACTGCGTCTGTAGCAGACGCCTGCATGTGAATATATCCCCAGTTAAGGGCATTCAGGTGTGAATGAGGGGGTGGCTGGGTATGGGAGACCAGATGTAGCGAGTTAAGCAGAGGTCATAAAGAGAGGGAGGGGTTGGAGTGACCACTCAGAGAGATGCCAGAATAACACAATGAGATATATGGAACAGGTCATGGAAACAGGCTGATAGGTAAGAAAGCATGCTAAAAAGGATTATATGTGCTGCACCAAGACACTCAGATCCAGGGAAGGCATAGAAAATTCAATGCAATATACAGAAACATTCAGGAGCCAGGGAGAGCTGGGGAAAGGTCAATGCATACCATGGAAATTCAATGCAATAAACAGAAACATTCAGGAGCCAGGGAGAGCTGGGGAAAGGTCAATGCATACCTGTGGGAAGAGGAGAACAGCTTGATTAGATGGTACAGATGATGATAATATTGTAGTAGTGATGAGTAGCCAAATGCATTCTAGAATTCAGTCTAATTCAAATTCATAATTAAAAAGATGTAATTTAAAAGATGGAAGAGAAAAGATAAAATGCAGCAGACTGCGTCTGTAGCAGACGCCTGCATGTGAATATATCCCCAGTTAAGGGCATTCAGGTGTGAATGAGGGGGTGGCTGGGTATGGGAGACCAGATGTAGCGAGTTAAGCAGAGGTCATAAAGAGAGGGAGGGGTTGGAGTGACCACTCAGAGAGATGCCAGAATAACACAATGAGATATATGGAACAGGTCATGGAAACAGGCTGATAGGTAAGAAAGCATGCTAAAAAGGATTATATGTGCTGCACCAAGACACTCAGATCCAGGGAAGGCATAGAAAATTCAATGCAATATACAGAAACATTCAGGAGCCAGGGAGAGCTGGGGAAAGGTCAATGCATACCATGGAAATTCAATGCAATAAACAGAAACATTCAGGAGCCAGGGAGAGCTGGGGAAAGGTCAATGCATACCATGGAAATTCAATGCAATAAACAGAAACATTCAGGAGCCAGGGAGAGCTGGGGAAAGGTCAATGCATACCATGGAAATTCAATGCAATAAACAGAAACATTCAGGAGCCAGGGAGAGCTGGGGAAAGGTCAATGCATACCTGTGGGAAGAGGAGAACAGCTTGATTAGATGGTACAGATGATGATAATATTGTAGTAGTGATGAGTAGCCAAATGCATTCTAGAATTCAGTCTAATTCAAATTCATAATTAAAAAGATGTAATTTAAAAGATGGAAGAGAAAAGATAAAATGCAGCAGACTGCGTCTGTAGCAGACGCCTGCATGTGAATATATCCCCAGTTAAGGGCATTCAGGTGTGAATGAGGGGGTGGCTGGGTATGGGAGACCAGATGTAGCGAGTTAAGCAGAGGTCATAAAGAGAGGGAGGGGTTGGAGTGACCACTCAGAGAGATGCCAGAATAACACAATGAGATATATGGAACAGGTCATGGAAACAGGCTGATAGGTAAGAAAGCATGCTAAAAAGGATTATATGTGCTGCACCAAGACACTCAGATCCAGGGAAGGCATAGAAAATTCAATGCAATATACAGAAACATTCAGGAGCCAGGGAGAGCTGGGGAAAGGTCAATGCATACCATGGAAATTCAATGCAATAAACAGAAACATTCAGGAGCCAGGGAGAGCTGGGGAAAGGTCAATGCATACCATGGAAATTCAATGCAATAAACAGAAACATTCAGGAGCCAGGGAGAGCTGGGGAAAGGTCAATGCATACCATGGAAATTCAATGCAATAAACAGAAACATTCAGGAGCCAGGGAGAGCTGGGGAAAGGTCAATGCATACCATGGAAATTCAATGCAATAAACAGAAACATTCAGGAGCCAGGGAGAGCTGGGGAAAGGTCAATGCATACCATGGAAATTCAATGCAATAAACAGAAACATTCAGGAGCCAGGGAGAGCTGGGGAAAGGTCAATGCATACCATGGAAATTCAATGCAATAAACAGAAACATTCAGGAGCCAGGGAGAGCTGGGGAAAGGTCAATGCATACCTGTGGGAAGAGGAGAACAGCTTGATTAGATGGTACAGATGATGATAATATTGTAGTAGTGATGAGTAGCCAAATGCATTCTAGAATTCAGTCTAATTCAAATTCATAATTAAAAAGATGTAATTTAAAAGATGGAAGAGAAAAGATAAAATGCAGCAGACTGCGTCTGTAGCAGACGCCTGCATGTGAATATATCCCCAGTTAAGGGCATTCAGGTGTGAATGAGGGGGTGGCTGGGTATGGGAGACCAGATGTAGCGAGTTAAGCAGAGGTCATAAAGAGAGGGAGGGGTTGGAGTGACCACTCAGAGAGATGCCAGAATAACACAATGAGATATATGGAACAGGTCATGGAAACAGGCTGATAGGTAAGAAAGCATGCTAAAAAGGATTATATGTGCTGCACCAAGACACTCAGATCCAGGGAAGGCATAGAAAATTCAATGCAATATACAGAAACATTCAGGAGCCAGGGAGAGCTGGGGAAAGGTCAATGCATACCATGGAAATTCAATGCAATAAACAGAAACATTCAGGAGCCAGGGAGAGCTGGGGAAAGGTCAATGCATACCATGGAAATTCAATGCAATAAACAGAAACATTCAGGAGCCAGGGAGAGCTGGGGAAAGGTCAATGCATACCATGGAAATTCAATGCAATAAACAGAAACATTCAGGAGCCAGGGAGAGCTGGGGAAAGGTCAATGCATACCATGGAAATTCAATGCAATAAACAGAAACATTCAGGAGCCAGGGAGAGCTGGGGAAAGGTCAATGCATACCTGTGGGAAGAGGAGAACAGCTTGATTAGATGGTACAGATGATGATAATATTGTAGTAGTGATGAGTAGCCAAATGCATTCTAGAATTCAGTCTAATTCAAATTCATAATTAAAAAGATGTAATTTAAAAGATGGAAGAGAAAAGATAAAATGCAGCAGACTGCGTCTGTAGCAGACGCCTGCATGTGAATATATCCCCAGTTAAGGGCATTCAGGTGTGAATGAGGGGGTGGCTGGGTATGGGAGACCAGATGTAGCGAGTTAAGCAGAGGTCATAAAGAGAGGGAGGGGTTGGAGTGACCACTCAGAGAGATGCCAGAATAACACAATGAGATATATGGAACAGGTCATGGAAACAGGCTGATAGGTAAGAAAGCATGCTAAAAAGGATTATATGTGCTGCACCAAGACACTCAGATCCAGGGAAGGCATAGAAAATTCAATGCAATATACAGAAACATTCAGGAGCCAGGGAGAGCTGGGGAAAGGTCAATGCATACCATGGAAATTCAATGCAATAAACAGAAACATTCAGGAGCCAGGGAGAGCTGGGGAAAGGTCAATGCATACCATGGAAATTCAATGCAATAAACAGAAACATTCAGGAGCCAGGGAGAGCTGGGGAAAGGTCAATGCATACCATGGAAATTCAATGCAATAAACAGAAACATTCAGGAGCCAGGGAGAGCTGGGGAAAGGTCAATGCATACCATGGAAATTCAATGCAATAAACAGAAACATTCAGGAGCCAGGGAGAGCTGGGGAAAGGTCAATGCATACCTGTGGGAAGAGGAGAACAGCTTGATTAGATGGTACAGATGATGATAATATTGTAGTAGTGATGAGTAGCCAAATGCATTCTAGAATTCAGTCTAATTCAAATTCATAATTAAAAAGATGTAATTTAAAAGATGGAAGAGAAAAGATAAAATGCAGCAGACTGCGTCTGTAGCAGACGCCTGCATGTGAATATATCCCCAGTTAAGGGCATTCAGGTGTGAATGAGGGGGTGGCTGGGTATGGGAGACCAGATGTAGCGAGTTAAGCAGAGGTCATAAAGAGAGGGAGGGGTTGGAGTGACCACTCAGAGAGATGCCAGAATAACACAATGAGATATATGGAACAGGTCATGGAAACAGGCTGATAGGTAAGAAAGCATGCTAAAAAGGATTATATGTGCTGCACCAAGACACTCAGATCCAGGGAAGGCATAGAAAATTCAATGCAATATACAGAAACATTCAGGAGCCAGGGAGAGCTGGGGAAAGGTCAATGCATACCATGGAAATTCAATGCAATAAACAGAAACATTCAGGAGCCAGGGAGAGCTGGGGAAAGGTCAATGCATACCATGGAAATTCAATGCAATAAACAGAAACATTCAGGAGCCAGGGAGAGCTGGGGAAAGGTCAATGCATACCATGGAAATTCAATGCAATAAACAGAAACATTCAGGAGCCAGGGAGAGCTGGGGAAAGGTCAATGCATACCATGGAAATTCAATGCAATAAACAGAAACATTCAGGAGCCAGGGAGAGCTGGGGAAAGGTCAATGCATACCTGTGGGAAGAGGAGAACAGCTTGATTAGATGGTACAGATGATGATAATATTGTAGTAGTGATGAGTAGCCAAATGCATTCTAGAATTCAGTCTAATTCAAATTCATAATTAAAAAGATGTAATTTAAAAGATGGAAGAGAAAAGATAAAATGCAGCAGACTGCGTCTGTAGCAGACGCCTGCATGTGAATATATCCCCAGTTAAGGGCATTCAGGTGTGAATGAGGGGGTGGCTGGGTATGGGAGACCAGATGTAGCGAGTTAAGCAGAGGTCATAAAGAGAGGGAGGGGTTGGAGTGACCACTCAGAGAGATGCCAGAATAACACAATGAGATATATGGAACAGGTCATGGAAACAGGCTGATAGGTAAGAAAGCATGCTAAAAAGGATTATATGTGCTGCACCAAGACACTCAGATCCAGGGAAGGCATAGAAAATTCAATGCAATATACAGAAACATTCAGGAGCCAGGGAGAGCTGGGGAAAGGTCAATGCATACCATGGAAATTCAATGCAATAAACAGAAACATTCAGGAGCCAGGGAGAGCTGGGGAAAGGTCAATGCATACCATGGAAATTCAATGCAATAAACAGAAACATTCAGGAGCCAGGGAGAGCTGGGGAAAGGTCAATGCATACCATGGAAATTCAATGCAATAAACAGAAACATTCAGGAGCCAGGGAGAGCTGGGGAAAGGTCAATGCATACCTGTGGGAAGAGGAGAACAGCTTGATTAGATGGTACAGATGATGATAATATTGTAGTAGTGATGAGTAGCCAAATGCATTCTAGAATTCAGTCTAATTCAAATTCATAATTAAAAAGATGTAATTTAAAAGATGGAAGAGAAAAGATAAAATGCAGCAGACTGCGTCTGTAGCAGACGCCTGCATGTGAATATATCCCCAGTTAAGGGCATTCAGGTGTGAATGAGGGGGTGGCTGGGTATGGGAGACCAGATGTAGCGAGTTAAGCAGAGGTCATAAAGAGAGGGAGGGGTTGGAGTGACCACTCAGAGAGATGCCAGAATAACACAATGAGATATATGGAACAGGTCATGGAAACAGGCTGATAGGTAAGAAAGCATGCTAAAAAGGATTATATGTGCTGCACCAAGACACTCAGATCCAGGGAAGGCATAGAAAATTCAATGCAATATACAGAAACATTCAGGAGCCAGGGAGAGCTGGGGAAAGGTCAATGCATACCATGGAAATTCAATGCAATAAACAGAAACATTCAGGAGCCAGGGAGAGCTGGGGAAAGGTCAATGCATACCATGGAAATTCAATGCAATAAACAGAAACATTCAGGAGCCAGGGAGAGCTGGGGAAAGGTCAATGCATACCATGGAAATTCAATGCAATAAACAGAAACATTCAGGAGCCAGGGAGAGCTGGGGAAAGGTCAATGCATACCATGGAAATTCAATGCAATAAACAGAAACATTCAGGAGCCAGGGAGAGCTGGGGAAAGGTCAATGCATACCTGTGGGAAGAGGAGAACAGCTTGATTAGATGGTACAGATGATGATAATATTGTAGTAGTGATGAGTAGCCAAATGCATTCTAGAATTCAGTCTAATTCAAATTCATAATTAAAAAGATGTAATTTAAAAGATGGAAGAGAAAAGATAAAATGCAGCAGACTGCGTCTGTAGCAGATGCCTGCATGTGAATATATCCCCAGTTAAGGGCATTCAGGTGTGAATGAGGGGGTGGCTGGGTATGGGAGACCAGATGTAGCGAGTTAAGCAGAGGTCATAAAGAGAGGGAGGGGTTGGAGTGACCACTCAGAGAGATGCCAGAATAACACAATGAGATATATGGAACAGGTCATGGAAACAGGCTGATAGGTAAGAAAGCATGCTAAAAAGGATTATATGTGCTGCACCAAGACACTCAGATCCAGGGAAGGCATAGAAAATTCAATGCAATATACAGAAACATTCAGGAGCCAGGGAGAGCTGGGGAAAGGTCAATGCATACCATGGAAATTCAATGCAATAAACAGAAACATTCAGGAGCCAGGGAGAGCTGGGGAAAGGTCAATGCATACCTGTGGGAAGAGGAGAACAGCTTGATTAGATGGTACAGATGATGATAATATTGTAGTAGTGATGAGTAGCCAAATGCATTCTAGAATTCAGTCTAATTCAAATTCATAATTAAAAAGATGTAATTTAAAAGATGGAAGAGAAAAGATAAAATGCAGCAGACTGCGTCTGTAGCAGACGCCTGCATGTGAATATATCCCCAGTTAAGGGCATTCAGGTGTGAATGAGGGGGTGGCTGGGTATGGGAGACCAGATGTAGCGAGTTAAGCAGAGGTCATAAAGAGAGGGAGGGGTTGGAGTGACCACTCAGAGAGATGCCAGAATAACACAATGAGATATATGGAACAGGTCATGGAAACAGGCTGATAGGTAAGAAAGCATGCTAAAAAGGATTATATGTGCTGCACCAAGACACTCAGATCCAGGGAAGGCATAGAAAATTCAATGCAATATACAGAAACATTCAGGAGCCAGGGAGAGCTGGGGAAAGGTCAATGCATACCATGGAAATTCAATGCAATAAACAGAAACATTCAGGAGCCAGGGAGAGCTGGGGAAAGGTCAATGCATACCATGGAAATTCAATGCAATAAACAGAAACATTCAGGAGCCAGGGAGAGCTGGGGAAAGGTCAATGCATACCATGGAAATTCAATGCAATAAACAGAAACATTCAGGAGCCAGGGAGAGCTGGGGAAAGGTCAATGCATACCTGTGGGAAGAGGAGAACAGCTTGATTAGATGGTACAGATGATGATAATATTGTAGTAGTGATGAGTAGCCAAATGCATTCTAGAATTCAGTCTAATTCAAATTCATAATTAAAAAGATGTAATTTAAAAGATGGAAGAGAAAAGATAAAATGCAGCAGACTGCGTCTGTAGCAGACGCCTGCATGTGAATATATCCCCAGTTAAGGGCATTCAGGTGTGAATGAGGGGGTGGCTGGGTATGGGAGACCAGATGTAGCGAGTTAAGCAGAGGTCATAAAGAGAGGGAGGGGTTGGAGTGACCACTCAGAGAGATGCCAGAATAACACAATGAGATATATGGAACAGGTCATGGAAACAGGCTGATAGGTAAGAAAGCATGCTAAAAAGGATTATATGTGCTGCACCAAGACACTCAGATCCAGGGAAGGCATAGAAAATTCAATGCAATATACAGAAACATTCAGGAGCCAGGGAGAGCTGGGGAAAGGTCAATGCATACCATGGAAATTCAATGCAATAAACAGAAACATTCAGGAGCCAGGGAGAGCTGGGGAAAGGTCAATGCATACCATGGAAATTCAATGCAATAAACAGAAACATTCAGGAGCCAGGGAGAGCTGGGGAAAGGTCAATGCATACCATGGAAATTCAATGCAATAAACAGAAACATTCAGGAGCCAGGGAGAGCTGGGGAAAGGTCAATGCATACCATGGAAATTCAATGCAATAAACAGAAACATTCAGGAGCCAGGGAGAGCTGGGGAAAGGTCAATGCATACCTGTGGGAAGAGGAGAACAGCTTGATTAGATGGTACAGATGATGATAATATTGTAGTAGTGATGAGTAGCCAAATGCATTCTAGAATTCAGTCTAATTCAAATTCATAATTAAAAAGATGTAATTTAAAAGATGGAAGAGAAAAGATAAAATGCAGCAGACTGCGTCTGTAGCAGACGCCTGCATGTGAATATATCCCCAGTTAAGGGCATTCAGGTGTGAATGAGGGGGTGGCTGGGTATGGGAGACCAGATGTAGCGAGTTAAGCAGAGGTCATAAAGAGAGGGAGGGGTTGGAGTGACCACTCAGAGAGATGCCAGAATAACACAATGAGATATATGGAACAGGTCATGGAAACAGGCTGATAGGTAAGAAAGCATGCTAAAAAGGATTATATGTGCTGCACCAAGACACTCAGATCCAGGGAAGGCATAGAAAATTCAATGCAATATACAGAAACATTCAGGAGCCAGGGAGAGCTGGGGAAAGGTCAATGCATACCATGGAAATTCAATGCAATAAACAGAAACATTCAGGAGCCAGGGAGAGCTGGGGAAAGGTCAATGCATACCATGGAAATTCAATGCAATAAACAGAAACATTCAGGAGCCAGGGAGAGCTGGGGAAAGGTCAATGCATACCATGGAAATTCAATGCAATAAACAGAAACATTCAGGAGCCAGGGAGAGCTGGGGAAAGGTCAATGCATACCATGGAAATTCAATGCAATAAACAGAAACATTCAGGAGCCAGGGAGAGCTGGGGAAAGGTCAATGCATACCTGTGGGAAGAGGAGAACAGCTTGATTAGATGGTACAGATGATGATAATATTGTAGTAGTGATGAGTAGCCAAATGCATTCTAGAATTCAGTCTAATTCAAATTCATAATTAAAAAGATGTAATTTAAAAGATGGAAGAGAAAAGATAAAATGCAGCAGACTGCGTCTGTAGCAGACGCCTGCATGTGAATATATCCCCAGTTAAGGGCATTCAGGTGTGAATGAGGGGGTGGCTGGGTATGGGAGACCAGATGTAGCGAGTTAAGCAGAGGTCATAAAGAGAGGGAGGGGTTGGAGTGACCACTCAGAGAGATGCCAGAATAACACAATGAGATATATGGAACAGGTCATGGAAACAGGCTGATAGGTAAGAAAGCATGCTAAAAAGGATTATATGTGCTGCACCAAGACACTCAGATCCAGGGAAGGCATAGAAAATTCAATGCAATATACAGAAACATTCAGGAGCCAGGGAGAGCTGGGGAAAGGTCAATGCATACCATGGAAATTCAATGCAATAAACAGAAACATTCAGGAGCCAGGGAGAGCTGGGGAAAGGTCAATGCATACCATGGAAATTCAATGCAATAAACAGAAACATTCAGGAGCCAGGGAGAGCTGGGGAAAGGTCAATGCATACCATGGAAATTCAATGCAATAAACAGAAACATTCAGGAGCCAGGGAGAGCTGGGGAAAGGTCAATGCATACCATGGAAATTCAATGCAATAAACAGAAACATTCAGGAGCCAGGGAGAGCTGGGGAAAGGTCAATGCATACCTGTGGGAAGAGGAGAACAGCTTGATTAGATGGTACAGATGATGATAATATTGTAGTAGTGATGAGTAGCCAAATGCATTCTAGAATTCAGTCTAATTCAAATTCATAATTAAAAAGATGTAATTTAAAAGATGGAAGAGAAAAGATAAAATGCAGCAGACTGCGTCTGTAGCAGACGCCTGCATGTGAATATATCCCCAGTTAAGGGCATTCAGGTGTGAATGAGGGGGTGGCTGGGTATGGGAGACCAGATGTAGCGAGTTAAGCAGAGGTCATAAAGAGAGGGAGGGGTTGGAGTGACCACTCAGAGAGATGCCAGAATAACACAATGAGATATATGGAACAGGTCATGGAAACAGGCTGATAGGTAAGAAAGCATGCTAAAAAGGATTATATGTGCTGCACCAAGACACTCAGATCCAGGGAAGGCATAGAAAATTCAATGCAATATACAGAAACATTCAGGAGCCAGGGAGAGCTGGGGAAAGGTCAATGCATACCATGGAAATTCAATGCAATAAACAGAAACATTCAGGAGCCAGGGAGAGCTGGGGAAAGGTCAATGCATACCATGGAAATTCAATGCAATAAACAGAAACATTCAGGAGCCAGGGAGAGCTGGGGAAAGGTCAATGCATACCATGGAAATTCAATGCAATAAACAGAAACATTCAGGAGCCAGGGAGAGCTGGGGAAAGGTCAATGCATACCTGTGGGAAGAGGAGAACAGCTTGATTAGATGGTACAGATGATGATAATATTGTAGTAGTGATGAGTAGCCAAATGCATTCTAGAATTCAGTCTAATTCAAATTCATAATTAAAAAGATGTAATTTAAAAGATGGAAGAGAAAAGATAAAATGCAGCAGACTGCGTCTGTAGCAGACGCCTGCATGTGAATATATCCCCAGTTAAGGGCATTCAGGTGTGAATGAGGGGGTGGCTGGGTATGGGAGACCAGATGTAGCGAGTTAAGCAGAGGTCATAAAGAGAGGGAGGGGTTGGAGTGACCACTCAGAGAGATGCCAGAATAACACAATGAGATATATGGAACAGGTCATGGAAACAGGCTGATAGGTAAGAAAGCATGCTAAAAAGGATTATATGTGCTGCACCAAGACACTCAGATCCAGGGAAGGCATAGAAAATTCAATGCAATATACAGAAACATTCAGGAGCCAGGGAGAGCTGGGGAAAGGTCAATGCATACCATGGAAATTCAATGCAATAAACAGAAACATTCAGGAGCCAGGGAGAGCTGGGGAAAGGTCAATGCATACCATGGAAATTCAATGCAATAAACAGAAACATTCAGGAGCCAGGGAGAGCTGGGGAAAGGTCAATGCATACCATGGAAATTCAATGCAATAAACAGAAACATTCAGGAGCCAGGGAGAGCTGGGGAAAGGTCAATGCATACCATGGAAATTCAATGCAATAAACAGAAACATTCAGGAGCCAGGGAGAGCTGGGGAAAGGTCAATGCATACCTGTGGGAAGAGGAGAACAGCTTGATTAGATGGTACAGATGATGATAATATTGTAGTAGTGATGAGTAGCCAAATGCATTCTAGAATTCAGTCTAATTCAAATTCATAATTAAAAAGATGTAATTTAAAAGATGGAAGAGAAAAGATAAAATGCAGCAGACTGCGTCTGTAGCAGATGCCTGCATGTGAATATATCCCCAGTTAAGGGCATTCAGGTGTGAATGAGGGGGTGGCTGGGTATGGGAGACCAGATGTAGCGAGTTAAGCAGAGGTCATAAAGAGAGGGAGGGGTTGGAGTGACCACTCAGAGAGATGCCAGAATAACACAATGAGATATATGGAACAGGTCATGGAAACAGGCTGATAGGTAAGAAAGCATGCTAAAAAGGATTATATGTGCTGCACCAAGACACTCAGATCCAGGGAAGGCATAGAAAATTCAATGCAATATACAGAAACATTCAGGAGCCAGGGAGAGCTGGGGAAAGGTCAATGCATACCATGGAAATTCAATGCAATAAACAGAAACATTCAGGAGCCAGGGAGAGCTGGGGAAAGGTCAATGCATACCTGTGGGAAGAGGAGAACAGCTTGATTAGATGGTACAGATGATGATAATATTGTAGTAGTGATGAGTAGCCAAATGCATTCTAGAATTCAGTCTAATTCAAATTCATAATTAAAAAGATGTAATTTAAAAGATGGAAGAGAAAAGATAAAATGCAGCAGACTGCGTCTGTAGCAGACGCCTGCATGTGAATATATCCCCAGTTAAGGGCATTCAGGTGTGAATGAGGGGGTGGCTGGGTATGGGAGACCAGATGTAGCGAGTTAAGCAGAGGTCATAAAGAGAGGGAGGGGTTGGAGTGACCACTCAGAGAGATGCCAGAATAACACAATGAGATATATGGAACAGGTCATGGAAACAGGCTGATAGGTAAGAAAGCATGCTAAAAAGGATTATATGTGCTGCACCAAGACACTCAGATCCAGGGAAGGCATAGAAAATTCAATGCAATATACAGAAACATTCAGGAGCCAGGGAGAGCTGGGGAAAGGTCAATGCATACCATGGAAATTCAATGCAATAAACAGAAACATTCAGGAGCCAGGGAGAGCTGGGGAAAGGTCAATGCATACCATGGAAATTCAATGCAATAAACAGAAACATTCAGGAGCCAGGGAGAGCTGGGGAAAGGTCAATGCATACCATGGAAATTCAATGCAATAAACAGAAACATTCAGGAGCCAGGGAGAGCTGGGGAAAGGTCAATGCATACCTGTGGGAAGAGGAGAACAGCTTGATTAGATGGTACAGATGATGATAATATTGTAGTAGTGATGAGTAGCCAAATGCATTCTAGAATTCAGTCTAATTCAAATTCATAATTAAAAAGATGTAATTTAAAAGATGGAAGAGAAAAGATAAAATGCAGCAGACTGCGTCTGTAGCAGACGCCTGCATGTGAATATATCCCCAGTTAAGGGCATTCAGGTGTGAATGAGGGGGTGGCTGGGTATGGGAGACCAGATGTAGCGAGTTAAGCAGAGGTCATAAAGAGAGGGAGGGGTTGGAGTGACCACTCAGAGAGATGCCAGAATAACACAATGAGATATATGGAACAGGTCATGGAAACAGGCTGATAGGTAAGAAAGCATGCTAAAAAGGATTATATGTGCTGCACCAAGACACTCAGATCCAGGGAAGGCATAGAAAATTCAATGCAATATACAGAAACATTCAGGAGCCAGGGAGAGCTGGGGAAAGGTCAATGCATACCATGGAAATTCAATGCAATAAACAGAAACATTCAGGAGCCAGGGAGAGCTGGGGAAAGGTCAATGCATACCATGGAAATTCAATGCAATAAACAGAAACATTCAGGAGCCAGGGAGAGCTGGGGAAAGGTCAATGCATACCATGGAAATTCAATGCAATAAACAGAAACATTCAGGAGCCAGGGAGAGCTGGGGAAAGGTCAATGCATACCATGGAAATTCAATGCAATAAACAGAAACATTCAGGAGCCAGGGAGAGCTGGGGAAAGGTCAATGCATACCTGTGGGAAGAGGAGAACAGCTTGATTAGATGGTACAGATGATGATAATATTGTAGTAGTGATGAGTAGCCAAATGCATTCTAGAATTCAGTCTAATTCAAATTCATAATTAAAAAGATGTAATTTAAAAGATGGAAGAGAAAAGATAAAATGCAGCAGACTGCGTCTGTAGCAGACGCCTGCATGTGAATATATCCCCAGTTAAGGGCATTCAGGTGTGAATGAGGGGGTGGCTGGGTATGGGAGACCAGATGTAGCGAGTTAAGCAGAGGTCATAAAGAGAGGGAGGGGTTGGAGTGACCACTCAGAGAGATGCCAGAATAACACAATGAGATATATGGAACAGGTCATGGAAACAGGCTGATAGGTAAGAAAGCATGCTAAAAAGGATTATATGTGCTGCACCAAGACACTCAGATCCAGGGAAGGCATAGAAAATTCAATGCAATATACAGAAACATTCAGGAGCCAGGGAGAGCTGGGGAAAGGTCAATGCATACCATGGAAATTCAATGCAATAAACAGAAACATTCAGGAGCCAGGGAGAGCTGGGGAAAGGTCAATGCATACCATGGAAATTCAATGCAATAAACAGAAACATTCAGGAGCCAGGGAGAGCTGGGGAAAGGTCAATGCATACCATGGAAATTCAATGCAATAAACAGAAACATTCAGGAGCCAGGGAGAGCTGGGGAAAGGTCAATGCATACCATGGAAATTCAATGCAATAAACAGAAACATTCAGGAGCCAGGGAGAGCTGGGGAAAGGTCAATGCATACCTGTGGGAAGAGGAGAACAGCTTGATTAGATGGTACAGATGATGATAATATTGTAGTAGTGATGAGTAGCCAAATGCATTCTAGAATTCAGTCTAATTCAAATTCATAATTAAAAAGATGTAATTTAAAAGATGGAAGAGAAAAGATAAAATGCAGCAGACTGCGTCTGTAGCAGACGCCTGCATGTGAATATATCCCCAGTTAAGGGCATTCAGGTGTGAATGAGGGGGTGGCTGGGTATGGGAGACCAGATGTAGCGAGTTAAGCAGAGGTCATAAAGAGAGGGAGGGGTTGGAGTGACCACTCAGAGAGATGCCAGAATAACACAATGAGATATATGGAACAGGTCATGGAAACAGGCTGATAGGTAAGAAAGCATGCTAAAAAGGATTATATGTGCTGCACCAAGACACTCAGATCCAGGGAAGGCATAGAAAATTCAATGCAATATACAGAAACATTCAGGAGCCAGGGAGAGCTGGGGAAAGGTCAATGCATACCATGGAAATTCAATGCAATAAACAGAAACATTCAGGAGCCAGGGAGAGCTGGGGAAAGGTCAATGCATACCATGGAAATTCAATGCAATAAACAGAAACATTCAGGAGCCAGGGAGAGCTGGGGAAAGGTCAATGCATACCATGGAAATTCAATGCAATAAACAGAAACATTCAGGAGCCAGGGAGAGCTGGGGAAAGGTCAATGCATACCATGGAAATTCAATGCAATAAACAGAAACATTCAGGAGCCAGGGAGAGCTGGGGAAAGGTCAATGCATACCATGGAAATTCAATGCAATAAACAGAAACATTCAGGAGCCAGGGAGAGCTGGGGAAAGGTCAATGCATACCATGGAAATTCAATGCAATAAACAGAAACATTCAGGAGCCAGGGAGAGCTGGGGAAAGGTCAATGCATACCATGGAAATTCAATGCAATAAACAGAAACATTCAGGAGCCAGGGAGAGCTGGGGAAAGGTCAATGCATACCATGGAAATTCAATGCAATAAACAGAAACATTCAGGAGCCAGGGAGAGCTGGGGAAAGGTCAATGCATACCATGGAAATTCAATGCAATAAACAGAAACATTCAGGAGCCAGGGAGAGCTGGGGAAAGGTCAATGCATACCATGGAAATTCAATGCAATAAACAGAAACATTCAGGAGCCAGGGAGAGCTGGGGAAAGGTCAATGCATACCATGGAAATTCAATGCAATAAACAGAAACATTCAGGAGCCAGGGAGAGCTGGGGAAAGGTCAATGCATACCATGGAAATTCAATGCAATAAACAGAAACATTCAGGAGCCAGGGAGAGCTGGGGAAAGGTCAATGCATACCATGGAAATTCAATGCAATAAACAGAAACATTCAGGAGCCAGGGAGAGCTGGGGAAAGGTCAATGCATACCATGGAAATTCAATGCAATAAACAGAAACATTCAGGAGCCAGGGAGAGCTGGGGAAAGGTCAATGCATACCTGTGGGAAGAGGAGAACAGCTTGATTAGATGGTACAGATGATGATAATATTGTAGTAGTGATGAGTAGCCAAATGCATTCTAGAATTCAGTCTAATTCAAATTCATAATTAAAAAGATGTAATTTAAAAGATGGAAGAGAAAAGATAAAATGCAGCAGACTGCGTCTGTAGCAGACGCCTGCATGTGAATATATCCCCAGTTAAGGGCATTCAGGTGTGAATGAGGGGGTGGCTGGGTATGGGAGACCAGATGTAGCGAGTTAAGCAGAGGTCATAAAGAGAGGGAGGGGTTGGAGTGACCACTCAGAGAGATGCCAGAATAACACAATGAGATATATGGAACAGGTCATGGAAACAGGCTGATAGGTAAGAAAGCATGCTAAAAAGGATTATATGTGCTGCACCAAGACACTCAGATCCAGGGAAGGCATAGAAAATTCAATGCAATATACAGAAACATTCAGGAGCCAGGGAGAGCTGGGGAAAGGTCAATGCATACCATGGAAATTCAATGCAATAAACAGAAACATTCAGGAGCCAGGGAGAGCTGGGGAAAGGTCAATGCATACCATGGAAATTCAATGCAATAAACAGAAACATTCAGGAGCCAGGGAGAGCTGGGGAAAGGTCAATGCATACCATGGAAATTCAATGCAATAAACAGAAACATTCAGGAGCCAGGGAGAGCTGGGGAAAGGTCAATGCATACCATGGAAATTCAATGCAATAAACAGAAACATTCAGGAGCCAGGGAGAGCTGGGGAAAGGTCAATGCATACCATGGAAATTCAATGCAATAAACAGAAACATTCAGGAGCCAGGGAGAGCTGGGGAAAGGTCAATGCATACCATGGAAATTCAATGCAATAAACAGAAACATTCAGGAGCCAGGGAGAGCTGGGGAAAGGTCAATGCATACCTGTGGGAAGAGGAGAACAGCTTGATTAGATGGTACAGATGATGATAATATTGTAGTAGTGATGAGTAGCCAAATGCATTCTAGAATTCAGTCTAATTCAAATTCATAATTAAAAAGATGTAATTTAAAAGATGGAAGAGAAAAGATAAAATGCAGCAGACTGCGTCTGTAGCAGACGCCTGCATGTGAATATATCCCCAGTTAAGGGCATTCAGGTGTGAATGAGGGGGTGGCTGGGTATGGGAGACCAGATGTAGCGAGTTAAGCAGAGGTCATAAAGAGAGGGAGGGGTTGGAGTGACCACTCAGAGAGATGCCAGAATAACACAATGAGATATATGGAACAGGTCATGGAAACAGGCTGATAGGTAAGAAAGCATGCTAAAAAGGATTATATGTGCTGCACCAAGACACTCAGATCCAGGGAAGGCATAGAAAATTCAATGCAATATACAGAAACATTCAGGAGCCAGGGAGAGCTGGGGAAAGGTCAATGCATACCATGGAAATTCAATGCAATAAACAGAAACATTCAGGAGCCAGGGAGAGCTGGGGAAAGGTCAATGCATACCATGGAAATTCAATGCAATAAACAGAAACATTCAGGAGCCAGGGAGAGCTGGGGAAAGGTCAATGCATACCATGGAAATTCAATGCAATAAACAGAAACATTCAGGAGCCAGGGAGAGCTGGGGAAAGGTCAATGCATACCATGGAAATTCAATGCAATAAACAGAAACATTCAGGAGCCAGGGAGAGCTGGGGAAAGGTCAATGCATACCTGTGGGAAGAGGAGAACAGCTTGATTAGATGGTACAGATGATGATAATATTGTAGTAGTGATGAGTAGCCAAATGCATTCTAGAATTCAGTCTAATTCAAATTCATAATTAAAAAGATGTAATTTAAAAGATGGAAGAGAAAAGATAAAATGCAGCAGACTGCGTCTGTAGCAGACGCCTGCATGTGAATATATCCCCAGTTAAGGGCATTCAGGTGTGAATGAGGGGGTGGCTGGGTATGGGAGACCAGATGTAGCGAGTTAAGCAGAGGTCATAAAGAGAGGGAGGGGTTGGAGTGACCACTCAGAGAGATGCCAGAATAACACAATGAGATATATGGAACAGGTCATGGAAACAGGCTGATAGGTAAGAAAGCATGCTAAAAAGGATTATATGTGCTGCACCAAGACACTCAGATCCAGGGAAGGCATAGAAAATTCAATGCAATATACAGAAACATTCAGGAGCCAGGGAGAGCTGGGGAAAGGTCAATGCATACCATGGAAATTCAATGCAATAAACAGAAACATTCAGGAGCCAGGGAGAGCTGGGGAAAGGTCAATGCATACCATGGAAATTCAATGCAATAAACAGAAACATTCAGGAGCCAGGGAGAGCTGGGGAAAGGTCAATGCATACCATGGAAATTCAATGCAATAAACAGAAACATTCAGGAGCCAGGGAGAGCTGGGGAAAGGTCAATGCATACCTGTGGGAAGAGGAGAACAGCTTGATTAGATGGTACAGATGATGATAATATTGTAGTAGTGATGAGTAGCCAAATGCATTCTAGAATTCAGTCTAATTCAAATTCATAATTAAAAAGATGTAATTTAAAAGATGGAAGAGAAAAGATAAAATGCAGCAGACTGCGTCTGTAGCAGACGCCTGCATGTGAATATATCCCCAGTTAAGGGCATTCAGGTGTGAATGAGGGGGTGGCTGGGTATGGGAGACCAGATGTAGCGAGTTAAGCAGAGGTCATAAAGAGAGGGAGGGGTTGGAGTGACCACTCAGAGAGATGCCAGAATAACACAATGAGATATATGGAACAGGTCATGGAAACAGGCTGATAGGTAAGAAAGCATGCTAAAAAGGATTATATGTGCTGCACCAAGACACTCAGATCCAGGGAAGGCATAGAAAATTCAATGCAATATACAGAAACATTCAGGAGCCAGGGAGAGCTGGGGAAAGGTCAATGCATACCATGGAAATTCAATGCAATAAACAGAAACATTCAGGAGCCAGGGAGAGCTGGGGAAAGGTCAATGCATACCATGGAAATTCAATGCAATAAACAGAAACATTCAGGAGCCAGGGAGAGCTGGGGAAAGGTCAATGCATACCATGGAAATTCAATGCAATAAACAGAAACATTCAGGAGCCAGGGAGAGCTGGGGAAAGGTCAATGCATACCATGGAAATTCAATGCAATAAACAGAAACATTCAGGAGCCAGGGAGAGCTGGGGAAAGGTCAATGCATACCTGTGGGAAGAGGAGAACAGCTTGATTAGATGGTACAGATGATGATAATATTGTAGTAGTGATGAGTAGCCAAATGCATTCTAGAATTCAGTCTAATTCAAATTCATAATTAAAAAGATGTAATTTAAAAGATGGAAGAGAAAAGATAAAATGCAGCAGACTGCGTCTGTAGCAGACGCCTGCATGTGAATATATCCCCAGTTAAGGGCATTCAGGTGTGAATGAGGGGGTGGCTGGGTATGGGAGACCAGATGTAGCGAGTTAAGCAGAGGTCATAAAGAGAGGGAGGGGTTGGAGTGACCACTCAGAGAGATGCCAGAATAACACAATGAGATATATGGAACAGGTCATGGAAACAGGCTGATAGGTAAGAAAGCATGCTAAAAAGGATTATATGTGCTGCACCAAGACACTCAGATCCAGGGAAGGCATAGAAAATTCAATGCAATATACAGAAACATTCAGGAGCCAGGGAGAGCTGGGGAAAGGTCAATGCATACCATGGAAATTCAATGCAATAAACAGAAACATTCAGGAGCCAGGGAGAGCTGGGGAAAGGTCAATGCATACCATGGAAATTCAATGCAATAAACAGAAACATTCAGGAGCCAGGGAGAGCTGGGGAAAGGTCAATGCATACCATGGAAATTCAATGCAATAAACAGAAACATTCAGGAGCCAGGGAGAGCTGGGGAAAGGTCAATGCATACCATGGAAATTCAATGCAATAAACAGAAACATTCAGGAGCCAGGGAGAGCTGGGGAAAGGTCAATGCATACCTGTGGGAAGAGGAGAACAGCTTGATTAGATGGTACAGATGATGATAATATTGTAGTAGTGATGAGTAGCCAAATGCATTCTAGAATTCAGTCTAATTCAAATTCATAATTAAAAAGATGTAATTTAAAAGATGGAAGAGAAAAGATAAAATGCAGCAGACTGCGTCTGTAGCAGACGCCTGCATGTGAATATATCCCCAGTTAAGGGCATTCAGGTGTGAATGAGGGGGTGGCTGGGTATGGGAGACCAGATGTAGCGAGTTAAGCAGAGGTCATAAAGAGAGGGAGGGGTTGGAGTGACCACTCAGAGAGATGCCAGAATAACACAATGAGATATATGGAACAGGTCATGGAAACAGGCTGATAGGTAAGAAAGCATGCTAAAAAGGATTATATGTGCTGCACCAAGACACTCAGATCCAGGGAAGGCATAGAAAATTCAATGCAATATACAGAAACATTCAGGAGCCAGGGAGAGCTGGGGAAAGGTCAATGCATACCATGGAAATTCAATGCAATAAACAGAAACATTCAGGAGCCAGGGAGAGCTGGGGAAAGGTCAATGCATACCATGGAAATTCAATGCAATAAACAGAAACATTCAGGAGCCAGGGAGAGCTGGGGAAAGGTCAATGCATACCATGGAAATTCAATGCAATAAACAGAAACATTCAGGAGCCAGGGAGAGCTGGGGAAAGGTCAATGCATACCATGGAAATTCAATGCAATAAACAGAAACATTCAGGAGCCAGGGAGAGCTGGGGAAAGGTCAATGCATACCATGGAAATTCAATGCAATAAACAGAAACATTCAGGAGCCAGGGAGAGCTGGGGAAAGGTCAATGCATACCTGTGGGAAGAGGAGAACAGCTTGATTAGATGGTACAGATGATGATAATATTGTAGTAGTGATGAGTAGCCAAATGCATTCTAGAATTCAGTCTAATTCAAATTCATAATTAAAAAGATGTAATTTAAAAGATGGAAGAGAAAAGATAAAATGCAGCAGACTGCGTCTGTAGCAGACGCCTGCATGTGAATATATCCCCAGTTAAGGGCATTCAGGTGTGAATGAGGGGGTGGCTGGGTATGGGAGACCAGATGTAGCGAGTTAAGCAGAGGTCATAAAGAGAGGGAGGGGTTGGAGTGACCACTCAGAGAGATGCCAGAATAACACAATGAGATATATGGAACAGGTCATGGAAACAGGCTGATAGGTAAGAAAGCATGCTAAAAAGGATTATATGTGCTGCACCAAGACACTCAGATCCAGGGAAGGCATAGAAAATTCAATGCAATATACAGAAACATTCAGGAGCCAGGGAGAGCTGGGGAAAGGTCAATGCATACCATGGAAATTCAATGCAATAAACAGAAACATTCAGGAGCCAGGGAGAGCTGGGGAAAGGTCAATGCATACCATGGAAATTCAATGCAATAAACAGAAACATTCAGGAGCCAGGGAGAGCTGGGGAAAGGTCAATGCATACCATGGAAATTCAATGCAATAAACAGAAACATTCAGGAGCCAGGGAGAGCTGGGGAAAGGTCAATGCATACCTGTGGGAAGAGGAGAACAGCTTGATTAGATGGTACAGATGATGATAATATTGTAGTAGTGATGAGTAGCCAAATGCATTCTAGAATTCAGTCTAATTCAAATTCATAATTAAAAAGATGTAATTTAAAAGATGGAAGAGAAAAGATAAAATGCAGCAGACTGCGTCTGTAGCAGACGCCTGCATGTGAATATATCCCCAGTTAAGGGCATTCAGGTGTGAATGAGGGGGTGGCTGGGTATGGGAGACCAGATGTAGCGAGTTAAGCAGAGGTCATAAAGAGAGGGAGGGGTTGGAGTGACCACTCAGAGAGATGCCAGAATAACACAATGAGATATATGGAACAGGTCATGGAAACAGGCTGATAGGTAAGAAAGCATGCTAAAAAGGATTATATGTGCTGCACCAAGACACTCAGATCCAGGGAAGGCATAGAAAATTCAATGCAATATACAGAAACATTCAGGAGCCAGGGAGAGCTGGGGAAAGGTCAATGCATACCATGGAAATTCAATGCAATAAACAGAAACATTCAGGAGCCAGGGAGAGCTGGGGAAAGGTCAATGCATACCATGGAAATTCAATGCAATAAACAGAAACATTCAGGAGCCAGGGAGAGCTGGGGAAAGGTCAATGCATACCATGGAAATTCAATGCAATAAACAGAAACATTCAGGAGCCAGGGAGAGCTGGGGAAAGGTCAATGCATACCATGGAAATTCAATGCAATAAACAGAAACATTCAGGAGCCAGGGAGAGCTGGGGAAAGGTCAATGCATACCTGTGGGAAGAGGAGAACAGCTTGATTAGATGGTACAGATGATGATAATATTGTAGTAGTGATGAGTAGCCAAATGCATTCTAGAATTCAGTCTAATTCAAATTCATAATTAAAAAGATGTAATTTAAAAGATGGAAGAGAAAAGATAAAATGCAGCAGACTGCGTCTGTAGCAGACGCCTGCATGTGAATATATCCCCAGTTAAGGGCATTCAGGTGTGAATGAGGGGGTGGCTGGGTATGGGAGACCAGATGTAGCGAGTTAAGCAGAGGTCATAAAGAGAGGGAGGGGTTGGAGTGACCACTCAGAGAGATGCCAGAATAACACAATGAGATATATGGAACAGGTCATGGAAACAGGCTGATAGGTAAGAAAGCATGCTAAAAAGGATTATATGTGCTGCACCAAGACACTCAGATCCAGGGAAGGCATAGAAAATTCAATGCAATATACAGAAACATTCAGGAGCCAGGGAGAGCTGGGGAAAGGTCAATGCATACCATGGAAATTCAATGCAATAAACAGAAACATTCAGGAGCCAGGGAGAGCTGGGGAAAGGTCAATGCATACCATGGAAATTCAATGCAATAAACAGAAACATTCAGGAGCCAGGGAGAGCTGGGGAAAGGTCAATGCATACCATGGAAATTCAATGCAATAAACAGAAACATTCAGGAGCCAGGGAGAGCTGGGGAAAGGTCAATGCATACCATGGAAATTCAATGCAATAAACAGAAACATTCAGGAGCCAGGGAGAGCTGGGGAAAGGTCAATGCATACCTGTGGGAAGAGGAGAACAGCTTGATTAGATGGTACAGATGATGATAATATTGTAGTAGTGATGAGTAGCCAAATGCATTCTAGAATTCAGTCTAATTCAAATTCATAATTAAAAAGATGTAATTTAAAAGATGGAAGAGAAAAGATAAAATGCAGCAGACTGCGTCTGTAGCAGACGCCTGCATGTGAATATATCCCCAGTTAAGGGCATTCAGGTGTGAATGAGGGGGTGGCTGGGTATGGGAGACCAGATGTAGCGAGTTAAGCAGAGGTCATAAAGAGAGGGAGGGGTTGGAGTGACCACTCAGAGAGATGCCAGAATAACACAATGAGATATATGGAACAGGTCATGGAAACAGGCTGATAGGTAAGAAAGCATGCTAAAAAGGATTATATGTGCTGCACCAAGACACTCAGATCCAGGGAAGGCATAGAAAATTCAATGCAATAAACAGAAACATTCAGGAGCCAGGGAGAGCTGGGGACAGGTCAATGCATACCATGGAAATTCAGTGCAATAAACAGAAACATTCAGGAGCCAGGGAGAGCTGGGGAAAGGTCAATGCATACCATGGAAATTCAATGCAATAAACAGAAACATTCAGGAGCCAGGGAGAGCTGGGGAAAGGTCAATGCATACCATGGAAATTCAATGCAATAAACAGAAACATTCAGGAGCCAGGGAGAGCTGGGGAAAGGTCAATGCATACCTGTGGGAAGAGGAGAACAGCTTGATTAGATGGTACAGATGATGATAATATTGTAGTAGTGATGAGTAGCCAAATGCATTCTAGAATTCAGTCTAATTCAAATTCATAATTAAAAAGATGTAATTTAAAAGATGGAAGAGAAAAGATAAAATGCAGCAGACTGCGTCTGCAGCAGACTGCGTCTGTAGCAGACGCCTGCATGTGAATATATCCCCAGTTAAGGGCATTCAGGTGTGAATGAGGGGGTGGCTGGGTATGGGAGACCAGATGTAGCGAGTTAAGCAGAGGTCATAAAGAGAGGGAGGGGTTGGAGTGACCACTCAGAGAGATGCCAGAATAACACAATGAGATATATGGAACAGGTCATGGAAACAGGCTGATAGGTAAGAAAGCATGCTAAAAAGGATTATATGTGCTGCACCAAGACACTCAGATCCAGGGAAGGCATAGAAAATTCAATGCAATATACAGAAACATTCAGGAGCCAGGGAGAGCTGGGGAAAGGTCAATGCATACCATGGAAATTCAATGCAATAAACAGAAACATTCAGGAGCCAGGGAGAGCTGGGGAAAGGTCAATGCATACCATGGAAATTCAATGCAATAAACAGAAACATTCAGGAGCCAGGGAGAGCTGGGGAAAGGTCAATGCATACCATGGAAATTCAATGCAATAAACAGAAACATTCAGGAGCCAGGGAGAGCTGGGGAAAGGTCAATGCATACCATGGAAATTCAATGCAATAAACAGAAACATTCAGGAGCCAGGGAGAGCTGGGGAAAGGTCAATGCATACCTGTGGGAAGAGGAGAACAGCTTGATTAGATGGTACAGATGATGATAATATTGTAGTAGTGATGAGTAGCCAAATGCATTCTAGAATTCAGTCTAATTCAAATTCATAATTAAAAAGATGTAATTTAAAAGATGGAAGAGAAAAGATAAAATGCAGCAGACTGCGTCTGTAGCAGACGCCTGCATGTGAATATATCCCCAGTTAAGGGCATTCAGGTGTGAATGAGGGGGTGGCTGGGTATGGGAGACCAGATGTAGCGAGTTAAGCAGAGGTCATAAAGAGAGGGAGGGGTTGGAGTGACCACTCAGAGAGATGCCAGAATAACACAATGAGATATATGGAACAGGTCATGGAAACAGGCTGATAGGTAAGAAAGCATGCTAAAAAGGATTATATGTGCTGCACCAAGACACTCAGATCCAGGGAAGGCATAGAAAATTCAATGCAATATACAGAAACATTCAGGAGCCAGGGAGAGCTGGGGAAAGGTCAATGCATACCATGGAAATTCAATGCAATAAACAGAAACATTCAGGAGCCAGGGAGAGCTGGGGAAAGGTCAATGCATACCATGGAAATTCAATGCAATAAACAGAAACATTCAGGAGCCAGGGAGAGCTGGGGAAAGGTCAATGCATACCATGGAAATTCAATGCAATAAACAGAAACATTCAGGAGCCAGGGAGAGCTGGGGAAAGGTCAATGCATACCATGGAAATTCAATGCAATAAACAGAAACATGCTGGGGAAAGGTCAATGCATACCTGTGGGAAGAGGAGAACAGCTTGATTAGATGGTACAGATGATGATAATATTGTAGTAGTGATGAGTAGCCAAATGCATTCTAGAATTCAGTCTAATTCAAATTCATAATTAAAAAGATGTAATTTAAAAGATGGAAGAGAAAAGATAAAATGCAGCAGACTGCGTCTGTAGCAGACGCCTGCATGTGAATATATCCCCAGTTAAGGGCATTCAGGTGTGAATGAGGGGGTGGCTGGGTATGGGAGACCAGATGTAGCGAGTTAAGCAGAGGTCATAAAGAGAGGGAGGGGTTGGAGTGACCACTCAGAGAGATGCCAGAATAACACAATGAGATATATGGAACAGGTCATGGAAACAGGCTGATAGGTAAGAAAGCATGCTAAAAAGGATTATATGTGCTGCACCAAGACACTCAGATCCAGGGAAGGCATAGAAAATTCAATGCAATATACAGAAACATTCAGGAGCCAGGGAGAGCTGGGGAAAGGTCAATGCATACCATGGAAATTCAATGCAATAAACAGAAACATTCAGGAGCCAGGGAGAGCTGGGGAAAGGTCAATGCATACCATGGAAATTCAATGCAATAAACAGAAACATTCAGGAGCCAGGGAGAGCTGGGGAAAGGTCAATGCATACCATGGAAATTCAATGCAATAAACAGAAACATTCAGGAGCCAGGGAGAGCTGGGGAAAGGTCAATGCATACCATGGAAATTCAATGCAATAAACAGAAACATTCAGGAGCCAGGGAGAGCTGGGGAAAGGTCAATGCATACCTGTGGGAAGAGGAGAACAGCTTGATTAGATGGTACAGATGATGATAATATTGTAGTAGTGATGAGTAGCCAAATGCATTCTAGAATTCAGTCTAATTCAAATTCATAATTAAAAAGATGTAATTTAAAAGATGGAAGAGAAAAGATAAAATGCAGCAGACTGCGTCTGTAGCAGACGCCTGCATGTGAATATATCCCCAGTTAAGGGCATTCAGGTGTGAATGAGGGGGTGGCTGGGTATGGGAGACCAGATGTAGCGAGTTAAGCAGAGGTCATAAAGAGAGGGAGGGGTTGGAGTGACCACTCAGAGAGATGCCAGAATAACACAATGAGATATATGGAACAGGTCATGGAAACAGGCTGATAGGTAAGAAAGCATGCTAAAAAGGATTATATGTGCTGCACCAAGACACTCAGATCCAGGGAAGGCATAGAAAATTCAATGCAATATACAGAAACATTCAGGAGCCAGGGAGAGCTGGGGAAAGGTCAATGCATACCATGGAAATTCAATGCAATAAACAGAAACATTCAGGAGCCAGGGAGAGCTGGGGAAAGGTCAATGCATACCATGGAAATTCAATGCAATAAACAGAAACATTCAGGAGCCAGGGAGAGCTGGGGAAAGGTCAATGCATACCATGGAAATTCAATGCAATAAACAGAAACATTCAGGAGCCAGGGAGAGCTGGGGAAAGGTCAATGCATACCATGGAAATTCAATGCAATAAACAGAAACATTCAGGAGCCAGGGAGAGCTGGGGAAAGGTCAATGCATACCTGTGGGAAGAGGAGAACAGCTTGATTAGATGGTACAGATGATGATAATATTGTAGTAGTGATGAGTAGCCAAATGCATTCTAGAATTCAGTCTAATTCAAATTCATAATTAAAAAGATGTAATTTAAAAGATGGAAGAGAAAAGATAAAATGCAGCAGACTGCGTCTGTAGCAGACGCCTGCATGTGAATATATCCCCAGTTAAGGGCATTCAGGTGTGAATGAGGGGGTGGCTGGGTATGGGAGACCAGATGTAGCGAGTTAAGCAGAGGTCATAAAGAGAGGGAGGGGTTGGAGTGACCACTCAGAGAGATGCCAGAATAACACAATGAGATATATGGAACAGGTCATGGAAACAGGCTGATAGGTAAGAAAGCATGCTAAAAAGGATTATATGTGCTGCACCAAGACACTCAGATCCAGGGAAGGCATAGAAAATTCAATGCAATATACAGAAACATTCAGGAGCCAGGGAGAGCTGGGGAAAGGTCAATGCATACCATGGAAATTCAATGCAATAAACAGAAACATTCAGGAGCCAGGGAGAGCTGGGGAAAGGTCAATGCATACCTGTGGGAAGAGGAGAACAGCTTGATTAGATGGTACAGATGATGATAATATTGTAGTAGTGATGAGTAGCCAAATGCATTCTAGAATTCAGTCTAATTCAAATTCATAATTAAAAAGATGTAATTTAAAAGATGGAAGAGAAAAGATAAAATGCAGCAGACTGCGTCTGTAGCAGACGCCTGCATGTGAATATATCCCCAGTTAAGGGCATTCAGGTGTGAATGAGGGGGTGGCTGGGTATGGGAGACCAGATGTAGCGAGTTAAGCAGAGGTCATAAAGAGAGGGAGGGGTTGGAGTGACCACTCAGAGAGATGCCAGAATAACACAATGAGATATATGGAACAGGTCATGGAAACAGGCTGATAGGTAAGAAAGCATGCTAAAAAGGATTATATGTGCTGCACCAAGACACTCAGATCCAGGGAAGGCATAGAAAATTCAATGCAATATACAGAAACATTCAGGAGCCAGGGAGAGCTGGGGAAAGGTCAATGCATACCATGGAAATTCAATGCAATAAACAGAAACATTCAGGAGCCAGGGAGAGCTGGGGAAAGGTCAATGCATACCATGGAAATTCAATGCAATAAACAGAAACATTCAGGAGCCAGGGAGAGCTGGGGAAAGGTCAATGCATACCATGGAAATTCAATGCAATAAACAGAAACATTCAGGAGCCAGGGAGAGCTGGGGAAAGGTCAATGCATACCATGGAAATTCAATGCAATAAACAGAAACATTCAGGAGCCAGGGAGAGCTGGGGAAAGGTCAATGCATACCTGTGGGAAGAGGAGAACAGCTTGATTAGATGGTACAGATGATGATAATATTGTAGTAGTGATGAGTAGCCAAATGCATTCTAGAATTCAGTCTAATTCAAATTCATAATTAAAAAGATGTAATTTAAAAGATGGAAGAGAAAAGATAAAATGCAGCAGACTGCGTCTGTAGCAGATGCCTGCATGTGAATATATCCCCAGTTAAGGGCATTCAGGTGTGAATGAGGGGGTGGCTGGGTATGGGAGACCAGATGTAGCGAGTTAAGCAGAGGTCATAAAGAGAGGGAGGGGTTGGAGTGACCACTCAGAGAGATGCCAGAATAACACAATGAGATATATGGAACAGGTCATGGAAACAGGCTGATAGGTAAGAAAGCATGCTAAAAAGGATTATATGTGCTGCACCAAGACACTCAGATCCAGGGAAGGCATAGAAAATTCAATGCAATATACAGAAACATTCAGGAGCCAGGGAGAGCTGGGGAAAGGTCAATGCATACCATGGAAATTCAATGCAATAAACAGAAACATTCAGGAGCCAGGGAGAGCTGGGGAAAGGTCAATGCATACCATGGAAATTCAATGCAATAAACAGAAACATTCAGGAGCCAGGGAGAGCTGGGGAAAGGTCAATGCATACCATGGAAATTCAATGCAATAAACAGAAACATTCAGGAGCCAGGGAGAGCTGGGGAAAGGTCAATGCATACCTGTGGGAAGAGGAGAACAGCTTGATTAGATGGTACAGATGATGATAATATTGTAGTAGTGATGAGTAGCCAAATGCATTCTAGAATTCAGTCTAATTCAAATTCATAATTAAAAAGATGTAATTTAAAAGATGGAAGAGAAAAGATAAAATGCAGCAGACTGCGTCTGTAGCAGACGCCTGCATGTGAATATATCCCCAGTTAAGGGCATTCAGGTGTGAATGAGGGGGTGGCTGGGTATGGGAGACCAGATGTAGCGAGTTAAGCAGAGGTCATAAAGAGAGGGAGGGGTTGGAGTGACCACTCAGAGAGATGCCAGAATAACACAATGAGATATATGGAACAGGTCATGGAAACAGGCTGATAGGTAAGAAAGCATGCTAAAAAGGATTATATGTGCTGCACCAAGACACTCAGATCCAGGGAAGGCATAGAAAATTCAATGCAATATACAGAAACATTCAGGAGCCAGGGAGAGCTGGGGAAAGGTCAATGCATACCATGGAAATTCAATGCAATAAACAGAAACATTCAGGAGCCAGGGAGAGCTGGGGAAAGGTCAATGCATACCATGGAAATTCAATGCAATAAACAGAAACATTCAGGAGCCAGGGAGAGCTGGGGAAAGGTCAATGCATACCATGGAAATTCAATGCAATAAACAGAAACATTCAGGAGCCAGGGAGAGCTGGGGAAAGGTCAATGCATACCATGGAAATTCAATGCAATAAACAGAAACATTCAGGAGCCAGGGAGAGCTGGGGAAAGGTCAATGCATACCTGTGGGAAGAGGAGAACAGCTTGATTAGATGGTACAGATGATGATAATATTGTAGTAGTGATGAGTAGCCAAATGCATTCTAGAATTCAGTCTAATTCAAATTCATAATTAAAAAGATGTAATTTAAAAGATGGAAGAGAAAAGATAAAATGCAGCAGACTGCGTCTGTAGCAGACGCCTGCATGTGAATATATCCCCAGTTAAGGGCATTCAGGTGTGAATGAGGGGGTGGCTGGGTATGGGAGACCAGATGTAGCGAGTTAAGCAGAGGTCATAAAGAGAGGGAGGGGTTGGAGTGACCACTCAGAGAGATGCCAGAATAACACAATGAGATATATGGAACAGGTCATGGAAACAGGCTGATAGGTAAGAAAGCATGCTAAAAAGGATTATATGTGCTGCACCAAGACACTCAGATCCAGGGAAGGCATAGAAAATTCAATGCAATATACAGAAACATTCAGGAGCCAGGGAGAGCTGGGGAAAGGTCAATGCATACCATGGAAATTCAATGCAATAAACAGAAACATTCAGGAGCCAGGGAGAGCTGGGGAAAGGTCAATGCATACCATGGAAATTCAATGCAATAAACAGAAACATTCAGGAGCCAGGGAGAGCTGGGGAAAGGTCAATGCATACCATGGAAATTCAATGCAATAAACAGAAACATTCAGGAGCCAGGGAGAGCTGGGGAAAGGTCAATGCATACCATGGAAATTCAATGCAATAAACAGAAACATTCAGGAGCCAGGGAGAGCTGGGGAAAGGTCAATGCATACCTGTGGGAAGAGGAGAACAGCTTGATTAGATGGTACAGATGATGATAATATTGTAGTAGTGATGAGTAGCCAAATGCATTCTAGAATTCAGTCTAATTCAAATTCATAATTAAAAAGATGTAATTTAAAAGATGGAAGAGAAAAGATAAAATGCAGCAGACTGCGTCTGTAGCAGACGCCTGCATGTGAATATATCCCCAGTTAAGGGCATTCAGGTGTGAATGAGGGGGTGGCTGGGTATGGGAGACCAGATGTAGCGAGTTAAGCAGAGGTCATAAAGAGAGGGAGGGGTTGGAGTGACCACTCAGAGAGATGCCAGAATAACACAATGAGATATATGGAACAGGTCATGGAAACAGGCTGATAGGTAAGAAAGCATGCTAAAAAGGATTATATGTGCTGCACCAAGACACTCAGATCCAGGGAAGGCATAGAAAATTCAATGCAATATACAGAAACATTCAGGAGCCAGGGAGAGCTGGGGAAAGGTCAATGCATACCATGGAAATTCAATGCAATAAACAGAAACATTCAGGAGCCAGGGAGAGCTGGGGAAAGGTCAATGCATACCATGGAAATTCAATGCAATAAACAGAAACATTCAGGAGCCAGGGAGAGCTGGGGAAAGGTCAATGCATACCTGTGGGAAGAGGAGAACAGCTTGATTAGATGGTACAGATGATGATAATATTGTAGTAGTGATGAGTAGCCAAATGCATTCTAGAATTCAGTCTAATTCAAATTCATAATTAAAAAGATGTAATTTAAAAGATGGAAGAGAAAAGATAAAATGCAGCAGACTGCGTCTGTAGCAGACGCCTGCATGTGAATATATCCCCAGTTAAGGGCATTCAGGTGTGAATGAGGGGGTGGCTGGGTATGGGAGACCAGATGTAGCGAGTTAAGCAGAGGTCATAAAGAGAGGGAGGGGTTGGAGTGACCACTCAGAGAGATGCCAGAATAACACAATGAGATATATGGAACAGGTCATGGAAACAGGCTGATAGGTAAGAAAGCATGCTAAAAAGGATTATATGTGCTGCACCAAGACACTCAGATCCAGGGAAGGCATAGAAAATTCAATGCAATATACAGAAACATTCAGGAGCCAGGGAGAGCTGGGGAAAGGTCAATGCATACCATGGAAATTCAATGCAATAAACAGAAACATTCAGGAGCCAGGGAGAGCTGGGGAAAGGTCAATGCATACCATGGAAATTCAATGCAATAAACAGAAACATTCAGGAGCCAGGGAGAGCTGGGGAAAGGTCAATGCATACCATGGAAATTCAATGCAATAAACAGAAACATTCAGGAGCCAGGGAGAGCTGGGGAAAGGTCAATGCATACCATGGAAATTCAATGCAATAAACAGAAACATTCAGGAGCCAGGGAGAGCTGGGGAAAGGTCAATGCATACCTGTGGGAAGAGGAGAACAGCTTGATTAGATGGTACAGATGATGATAATATTGTAGTAGTGATGAGTAGCCAAATGCATTCTAGAATTCAGTCTAATTCAAATTCATAATTAAAAAGATGTAATTTAAAAGATGGAAGAGAAAAGATAAAATGCAGCAGACTGCGTCTGTAGCAGATGCCTGCATGTGAATATATCCCCAGTTAAGGGCATTCAGGTGTGAATGAGGGGGTGGCTGGGTATGGGAGACCAGATGTAGCGAGTTAAGCAGAGGTCATAAAGAGAGGGAGGGGTTGGAGTGACCACTCAGAGAGATGCCAGAATAACACAATGAGATATATGGAACAGGTCATGGAAACAGGCTGATAGGTAAGAAAGCATGCTAAAAAGGATTATATGTGCTGCACCAAGACACTCAGATCCAGGGAAGGCATAGAAAATTCAATGCAATATACAGAAACATTCAGGAGCCAGGGAGAGCTGGGGAAAGGTCAATGCATACCATGGAAATTCAATGCAATAAACAGAAACATTCAGGAGCCAGGGAGAGCTGGGGAAAGGTCAATGCATACCATGGAAATTCAATGCAATAAACAGAAACATTCAGGAGCCAGGGAGAGCTGGGGAAAGGTCAATGCATACCATGGAAATTCAATGCAATAAACAGAAACATTCAGGAGCCAGGGAGAGCTGGGGAAAGGTCAATGCATACCTGTGGGAAGAGGAGAACAGCTTGATTAGATGGTACAGATGATGATAATATTGTAGTAGTGATGAGTAGCCAAATGCATTCTAGAATTCAGTCTAATTCAAATTCATAATTAAAAAGATGTAATTTAAAAGATGGAAGAGAAAAGATAAAATGCAGCAGACTGCGTCTGTAGCAGACGCCTGCATGTGAATATATCCCCAGTTAAGGGCATTCAGGTGTGAATGAGGGGGTGGCTGGGTATGGGAGACCAGATGTAGCGAGTTAAGCAGAGGTCATAAAGAGAGGGAGGGGTTGGAGTGACCACTCAGAGAGATGCCAGAATAACACAATGAGATATATGGAACAGGTCATGGAAACAGGCTGATAGGTAAGAAAGCATGCTAAAAAGGATTATATGTGCTGCACCAAGACACTCAGATCCAGGGAAGGCATAGAAAATTCAATGCAATATACAGAAACATTCAGGAGCCAGGGAGAGCTGGGGAAAGGTCAATGCATACCATGGAAATTCAATGCAATAAACAGAAACATTCAGGAGCCAGGGAGAGCTGGGGAAAGGTCAATGCATACCATGGAAATTCAATGCAATAAACAGAAACATTCAGGAGCCAGGGAGAGCTGGGGAAAGGTCAATGCATACCATGGAAATTCAATGCAATAAACAGAAACATTCAGGAGCCAGGGAGAGCTGGGGAAAGGTCAATGCATACCTGTGGGAAGAGGAGAACAGCTTGATTAGATGGTACAGATGATGATAATATTGTAGTAGTGATGAGTAGCCAAATGCATTCTAGAATTCAGTCTAATTCAAATTCATAATTAAAAAGATGTAATTTAAAAGATGGAAGAGAAAAGATAAAATGCAGCAGACTGCGTCTGTAGCAGACGCCTGCATGTGAATATATCCCCAGTTAAGGGCATTCAGGTGTGAATGAGGGGGTGGCTGGGTATGGGAGACCAGATGTAGCGAGTTAAGCAGAGGTCATAAAGAGAGGGAGGGGTTGGAGTGACCACTCAGAGAGATGCCAGAATAACACAATGAGATATATGGAACAGGTCATGGAAACAGGCTGATAGGTAAGAAAGCATGCTAAAAAGGATTATATGTGCTGCACCAAGACACTCAGATCCAGGGAAGGCATAGAAAATTCAATGCAATATACAGAAACATTCAGGAGCCAGGGAGAGCTGGGGAAAGGTCAATGCATACCATGGAAATTCAATGCAATAAACAGAAACATTCAGGAGCCAGGGAGAGCTGGGGAAAGGTCAATGCATACCATGGAAATTCAATGCAATAAACAGAAACATTCAGGAGCCAGGGAGAGCTGGGGAAAGGTCAATGCATACCATGGAAATTCAATGCAATAAACAGAAACATTCAGGAGCCAGGGAGAGCTGGGGAAAGGTCAATGCATACCATGGAAATTCAATGCAATAAACAGAAACATTCAGGAGCCAGGGAGAGCTGGGGAAAGGTCAATGCATACCTGTGGGAAGAGGAGAACAGCTTGATTAGATGGTACAGATGATGATAATATTGTAGTAGTGATGAGTAGCCAAATGCATTCTAGAATTCAGTCTAATTCAAATTCATAATTAAAAAGATGTAATTTAAAAGATGGAAGAGAAAAGATAAAATGCAGCAGACTGCGTCTGTAGCAGACGCCTGCATGTGAATATATCCCCAGTTAAGGGCATTCAGGTGTGAATGAGGGGGTGGCTGGGTATGGGAGACCAGATGTAGCGAGTTAAGCAGAGGTCATAAAGAGAGGGAGGGGTTGGAGTGACCACTCAGAGAGATGCCAGAATAACACAATGAGATATATGGAACAGGTCATGGAAACAGGCTGATAGGTAAGAAAGCATGCTAAAAAGGATTATATGTGCTGCACCAAGACACTCAGATCCAGGGAAGGCATAGAAAATTCAATGCAATATACAGAAACATTCAGGAGCCAGGGAGAGCTGGGGAAAGGTCAATGCATACCATGGAAATTCAATGCAATAAACAGAAACATTCAGGAGCCAGGGAGAGCTGGGGAAAGGTCAATGCATACCATGGAAATTCAATGCAATAAACAGAAACATTCAGGAGCCAGGGAGAGCTGGGGAAAGGTCAATGCATACCATGGAAATTCAATGCAATAAACAGAAACATTCAGGAGCCAGGGAGAGCTGGGGAAAGGTCAATGCATACCATGGAAATTCAATGCAATAAACAGAAACATTCAGGAGCCAGGGAGAGCTGGGGAAAGGTCAATGCATACCTGTGGGAAGAGGAGAACAGCTTGATTAGATGGTACAGATGATGATAATATTGTAGTAGTGATGAGTAGCCAAATGCATTCTAGAATTCAGTCTAATTCAAATTCATAATTAAAAAGATGTAATTTAAAAGATGGAAGAGAAAAGATAAAATGCAGCAGACTGCGTCTGTAGCAGACGCCTGCATGTGAATATATCCCCAGTTAAGGGCATTCAGGTGTGAATGAGGGGGTGGCTGGGTATGGGAGACCAGATGTAGCGAGTTAAGCAGAGGTCATAAAGAGAGGGAGGGGTTGGAGTGACCACTCAGAGAGATGCCAGAATAACACAATGAGATATATGGAACAGGTCATGGAAACAGGCTGATAGGTAAGAAAGCATGCTAAAAAGGATTATATGTGCTGCACCAAGACACTCAGATCCAGGGAAGGCATAGAAAATTCAATGCAATATACAGAAACATTCAGGAGCCAGGGAGAGCTGGGGAAAGGTCAATGCATACCATGGAAATTCAATGCAATAAACAGAAACATTCAGGAGCCAGGGAGAGCTGGGGAAAGGTCAATGCATACCATGGAAATTCAATGCAATAAACAGAAACATTCAGGAGCCAGGGAGAGCTGGGGAAAGGTCAATGCATACCATGGAAATTCAATGCAATAAACAGAAACATTCAGGAGCCAGGGAGAGCTGGGGAAAGGTCAATGCATACCATGGAAATTCAATGCAATAAACAGAAACATTCAGGAGCCAGGGAGAGCTGGGGAAAGGTCAATGCATACCTGTGGGAAGAGGAGAACAGCTTGATTAGATGGTACAGATGATGATAATATTGTAGTAGTGATGAGTAGCCAAATGCATTCTAGAATTCAGTCTAATTCAAATTCATAATTAAAAAGATGTAATTTAAAAGATGGAAGAGAAAAGATAAAATGCAGCAGACTGCGTCTGTAGCAGACGCCTGCATGTGAATATATCCCCAGTTAAGGGCATTCAGGTGTGAATGAGGGGGTGGCTGGGTATGGGAGACCAGATGTAGCGAGTTAAGCAGAGGTCATAAAGAGAGGGAGGGGTTGGAGTGACCACTCAGAGAGATGCCAGAATAACACAATGAGATATATGGAACAGGTCATGGAAACAGGCTGATAGGTAAGAAAGCATGCTAAAAAGGATTATATGTGCTGCACCAAGACACTCAGATCCAGGGAAGGCATAGAAAATTCAATGCAATATACAGAAACATTCAGGAGCCAGGGAGAGCTGGGGAAAGGTCAATGCATACCATGGAAATTCAATGCAATAAACAGAAACATTCAGGAGCCAGGGAGAGCTGGGGAAAGGTCAATGCATACCATGGAAATTCAATGCAATAAACAGAAACATTCAGGAGCCAGGGAGAGCTGGGGAAAGGTCAATGCATACCATGGAAATTCAATGCAATAAACAGAAACATTCAGGAGCCAGGGAGAGCTGGGGAAAGGTCAATGCATACCATGGAAATTCAATGCAATAAACAGAAACATTCAGGAGCCAGGGAGAGCTGGGGAAAGGTCAATGCATACCTGTGGGAAGAGGAGAACAGCTTGATTAGATGGTACAGATGATGATAATATTGTAGTAGTGATGAGTAGCCAAATGCATTCTAGAATTCAGTCTAATTCAAATTCATAATTAAAAAGATGTAATTTAAAAGATGGAAGAGAAAAGATAAAATGCAGCAGACTGCGTCTGTAGCAGACGCCTGCATGTGAATATATCCCCAGTTAAGGGCATTCAGGTGTGAATGAGGGGGTGGCTGGGTATGGGAGACCAGATGTAGCGAGTTAAGCAGAGGTCATAAAGAGAGGGAGGGGTTGGAGTGACCACTCAGAGAGATGCCAGAATAACACAATGAGATATATGGAACAGGTCATGGAAACAGGCTGATAGGTAAGAAAGCATGCTAAAAAGGATTATATGTGCTGCACCAAGACACTCAGATCCAGGGAAGGCATAGAAAATTCAATGCAATATACAGAAACATTCAGGAGCCAGGGAGAGCTGGGGAAAGGTCAATGCATACCATGGAAATTCAATGCAATAAACAGAAACATTCAGGAGCCAGGGAGAGCTGGGGAAAGGTCAATGCATACCATGGAAATTCAATGCAATAAACAGAAACATTCAGGAGCCAGGGAGAGCTGGGGAAAGGTCAATGCATACCTGTGGGAAGAGGAGAACAGCTTGATTAGATGGTACAGATGATGATAATATTGTAGTAGTGATGAGTAGCCAAATGCATTCTAGAATTCAGTCTAATTCAAATTCATAATTAAAAAGATGTAATTTAAAAGATGGAAGAGAAAAGATAAAATGCAGCAGACTGCGTCTGTAGCAGACGCCTGCATGTGAATATATCCCCAGTTAAGGGCATTCAGGTGTGAATGAGGGGGTGGCTGGGTATGGGAGACCAGATGTAGCGAGTTAAGCAGAGGTCATAAAGAGAGGGAGGGGTTGGAGTGACCACTCAGAGAGATGCCAGAATAACACAATGAGATATATGGAACAGGTCATGGAAACAGGCTGATAGGTAAGAAAGCATGCTAAAAAGGATTATATGTGCTGCACCAAGACACTCAGATCCAGGGAAGGCATAGAAAATTCAATGCAATATACAGAAACATTCAGGAGCCAGGGAGAGCTGGGGAAAGGTCAATGCATACCATGGAAATTCAATGCAATAAACAGAAACATTCAGGAGCCAGGGAGAGCTGGGGAAAGGTCAATGCATACCATGGAAATTCAATGCAATAAACAGAAACATTCAGGAGCCAGGGAGAGCTGGGGAAAGGTCAATGCAATAAACAGAAACATTCAGGAGCCAGGGAGAGCTGGGGAAAGGTCAATGCATACCATGGAAATTCAATGCAATAAACAGAAACATTCAGGAGCCAGGGAGAGCTGGGGAAAGGTCAATGCATACCTGTGGGAAGAGGAGAACAGCTTGATTAGATGGTACAGATGATGATAATATTGTAGTAGTGATGAGTAGCCAAATGCATTCTAGAATTCAGTCTAATTCAAATTCATAATTAAAAAGATGTACTTTAAAAGATGGAAGAGAAAAGATAAAATGCAGCAGACTGCGTCTGTAGCAGACACCTGCATGTGAATATATCCCCAGTTAAGGGCATTCAGGTGTGAATGAGGGGGTGGCTGGGTATGGGAGACCAGATGTAGCGAGTTAAGCAGAGGTCATAAAGAGAGGGAGGGGTTGGAGTGACCACTCAGAGAGATGCCAGAATAACACAATGAGATATATGGAACAGGTCATGGAAACAGGCTGATAGGTAAGAAAGCATGCTAAAAAGGATTATATGTGCTGCACCAAGACACTCAGATCCAGGGAAGGCATAGAAAATTCAATGCAATATACAGAAACATTCAGGAGCCAGGGAGAGCTGGGGAAAGGTCAATGCATACCATGGAAATTCAATGCAATAAACAGAAACATTCAGGAGCCAGGGAGAGCTGGGGAAAGGTCAATGCATACCATGGAAATTCAATGCAATAAACAGAAACATTCAGGAGCCAGGGAGAGCTGGGGAAAGGTCAATGCATACCATGGAAATTCAATGCAATAAACAGAAACATTCAGGAGCCAGGGAGAGCTGGGGAAAGGTCAATGCATACCATGGAAATTCAATGCAATAAACAGAAACATTCAGGAGCCAGGGAGAGCTGGGGAAAGGTCAATGCATACCTGTGGGAAGAGGAGAACAGCTTGATTAGATGGTACAGATGATGATAATATTGTAGTAGTGATGAGTAGCCAAATGCATTCTAGAATTCAGTCTAATTCAAATTCATAATTAAAAAGATGTAATTTAAAAGATGGAAGAGAAAAGATAAAATGCAGCAGACTGCGTCTGTAGCAGACGCCTGCATGTGAATATATCCCCAGTTAAGGGCATTCAGGTGTGAATGAGGGGGTGGCTGGGTATGGGAGACCAGATGTAGCGAGTTAAGCAGAGGTCATAAAGAGAGGGAGGGGTTGGAGTGACCACTCAGAGAGATGCCAGAATAACACAATGAGATATATGGAACAGGTCATGGAAACAGGCTGATAGGTAAGAAAGCATGCTAAAAAGGATTATATGTGCTGCACCAAGACACTCAGATCCAGGGAAGGCATAGAAAATTCAATGCAATATACAGAAACATTCAGGAGCCAGGGAGACCTGGGGAAAGGTCAATGCATACCATGGAAATTCAATGCAATAAACAGAAACATTCAGGAGCCAGGGAGAGCTGGGGAAAGGTCAATGCATACCATGGAAATTCAATGCAATAAACAGAAACATTCAGGAGCCAGGGAGAGCTGGGGAAAGGTCAATGCATACCTGTGGGAAGAGGAGAACAGCTTGATTAGATGGTACAGATGATGATAATATTGTAGTAGTGATGAGTAGCCAAATGCATTCTAGAATTCAGTCTAATTCAAATTCATAATTAAAAAGATGTAATTTAAAAGATGGAAGAGAAAAGATAAAATGCAGCAGACTGCGTCTGTAGCAGACGCCTGCATGTGAATATATCCCCAGTTAAGGGCATTCAGGTGTGAATGAGGGGGTGGCTGGGTATGGGAGACCAGATGTAGCGAGTTAAGCAGAGGTCATAAAGAGAGGGAGGGGTTGGAGTGACCACTCAGAGAGATGCCAGAATAACACAATGAGATATATGGAACAGGTCATGGAAACAGGCTGATAGGTAAGAAAGCATGCTAAAAAGGATTATATGTGCTGCACCAAGACACTCAGATCCAGGGAAGGCATAGAAAATTCAATGCAATATACAGAAACATTCAGGAGCCAGGGAGAGCTGGGGAAAGGTCAATGCATACCATGGAAATTCAATGCAATAAACAGAAACATTCAGGAGCCAGGGAGAGCTGGGGAAAGGTCAATGCATACCATGGAAATTCAATGCAATAAACAGAAACATTCAGGAGCCAGGGAGAGCTGGGGAAAGGTCAATGCATACCTGTGGGAAGAGGAGAACAGCTTGATTAGATGGTACAGATGATGATAATATTGTAGTAGTGATGAGTAGCCAAATGCATTCTAGAATTCAGTCTAATTCAAATTCATAATTAAAAAGATGTAATTTAAAAGATGGAAGAGAAAAGATAAAATGCAGCAGACTGCGTCTGTAGCAGACGCCTGCATGTGAATATATCCCCAGTTAAGGGCATTCAGGTGTGAATGAGGGGGTGGCTGGGTATGGGAGACCAGATGTAGCGAGTTAAGCAGAGGTCATAAAGAGAGGGAGGGGTTGGAGTGACCACTCAGAGAGATGCCAGAATAACACAATGAGATATATGGAACAGGTCATGGAAACAGGCTGATAGGTAAGAAAGCATGCTAAAAAGGATTATATGTGCTGCACCAAGACACTCAGATCCAGGGAAGGCATAGAAAATTCAATGCAATATACAGAAACATTCAGGAGCCAGGGAGAGCTGGGGAAAGGTCAATGCATACCATGGAAATTCAATGCAATAAACAGAAACATTCAGGAGCCAGGGAGAGCTGGGGAAAGGTCAATGCATACCATGGAAATTCAATGCAATAAACAGAAACATTCAGGAGCCAGGGAGAGCTGGGGAAAGGTCAATGCATACCATGGAAATTCAATGCAATAAACAGAAACATTCAGGAGCCAGGGAGAGCTGGGGAAAGGTCAATGCATACCATGGAAATTCAATGCAATAAACAGAAACATTCAGGAGCCAGGGAGAGCTGGGGAAAGGTCAATGCATACCATGGAAATTCAATGCAATAAACAGAAACATTCAGGAGCCAGGGAGAGCTGGGGAAAGGTCAATGCATACCATGGAAATTCAATGCAATAAACAGAAACATTCAGGAGCCAGGGAGAGCTGGGGAAAGGTCAATGCATACCTGTGGGAAGAGGAGAACAGCTTGATTAGATGGTACAGATGATGATAATATTGTAGTAGTGATGAGTAGCCAAATGCATTCTAGAATTCAGTCTAATTCAAATTCATAATTAAAAAGATGTAATTTAAAAGATGGAAGAGAAAAGATAAAATGCAGCAGACTGCGTCTGTAGCAGACGCCTGCATGTGAATATATCCCCAGTTAAGGGCATTCAGGTGTGAATGAGGGGGTGGCTGGGTATGGGAGACCAGATGTAGCGAGTTAAGCAGAGGTCATAAAGAGAGGGAGGGGTTGGAGTGACCACTCAGAGAGATGCCAGAATAACACAATGAGATATATGGAACAGGTCATGGAAACAGGCTGATAGGTAAGAAAGCATGCTAAAAAGGATTATATGTGCTGCACCAAGACACTCAGATCCAGGGAAGGCATAGAAAATTCAATGCAATATACAGAAACATTCAGGAGCCAGGGAGAGCTGGGGAAAGGTCAATGCATACCATGGAAATTCAATGCAATAAACAGAAACATTCAGGAGCCAGGGAGAGCTGGGGAAAGGTCAATGCATACCATGGAAATTCAATGCAATAAACAGAAACATTCAGGAGCCAGGGAGAGCTGGGGAAAGGTCAATGCATACCATGGAAATTCAATGCAATAAACAGAAACATTCAGGAGCCAGGGAGAGCTGGGGAAAGGTCAATGCATACCATGGAAATTCAATGCAATAAACAGAAACATTCAGGAGCCAGGGAGAGCTGGGGAAAGGTCAATGCATACCTGTGGGAAGAGGAGAACAGCTTGATTAGATGGTACAGATGATGATAATATTGTAGTAGTGATGAGTAGCCAAATGCATTCTAGAATTCAGTCTAATTCAAATTCATAATTAAAAAGATGTAATTTAAAAGATGGAAGAGAAAAGATAAAATGCAGCAGACTGCGTCTGTAGCAGACGCCTGCATGTGAATATATCCCCAGTTAAGGGCATTCAGGTGTGAATGAGGGGGTGGCTGGGTATGGGAGACCAGATGTAGCGAGTTAAGCAGAGGTCATAAAGAGAGGGAGGGGTTGGAGTGACCACTCAGAGAGATGCCAGAATAACACAATGAGATATATGGAACAGGTCATGGAAACAGGCTGATAGGTAAGAAAGCATGCTAAAAAGGATTATATGTGCTGCACCAAGACACTCAGATCCAGGGAAGGCATAGAAAATTCAATGCAATATACAGAAACATTCAGGAGCCAGGGAGAGCTGGGGAAAGGTCAATGCATACCATGGAAATTCAATGCAATAAACAGAAACATTCAGGAGCCAGGGAGAGCTGGGGAAAGGTCAATGCATACCATGGAAATTCAATGCAATAAACAGAAACATTCAGGAGCCAGGGAGAGCTGGGGAAAGGTCAATGCATACCTGTGGGAAGAGGAGAACAGCTTGATTAGATGGTACAGATGATGATAATATTGTAGTAGTGATGAGTAGCCAAATGCATTCTAGAATTCAGTCTAATTCAAATTCATAATTAAAAAGATGTAATTTAAAAGATGGAAGAGAAAAGATAAAATGCAGCAGACTGCGTCTGTAGCAGACGCCTGCATGTGAATATATCCCCAGTTAAGGGCATTCAGGTGTGAATGAGGGGGTGGCTGGGTATGGGAGACCAGATGTAGCGAGTTAAGCAGAGGTCATAAAGAGAGGGAGGGGTTGGAGTGACCACTCAGAGAGATGCCAGAATAACACAATGAGATATATGGAACAGGTCATGGAAACAGGCTGATAGGTAAGAAAGCATGCTAAAAAGGATTATATGTGCTGCACCAAGACACTCAGATCCAGGGAAGGCATAGAAAATTCAATGCAATATACAGAAACATTCAGGAGCCAGGGAGAGCTGGGGAAAGGTCAATGCATACCATGGAAATTCAATGCAATAAACAGAAACATTCAGGAGCCAGGGAGAGCTGGGGAAAGGTCAATGCATACCATGGAAATTCAATGCAATAAACAGAAACATTCAGGAGCCAGGGAGAGCTGGGGAAAGGTCAATGCATACCATGGAAATTCAATGCAATAAACAGAAACATTCAGGAGCCAGGGAGAGCTGGGGAAAGGTCAATGCATACCATGGAAATTCAATGCAATAAACAGAAACATTCAGGAGCCAGGGAGAGCTGGGGAAAGGTCAATGCATACCTGTGGGAAGAGGAGAACAGCTTGATTAGATGGTACAGATGATGATAATATTGTAGTAGTGATGAGTAGCCAAATGCATTCTAGAATTCAGTCTAATTCAAATTCATAATTAAAAAGATGTAATTTAAAAGATGGAAGAGAAAAGATAAAATGCAGCAGACTGCGTCTGTAGCAGACGCCTGCATGTGAATATATCCCCAGTTAAGGGCATTCAGGTGTGAATGAGGGGGTGGCTGGGTATGGGAGACCAGATGTAGCGAGTTAAGCAGAGGTCATAAAGAGAGGGAGGGGTTGGAGTGACCACTCAGAGAGATGCCAGAATAACACAATGAGATATATGGAACAGGTCATGGAAACAGGCTGATAGGTAAGAAAGCATGCTAAAAAGGATTATATGTGCTGCACCAAGACACTCAGATCCAGGGAAGGCATAGAAAATTCAATGCAATATACAGAAACATTCAGGAGCCAGGGAGAGCTGGGGAAAGGTCAATGCATACCATGGAAATTCAATGCAATAAACAGAAACATTCAGGAGCCAGGGAGAGCTGGGGAAAGGTCAATGCATACCATGGAAATTCAATGCAATAAACAGAAACATTCAGGAGCCAGGGAGAGCTGGGGAAAGGTCAATGCATACCTGTGGGAAGAGGAGAACAGCTTGATTAGATGGTACAGATGATGATAATATTGTAGTAGTGATGAGTAGCCAAATGCATTCTAGAATTCAGTCTAATTCAAATTCATAATTAAAAAGATGTAATTTAAAAGATGGAAGAGAAAAGATAAAATGCAGCAGACTGCGTCTGTAGCAGACGCCTGCATGTGAATATATCCCCAGTTAAGGGCATTCAGGTGTGAATGAGGGGGTGGCTGGGTATGGGAGACCAGATGTAGCGAGTTAAGCAGAGGTCATAAAGAGAGGGAGGGGTTGGAGTGACCACTCAGAGAGATGCCAGAATAACACAATGAGATATATGGAACAGGTCATGGAAACAGGCTGATAGGTAAGAAAGCATGCTAAAAAGGATTATATGTGCTGCACCAAGACACTCAGATCCAGGGAAGGCATAGAAAATTCAATGCAATATACAGAAACATTCAGGAGCCAGGGAGAGCTGGGGAAAGGTCAATGCATACCATGGAAATTCAATGCAATAAACAGAAACATTCAGGAGCCAGGGAGAGCTGGGGAAAGGTCAATGCATACCATGGAAATTCAATGCAATAAACAGAAACATTCAGGAGCCAGGGAGAGCTGGGGAAAGGTCAATGCATACCATGGAAATTCAATGCAATAAACAGAAACATTCAGGAGCCAGGGAGAGCTGGGGAAAGGTCAATGCATACCTGTGGGAAGAGGAGAACAGCTTGATTAGATGGTACAGATGATGATAATATTGTAGTAGTGATGAGTAGCCAAATGCATTCTAGAATTCAGTCTAATTCAAATTCATAATTAAAAAGATGTAATTTAAAAGATGGAAGAGAAAAGATAAAATGCAGCAGACTGCGTCTGTAGCAGACGCCTGCATGTGAATATATCCCCAGTTAAGGGCATTCAGGTGTGAATGAGGGGGTGGCTGGGTATGGGAGACCAGATGTAGCGAGTTAAGCAGAGGTCATAAAGAGAGGGAGGGGTTGGAGTGACCACTCAGAGAGATGCCAGAATAACACAATGAGATATATGGAACAGGTCATGGAAACAGGCTGATAGGTAAGAAAGCATGCTAAAAAGGATTATATGTGCTGCACCAAGACACTCAGATCCAGGGAAGGCATAGAAAATTCAATGCAATATACAGAAACATTCAGGAGCCAGGGAGAGCTGGGGAAAGGTCAATGCATACCATGGAAATTCAATGCAATAAACAGAAACATTCAGGAGCCAGGGAGAGCTGGGGAAAGGTCAATGCATACCATGGAAATTCAATGCAATAAACAGAAACATTCAGGAGCCAGGGAGAGCTGGGGAAAGGTCAATGCATACCATGGAAATTCAATGCAATAAACAGAAACATTCAGGAGCCAGGGAGAGCTGGGGAAAGGTCAATGCATACCATGGAAATTCAATGCAATAAACAGAAACATTCAGGAGCCAGGGAGAGCTGGGGAAAGGTCAATGCATACCTGTGGGAAGAGGAGAACAGCTTGATTAGATGGTACAGATGATGATAATATTGTAGTAGTGATGAGTAGCCAAATGCATTCTAGAATTCAGTCTAATTCAAATTCATAATTAAAAAGATGTAATTTAAAAGATGGAAGAGAAAAGATAAAATGCAGCAGACTGCGTCTGTAGCAGACGCCTGCATGTGAATATATCCCCAGTTAAGGGCATTCAGGTGTGAATGAGGGGGTGGCTGAGTATGGGAGACCAGATGTAGCGAGTTAAGCAGAGGTCATAAAGAGAGGGAGGGGTTGGAGTGACCACTCAGAGAGATGCCAGAATAACACAATGAGATATATGGAACAGGTCATGGAAACAGGCTGATAGGTAAGAAAGCATGCTAAAAAGGATTATATGTGCTGCACCAAGACACTCAGATCCAGGGAAGGCATAGAAAATTCAATGCAATATACAGAAACATTCAGGAGCCAGGGAGAGCTGGGGAAAGGTCAATGCATACCATGGAAATTCAATGCAATAAACAGAAACATTCAGGAGCCAGGGAGAGCTGGGGAAAGGTCAATGCATACCATGGAAATTCAATGCAATAAACAGAAACATTCAGGAGCCAGGGAGAGCTGGGGAAAGGTCAATGCATACCATGGAAATTCAATGCAATAAACAGAAACATTCAGGAGCCAGGGAGAGCTGGGGAAAGGTCAATGCATACCTGTGGGAAGAGGAGAACAGCTTGATTAGATGGTACAGATGATGATAATATTGTAGTAGTGATGAGTAGCCAAATGCATTCTAGAATTCAGTCTAATTCAAATTCATAATTAAAAAGATGTAATTTAAAAGATGGAAGAGAAAAGATAAAATGCAGCAGACTGCGTCTGTAGCAGACGCCTGCATGTGAATATATCCCCAGTTAAGGGCATTCAGGTGTGAATGAGGGGGTGGCTGGGTATGGGAGACCAGATGTAGCGAGTTAAGCAGAGGTCATAAAGAGAGGGAGGGGTTGGAGTGACCACTCAGAGAGATGCCAGAATAACACAATGAGATATATGGAACAGGTCATGGAAACAGGCTGATAGGTAAGAAAGCATGCTAAAAAGGATTATATGTGCTGCACCAAGACACTCAGATCCAGGGAAGGCATAGAAAATTCAATGCAATATACAGAAACATTCAGGAGCCAGGGAGAGCTGGGGAAAGGTCAATGCATACCATGGAAATTCAATGCAATAAACAGAAACATTCAGGAGCCAGGGAGAGCTGGGGAAAGGTCAATGCATACCATGGAAATTCAATGCAATAAACAGAAACATTCAGGAGCCAGGGAGAGCTGGGGAAAGGTCAATGCATACCATGGAAATTCAATGCAATAAACAGAAACATTCAGGAGCCAGGGAGAGCTGGGGAAAGGTCAATGCATACCTGTGGGAAGAGGAGAACAGCTTGATTAGATGGTACAGATGATGATAATATTGTAGTAGTGATGAGTAGCCAAATGCATTCTAGAATTCAGTCTAATTCAAATTCATAATTAAAAAGATGTAATTTAAAAGATGGAAGAGAAAAGATAAAATGCAGCAGACTGCGTCTGTAGCAGACGCCTGCATGTGAATATATCCCCAGTTAAGGGCATTCAGGTGTGAATGAGGGGGTGGCTGGGTATGGGAGACCAGATGTAGCGAGTTAAGCAGAGGTCATAAAGAGAGGGAGGGGTTGGAGTGACCACTCAGAGAGATGCCAGAATAACACAATGAGATATATGGAACAGGTCATGGAAACAGGCTGATAGGTAAGAAAGCATGCTAAAAAGGATTATATGTGCTGCACCAAGACACTCAGATCCAGGGAAGGCATAGAAAATTCAATGCAATATACAGAAACATTCAGGAGCCAGGGAGAGCTGGGGAAAGGTCAATGCATACCATGGAAATTCAATGCAATAAACAGAAACATTCAGGAGCCAGGGAGAGCTGGGGAAAGGTCAATGCATACCATGGAAATTCAATGCAATAAACAGAAACATTCAGGAGCCAGGGAGAGCTGGGGAAAGGTCAATGCATACCATGGAAATTCAATGCAATAAACAGAAACATTCAGGAGCCAGGGAGAGCTGGGGAAAGGTCAATGCATACCATGGAAATTCAATGCAATAAACAGAAACATTCAGGAGCCAGGGAGAGCTGGGGAAAGGTCAATGCATACCTGTGGGAAGAGGAGAACAGCTTGATTAGATGGTACAGATGATGATAATATTGTAGTAGTGATGAGTAGCCAAATGCATTCTAGAATTCAGTCTAATTCAAATTCATAATTAAAAAGATGTAATTTAAAAGATGGAAGAGAAAAGATAAAATGCAGCAGACTGCGTCTGTAGCAGACGCCTGCATGTGAATATATCCCCAGTTAAGGGCATTCAGGTGTGAATGAGGGGGTGGCTGGGTATGGGAGACCAGATGTAGCGAGTTAAGCAGAGGTCATAAAGAGAGGGAGGGGTTGGAGTGACCACTCAGAGAGATGCCAGAATAACACAATGAGATATATGGAACAGGTCATGGAAACAGGCTGATAGGTAAGAAAGCATGCTAAAAAGGATTATATGTGCTGCACCAAGACACTCAGATCCAGGGAAGGCATAGAAAATTCAATGCAATATACAGAAACATTCAGGAGCCAGGGAGAGCTGGGGAAAGGTCAATGCATACCATGGAAATTCAATGCAATAAACAGAAACATTCAGGAGCCAGGGAGAGCTGGGGAAAGGTCAATGCATACCATGGAAATTCAATGCAATAAACAGAAACATTCAGGAGCCAGGGAGAGCTGGGGAAAGGTCAATGCATACCATGGAAATTCAATGCAATAAACAGAAACATTCAGGAGCCAGGGAGAGCTGGGGAAAGGTCAATGCATACCATGGAAATTCAATGCAATAAACAGAAACATTCAGGAGCCAGGGAGAGCTGGGGAAAGGTCAATGCATACCTGTGGGAAGAGGAGAACAGCTTGATTAGATGGTACAGATGATGATAATATTGTAGTAGTGATGAGTAGCCAAATGCATTCTAGAATTCAGTCTAATTCAAATTCATAATTAAAAAGATGTAATTTAAAAGATGGAAGAGAAAAGATAAAATGCAGCAGACTGCGTCTGTAGCAGACGCCTGCATGTGAATATATCCCCAGTTAAGGGCATTCAGGTGTGAATGAGGGGGTGGCTGAGTATGGGAGACCAGATGTAGCGAGTTAAGCAGAGGTCATAAAGAGAGGGAGGGGTTGGAGTGACCACTCAGAGAGATGCCAGAATAACACAATGAGATATATGGAACAGGTCATGGAAACAGGCTGATAGGTAAGAAAGCATGCTAAAAAGGATTATATGTGCTGCACCAAGACACTCAGATCCAGGGAAGGCATAGAAAATTCAATGCAATATACAGAAACATTCAGGAGCCAGGGAGAGCTGGGGAAAGGTCAATGCATACCATGGAAATTCAATGCAATAAACAGAAACATTCAGGAGCCAGGGAGAGCTGGGGAAAGGTCAATGCATACCATGGAAATTCAATGCAATAAACAGAAACATTCAGGAGCCAGGGAGAGCTGGGGAAAGGTCAATGCATACCATGGAAATTCAATGCAATAAACAGAAACATTCAGGAGCCAGGGAGAGCTGGGGAAAGGTCAATGCATACCATGGAAATTCAATGCAATAAACAGAAACATTCAGGAGCCAGGGAGAGCTGGGGAAAGGTCAATGCATACCTGTGGGAAGAGGAGAACAGCTTGATTAGATGGTACAGATGATGATAATATTGTAGTAGTGATGAGTAGCCAAATGCATTCTAGAATTCAGTCTAATTCAAATTCATAATTAAAAAGATGTAATTTAAAAGATGGAAGAGAAAAGATAAAATGCAGCAGACTGCGTCTGTAGCAGACGCCTGCATGTGAATATATCCCCAGTTAAGGGCATTCAGGTGTGAATGAGGGGGTGGCTGGGTATGGGAGACCAGATGTAGCGAGTTAAGCAGAGGTCATAAAGAGAGGGAGGGGTTGGAGTGACCACTCAGAGAGATGCCAGAATAACACAATGAGATATATGGAACAGGTCATGGAAACAGGCTGATAGGTAAGAAAGCATGCTAAAAAGGATTATATGTGCTGCACCAAGACACTCAGATCCAGGGAAGGCATAGAAAATTCAATGCAATATACAGAAACATTCAGGAGCCAGGGAGAGCTGGGGAAAGGTCAATGCATACCATGGAAATTCAATGCAATAAACAGAAACATTCAGGAGCCAGGGAGAGCTGGGGAAAGGTCAATGCATACCATGGAAATTCAATGCAATAAACAGAAACATTCAGGAGCCAGGGAGAGCTGGGGAAAGGTCAATGCATACCATGGAAATTCAATGCAATAAACAGAAACATTCAGGAGCCAGGGAGAGCTGGGGAAAGGTCAATGCATACCTGTGGGAAGAGGAGAACAGCTTGATTAGATGGTACAGATGATGATAATATTGTAGTAGTGATGAGTAGCCAAATGCATTCTAGAATTCAGTCTAATTCAAATTCATAATTAAAAAGATGTAATTTAAAAGATGGAAGAGAAAAGATAAAATGCAGCAGACTGCGTCTGTAGCAGACGCCTGCATGTGAATATATCCCCAGTTAAGGGCATTCAGGTGTGAATGAGGGGGTGGCTGGGTATGGGAGACCAGATGTAGCGAGTTAAGCAGAGGTCATAAAGAGAGGGAGGGGTTGGAGTGACCACTCAGAGAGATGCCAGAATAACACAATGAGATATATGGAACAGGTCATGGAAACAGGCTGATAGGTAAGAAAGCATGCTAAAAAGGATTATATGTGCTGCACCAAGACACTCAGATCCAGGGAAGGCATAGAAAATTCAATGCAATATACAGAAACATTCAGGAGCCAGGGAGAGCTGGGGAAAGGTCAATGCATACCATGGAAATTCAATGCAATAAACAGAAACATTCAGGAGCCAGGGAGAGCTGGGGAAAGGTCAATGCATACCATGGAAATTCAATGCAATAAACAGAAACATTCAGGAGCCAGGGAGAGCTGGGGAAAGGTCAATGCATACCATGGAAATTCAATGCAATAAACAGAAACATTCAGGAGCCAGGGAGAGCTGGGGAAAGGTCAATGCATACCATGGAAATTCAATGCAATAAACAGAAACATTCAGGAGCCAGGGAGAGCTGGGGAAAGGTCAATGCATACCTGTGGGAAGAGGAGAACAGCTTGATTAGATGGTACAGATGATGATAATATTGTAGTAGTGATGAGTAGCCAAATGCATTCTAGAATTCAGTCTAATTCAAATTCATAATTAAAAAGATGTAATTTAAAAGATGGAAGAGAAAAGATAAAATGCAGCAGACTGCGTCTGTAGCAGACGCCTGCATGTGAATATATCCCCAGTTAAGGGCATTCAGGTGTGAATGAGGGGGTGGCTGGGTATGGGAGACCAGATGTAGCGAGTTAAGCAGAGGTCATAAAGAGAGGGAGGGGTTGGAGTGACCACTCAGAGAGATGCCAGAATAACACAATGAGATATATGGAACAGGTCATGGAAACAGGCTGATAGGTAAGAAAGCATGCTAAAAAGGATTATATGTGCTGCACCAAGACACTCAGATCCAGGGAAGGCATAGAAAATTCAATGCAATATACAGAAACATTCAGGAGCCAGGGAGAGCTGGGGAAAGGTCAATGCATACCATGGAAATTCAATGCAATAAACAGAAACATTCAGGAGCCAGGGAGAGCTGGGGAAAGGTCAATGCATACCATGGAAATTCAATGCAATAAACAGAAACATTCAGGAGCCAGGGAGAGCTGGGGAAAGGTCAATGCATACCTGTGGGAAGAGGAGAACAGCTTGATTAGATGGTACAGATGATGATAATATTGTAGTAGTGATGAGTAGCCAAATGCATTCTAGAATTCAGTCTAATTCAAATTCATAATTAAAAAGATGTAATTTAAAAGATGGAAGAGAAAAGATAAAATGCAGCAGACTGCGTCTGTAGCAGACGCCTGCATGTGAATATATCCCCAGTTAAGGGCATTCAGGTGTGAATGAGGGGGTGGCTGGGTATGGGAGACCAGATGTAGCGAGTTAAGCAGAGGTCATAAAGAGAGGGAGGGGTTGGAGTGACCACTCAGAGAGATGCCAGAATAACACAATGAGATATATGGAACAGGTCATGGAAACAGGCTGATAGGTAAGAAAGCATGCTAAAAAGGATTATATGTGCTGCACCAAGACACTCAGATCCAGGGAAGGCATAGAAAATTCAATGCAATATACAGAAACATTCAGGAGCCAGGGAGAGCTGGGGAAAGGTCAATGCATACCATGGAAATTCAATGCAATAAACAGAAACATTCAGGAGCCAGGGAGAGCTGGGGAAAGGTCAATGCATACCATGGAAATTCAATGCAATAAACAGAAACATTCAGGAGCCAGGGAGAGCTGGGGAAAGGTCAATGCATACCATGGAAATTCAATGCAATAAACAGAAACATTCAGGAGCCAGGGAGAGCTGGGGAAAGGTCAATGCATACCATGGAAATTCAATGCAATAAACAGAAACATTCAGGAGCCAGGGAGAGCTGGGGAAAGGTCAATGCATACCTGTGGGAAGAGGAGAACAGCTTGATTAGATGGTACAGATGATGATAATATTGTAGTAGTGATGAGTAGCCAAATGCATTCTAGAATTCAGTCTAATTCAAATTCATAATTAAAAAGATGTAATTTAAAAGATGGAAGAGAAAAGATAAAATGCAGCAGACTGCGTCTGTAGCAGACGCCTGCATGTGAATATATCCCCAGTTAAGGGCATTCAGGTGTGAATGAGGGGGTGGCTGGGTATGGGAGACCAGATGTAGCGAGTTAAGCAGAGGTCATAAAGAGAGGGAGGGGTTGGAGTGACCACTCAGAGAGATGCCAGAATAACACAATGAGATATATGGAACAGGTCATGGAAACAGGCTGATAGGTAAGAAAGCATGCTAAAAAGGATTATATGTGCTGCACCAAGACACTCAGATCCAGGGAAGGCATAGAAAATTCAATGCAATATACAGAAACATTCAGGAGCCAGGGAGAGCTGGGGAAAGGTCAATGCATACCATGGAAATTCAATGCAATAAACAGAAACATTCAGGAGCCAGGGAGAGCTGGGGAAAGGTCAATGCATACCATGGAAATTCAATGCAATAAACAGAAACATTCAGGAGCCAGGGAGAGCTGGGGAAAGGTCAATGCATACCTGTGGGAAGAGGAGAACAGCTTGATTAGATGGTACAGATGATGATAATATTGTAGTAGTGATGAGTAGCCAAATGCATTCTAGAATTCAGTCTAATTCAAATTCATAATTAAAAAGATGTAATTTAAAAGATGGAAGAGAAAAGATAAAATGCAGCAGACTGCGTCTGTAGCAGACGCCTGCATGTGAATATATCCCCAGTTAAGGGCATTCAGGTGTGAATGAGGGGGTGGCTGGGTATGGGAGACCAGATGTAGCGAGTTAAGCAGAGGTCATAAAGAGAGGGAGGGGTTGGAGTGACCACTCAGAGAGATGCCAGAATAACACAATGAGATATATGGAACAGGTCATGGAAACAGGCTGATAGGTAAGAAAGCATGCTAAAAAGGATTATATGTGCTGCACCAAGACACTCAGATCCAGGGAAGGCATAGAAAATTCAATGCAATATACAGAAACATTCAGGAGCCAGGGAGAGCTGGGGAAAGGTCAATGCATACCATGGAAATTCAATGCAATAAACAGAAACATTCAGGAGCCAGGGAGAGCTGGGGAAAGGTCAATGCATACCATGGAAATTCAATGCAATAAACAGAAACATTCAGGAGCCAGGGAGAGCTGGGGAAAGGTCAATGCATACCATGGAAATTCAATGCAATAAACAGAAACATTCAGGAGCCAGGGAGAGCTGGGGAAAGGTCAATGCATACCTGTGGGAAGAGGAGAACAGCTTGATTAGATGGTACAGATGATGATAATATTGTAGTAGTGATGAGTAGCCAAATGCATTCTAGAATTCAGTCTAATTCAAATTCATAATTAAAAAGATGTAATTTAAAAGATGGAAGAGAAAAGATAAAATGCAGCAGACTGCGTCTGTAGCAGACGCCTGCATGTGAATATATCCCCAGTTAAGGGCATTCAGGTGTGAATGAGGGGGTGGCTGGGTATGGGAGACCAGATGTAGCGAGTTAAGCAGAGGTCATAAAGAGAGGGAGGGGTTGGAGTGACCACTCAGAGAGATGCCAGAATAACACAATGAGATATATGGAACAGGTCATGGAAACAGGCTGATAGGTAAGAAAGCATGCTAAAAAGGATTATATGTGCTGCACCAAGACACTCAGATCCAGGGAAGGCATAGAAAATTCAATGCAATATACAGAAACATTCAGGAGCCAGGGAGAGCTGGGGAAAGGTCAATGCATACCATGGAAATTCAATGCAATAAACAGAAACATTCAGGAGCCAGGGAGAGCTGGGGAAAGGTCAATGCATACCATGGAAATTCAATGCAATAAACAGAAACATTCAGGAGCCAGGGAGAGCTGGGGAAAGGTCAATGCATACCATGGAAATTCAATGCAATAAACAGAAACATTCAGGAGCCAGGGAGAGCTGGGGAAAGGTCAATGCATACCATGGAAATTCAATGCAATAAACAGAAACATTCAGGAGCCAGGGAGAGCTGGGGAAAGGTCAATGCATACCTGTGGGAAGAGGAGAACAGCTTGATTAGATGGTACAGATGATGATAATATTGTAGTAGTGATGAGTAGCCAAATGCATTCTAGAATTCAGTCTAATTCAAATTCATAATTAAAAAGATGTAATTTAAAAGATGGAAGAGAAAAGATAAAATGCAGCAGACTGCGTCTGTAGCAGACGCCTGCATGTGAATATATCCCCAGTTAAGGGCATTCAGGTGTGAATGAGGGGGTGGCTGAGTATGGGAGACCAGATGTAGCGAGTTAAGCAGAGGTCATAAAGAGAGGGAGGGGTTGGAGTGACCACTCAGAGAGATGCCAGAATAACACAATGAGATATATGGAACAGGTCATGGAAACAGGCTGATAGGTAAGAAAGCATGCTAAAAAGGATTATATGTGCTGCACCAAGACACTCAGATCCAGGGAAGGCATAGAAAATTCAATGCAATATACAGAAACATTCAGGAGCCAGGGAGAGCTGGGGAAAGGTCAATGCATACCATGGAAATTCAATGCAATAAACAGAAACATTCAGGAGCCAGGGAGAGCTGGGGAAAGGTCAATGCATACCATGGAAATTCAATGCAATAAACAGAAACATTCAGGAGCCAGGGAGAGCTGGGGAAAGGTCAATGCATACCATGGAAATTCAATGCAATAAACAGAAACATTCAGGAGCCAGGGAGAGCTGGGGAAAGGTCAATGCATACCTGTGGGAAGAGGAGAACAGCTTGATTAGATGGTACAGATGATGATAATATTGTAGTAGTGATGAGTAGCCAAATGCATTCTAGAATTCAGTCTAATTCAAATTCATAATTAAAAAGATGTAATTTAAAAGATGGAAGAGAAAAGATAAAATGCAGCAGACTGCGTCTGTAGCAGACGCCTGCATGTGAATATATCCCCAGTTAAGGGCATTCAGGTGTGAATGAGGGGGTGGCTGGGTATGGGAGACCAGATGTAGCGAGTTAAGCAGAGGTCATAAAGAGAGGGAGGGGTTGGAGTGACCACTCAGAGAGATGCCAGAATAACACAATGAGATATATGGAACAGGTCATGGAAACAGGCTGATAGGTAAGAAAGCATGCTAAAAAGGATTATATGTGCTGCACCAAGACACTCAGATCCAGGGAAGGCATAGAAAATTCAATGCAATATACAGAAACATTCAGGAGCCAGGGAGAGCTGGGGAAAGGTCAATGCATACCATGGAAATTCAATGCAATAAACAGAAACATTCAGGAGCCAGGGAGAGCTGGGGAAAGGTCAATGCATACCATGGAAATTCAATGCAATAAACAGAAACATTCAGGAGCCAGGGAGAGCTGGGGAAAGGTCAATGCATACCATGGAAATTCAATGCAATAAACAGAAACATTCAGGAGCCAGGGAGAGCTGGGGAAAGGTCAATGCATACCTGTGGGAAGAGGAGAACAGCTTGATTAGATGGTACAGATGATGATAATATTGTAGTAGTGATGAGTAGCCAAATGCATTCTAGAATTCAGTCTAATTCAAATTCATAATTAAAAAGATGTAATTTAAAAGATGGAAGAGAAAAGATAAAATGCAGCAGACTGCGTCTGTAGCAGACGCCTGCATGTGAATATATCCCCAGTTAAGGGCATTCAGGTGTGAATGAGGGGGTGGCTGGGTATGGGAGACCAGATGTAGCGAGTTAAGCAGAGGTCATAAAGAGAGGGAGGGGTTGGAGTGACCACTCAGAGAGATGCCAGAATAACACAATGAGATATATGGAACAGGTCATGGAAACAGGCTGATAGGTAAGAAAGCATGCTAAAAAGGATTATATGTGCTGCACCAAGACACTCAGATCCAGGGAAGGCATAGAAAATTCAATGCAATATACAGAAACATTCAGGAGCCAGGGAGAGCTGGGGAAAGGTCAATGCATACCATGGAAATTCAATGCAATAAACAGAAACATTCAGGAGCCAGGGAGAGCTGGGGAAAGGTCAATGCATACCATGGAAATTCAATGCAATAAACAGAAACATTCAGGAGCCAGGGAGAGCTGGGGAAAGGTCAATGCATACCATGGAAATTCAATGCAATAAACAGAAACATTCAGGAGCCAGGGAGAGCTGGGGAAAGGTCAATGCATACCATGGAAATTCAATGCAATAAACAGAAACATTCAGGAGCCAGGGAGAGCTGGGGAAAGGTCAATGCATACCTGTGGGAAGAGGAGAACAGCTTGATTAGATGGTACAGATGATGATAATATTGTAGTAGTGATGAGTAGCCAAATGCATTCTAGAATTCAGTCTAATTCAAATTCATAATTAAAAAGATGTAATTTAAAAGATGGAAGAGAAAAGATAAAATGCAGCAGACTGCGTCTGTAGCAGACGCCTGCATGTGAATATATCCCCAGTTAAGGGCATTCAGGTGTGAATGAGGGGGTGGCTGGGTATGGGAGACCAGATGTAGCGAGTTAAGCAGAGGTCATAAAGAGAGGGAGGGGTTGGAGTGACCACTCAGAGAGATGCCAGAATAACACAATGAGATATATGGAACAGGTCATGGAAACAGGCTGATAGGTAAGAAAGCATGCTAAAAAGGATTATATGTGCTGCACCAAGACACTCAGATCCAGGGAAGGCATAGAAAATTCAATGCAATATACAGAAACATTCAGGAGCCAGGGAGAGCTGGGGAAAGGTCAATGCATACCATGGAAATTCAATGCAATAAACAGAAACATTCAGGAGCCAGGGAGAGCTGGGGAAAGGTCAATGCATACCATGGAAATTCAATGCAATAAACAGAAACATTCAGGAGCCAGGGAGAGCTGGGGAAAGGTCAATGCATACCATGGAAATTCAATGCAATAAACAGAAACATTCAGGAGCCAGGGAGAGCTGGGGAAAGGTCAATGCATACCATGGAAATTCAATGCAATAAACAGAAACATTCAGGAGCCAGGGAGAGCTGGGGAAAGGTCAATGCATACCTGTGGGAAGAGGAGAACAGCTTGATTAGATGGTACAGATGATGATAATATTGTAGTAGTGATGAGTAGCCAAATGCATTCTAGAATTCAGTCTAATTCAAATTCATAATTAAAAAGATGTAATTTAAAAGATGGAAGAGAAAAGATAAAATGCAGCAGACTGCGTCTGTAGCAGACGCCTGCATGTGAATATATCCCCAGTTAAGGGCATTCAGGTGTGAATGAGGGGGTGGCTGAGTATGGGAGACCAGATGTAGCGAGTTAAGCAGAGGTCATAAAGAGAGGGAGGGGTTGGAGTGACCACTCAGAGAGATGCCAGAATAACACAATGAGATATATGGAACAGGTCATGGAAACAGGCTGATAGGTAAGAAAGCATGCTAAAAAGGATTATATGTGCTGCACCAAGACACTCAGATCCAGGGAAGGCATAGAAAATTCAATGCAATATACAGAAACATTCAGGAGCCAGGGAGAGCTGGGGAAAGGTCAATGCATACCATGGAAATTCAATGCAATAAACAGAAACATTCAGGAGCCAGGGAGAGCTGGGGAAAGGTCAATGCATACCATGGAAATTCAATGCAATAAACAGAAACATTCAGGAGCCAGGGAGAGCTGGGGAAAGGTCAATGCATACCATGGAAATTCAATGCAATAAACAGAAACATTCAGGAGCCAGGGAGAGCTGGGGAAAGGTCAATGCATACCATGGAAATTCAATGCAATAAACAGAAACATTCAGGAGCCAGGGAGAGCTGGGGAAAGGTCAATGCATACCTGTGGGAAGAGGAGAACAGCTTGATTAGATGGTACAGATGATGATAATATTGTAGTAGTGATGAGTAGCCAAATGCATTCTAGAATTCAGTCTAATTCAAATTCATAATTAAAAAGATGTAATTTAAAAGATGGAAGAGAAAAGATAAAATGCAGCAGACTGCGTCTGTAGCAGACGCCTGCATGTGAATATATCCCCAGTTAAGGGCATTCAGGTGTGAATGAGGGGGTGGCTGGGTATGGGAGACCAGATGTAGCGAGTTAAGCAGAGGTCATAAAGAGAGGGAGGGGTTGGAGTGACCACTCAGAGAGATGCCAGAATAACACAATGAGATATATGGAACAGGTCATGGAAACAGGCTGATAGGTAAGAAAGCATGCTAAAAAGGATTATATGTGCTGCACCAAGACACTCAGATCCAGGGAAGGCATAGAAAATTCAATGCAATATACAGAAACATTCAGGAGCCAGGGAGAGCTGGGGAAAGGTCAATGCATACCATGGAAATTCAATGCAATAAACAGAAACATTCAGGAGCCAGGGAGAGCTGGGGAAAGGTCAATGCATACCATGGAAATTCAATGCAATAAACAGAAACATTCAGGAGCCAGGGAGAGCTGGGGAAAGGTCAATGCATACCATGGAAATTCAATGCAATAAACAGAAACATTCAGGAGCCAGGGAGAGCTGGGGAAAGGTCAATGCATACCTGTGGGAAGAGGAGAACAGCTTGATTAGATGGTACAGATGATGATAATATTGTAGTAGTGATGAGTAGCCAAATGCATTCTAGAATTCAGTCTAATTCAAATTCATAATTAAAAAGATGTAATTTAAAAGATGGAAGAGAAAAGATAAAATGCAGCAGACTGCGTCTGTAGCAGACGCCTGCATGTGAATATATCCCCAGTTAAGGGCATTCAGGTGTGAATGAGGGGGTGGCTGGGTATGGGAGACCAGATGTAGCGAGTTAAGCAGAGGTCATAAAGAGAGGGAGGGGTTGGAGTGACCACTCAGAGAGATGCCAGAATAACACAATGAGATATATGGAACAGGTCATGGAAACAGGCTGATAGGTAAGAAAGCATGCTAAAAAGGATTATATGTGCTGCACCAAGACACTCAGATCCAGGGAAGGCATAGAAAATTCAATGCAATATACAGAAACATTCAGGAGCCAGGGAGAGCTGGGGAAAGGTCAATGCATACCATGGAAATTCAATGCAATAAACAGAAACATTCAGGAGCCAGGGAGAGCTGGGGAAAGGTCAATGCATACCATGGAAATTCAATGCAATAAACAGAAACATTCAGGAGCCAGGGAGAGCTGGGGAAAGGTCAATGCATACCATGGAAATTCAATGCAATAAACAGAAACATTCAGGAGCCAGGGAGAGCTGGGGAAAGGTCAATGCATACCATGGAAATTCAATGCAATAAACAGAAACATTCAGGAGCCAGGGAGAGCTGGGGAAAGGTCAATGCATACCTGTGGGAAGAGGAGAACAGCTTGATTAGATGGTACAGATGATGATAATATTGTAGTAGTGATGAGTAGCCAAATGCATTCTAGAATTCAGTCTAATTCAAATTCATAATTAAAAAGATGTAATTTAAAAGATGGAAGAGAAAAGATAAAATGCAGCAGACTGCGTCTGTAGCAGACGCCTGCATGTGAATATATCCCCAGTTAAGGGCATTCAGGTGTGAATGAGGGGGTGGCTGGGTATGGGAGACCAGATGTAGCGAGTTAAGCAGAGGTCATAAAGAGAGGGAGGGGTTGGAGTGACCACTCAGAGAGATGCCAGAATAACACAATGAGATATATGGAACAGGTCATGGAAACAGGCTGATAGGTAAGAAAGCATGCTAAAAAGGATTATATGTGCTGCACCAAGACACTCAGATCCAGGGAAGGCATAGAAAATTCAATGCAATATACAGAAACATTCAGGAGCCAGGGAGAGCTGGGGAAAGGTCAATGCATACCATGGAAATTCAATGCAATAAACAGAAACATTCAGGAGCCAGGGAGAGCTGGGGAAAGGTCAATGCATACCATGGAAATTCAATGCAATAAACAGAAACATTCAGGAGCCAGGGAGAGCTGGGGAAAGGTCAATGCATACCTGTGGGAAGAGGAGAACAGCTTGATTAGATGGTACAGATGATGATAATATTGTAGTAGTGATGAGTAGCCAAATGCATTCTAGAATTCAGTCTAATTCAAATTCATAATTAAAAAGATGTAATTTAAAAGATGGAAGAGAAAAGATAAAATGCAGCAGACTGCGTCTGTAGCAGACGCCTGCATGTGAATATATCCCCAGTTAAGGGCATTCAGGTGTGAATGAGGGGGTGGCTGGGTATGGGAGACCAGATGTAGCGAGTTAAGCAGAGGTCATAAAGAGAGGGAGGGGTTGGAGTGACCACTCAGAGAGATGCCAGAATAACACAATGAGATATATGGAACAGGTCATGGAAACAGGCTGATAGGTAAGAAAGCATGCTAAAAAGGATTATATGTGCTGCACCAAGACACTCAGATCCAGGGAAGGCATAGAAAATTCAATGCAATATACAGAAACATTCAGGAGCCAGGGAGAGCTGGGGAAAGGTCAATGCATACCATGGAAATTCAATGCAATAAACAGAAACATTCAGGAGCCAGGGAGAGCTGGGGAAAGGTCAATGCATACCATGGAAATTCAATGCAATAAACAGAAACATTCAGGAGCCAGGGAGAGCTGGGGAAAGGTCAATGCATACCATGGAAATTCAATGCAATAAACAGAAACATTCAGGAGCCAGGGAGAGCTGGGGAAAGGTCAATGCATACCATGGAAATTCAATGCAATAAACAGAAACATTCAGGAGCCAGGGAGAGCTGGGGAAAGGTCAATGCATACCTGTGGGAAGAGGAGAACAGCTTGATTAGATGGTACAGATGATGATAATATTGTAGTAGTGATGAGTAGCCAAATGCATTCTAGAATTCAGTCTAATTCAAATTCATAATTAAAAAGATGTAATTTAAAAGATGGAAGAGAAAAGATAAAATGCAGCAGACTGCGTCTGTAGCAGACGCCTGCATGTGAATATATCCCCAGTTAAGGGCATTCAGGTGTGAATGAGGGGGTGGCTGGGTATGGGAGACCAGATGTAGCGAGTTAAGCAGAGGTCATAAAGAGAGGGAGGGGTTGGAGTGACCACTCAGAGAGATGCCAGAATAACACAATGAGATATATGGAACAGGTCATGGAAACAGGCTGATAGGTAAGAAAGCATGCTAAAAAGGATTATATGTGCTGCACCAAGACACTCAGATCCAGGGAAGGCATAGAAAATTCAATGCAATATACAGAAACATTCAGGAGCCAGGGAGAGCTGGGGAAAGGTCAATGCATACCATGGAAATTCAATGCAATAAACAGAAACATTCAGGAGCCAGGGAGAGCTGGGGAAAGGTCAATGCATACCATGGAAATTCAATGCAATAAACAGAAACATTCAGGAGCCAGGGAGAGCTGGGGAAAGGTCAATGCATACCTGTGGGAAGAGGAGAACAGCTTGATTAGATGGTACAGATGATGATAATATTGTAGTAGTGATGAGTAGCCAAATGCATTCTAGAATTCAGTCTAATTCAAATTCATAATTAAAAAGATGTAATTTAAAAGATGGAAGAGAAAAGATAAAATGCAGCAGACTGCGTCTGTAGCAGACGCCTGCATGTGAATATATCCCCAGTTAAGGGCATTCAGGTGTGAATGAGGGGGTGGCTGGGTATGGGAGACCAGATGTAGCGAGTTAAGCAGAGGTCATAAAGAGAGGGAGGGGTTGGAGTGACCACTCAGAGAGATGCCAGAATAACACAATGAGATATATGGAACAGGTCATGGAAACAGGCTGATAGGTAAGAAAGCATGCTAAAAAGGATTATATGTGCTGCACCAAGACACTCAGATCCAGGGAAGGCATAGAAAATTCAATGCAATATACAGAAACATTCAGGAGCCAGGGAGAGCTGGGGAAAGGTCAATGCATACCATGGAAATTCAATGCAATAAACAGAAACATTCAGGAGCCAGGGAGAGCTGGGGAAAGGTCAATGCATACCATGGAAATTCAATGCAATAAACAGAAACATTCAGGAGCCAGGGAGAGCTGGGGAAAGGTCAATGCATACCATGGAAATTCAATGCAATAAACAGAAACATTCAGGAGCCAGGGAGAGCTGGGGAAAGGTCAATGCATACCTGTGGGAAGAGGAGAACAGCTTGATTAGATGGTACAGATGATGATAATATTGTAGTAGTGATGAGTAGCCAAATGCATTCTAGAATTCAGTCTAATTCAAATTCATAATTAAAAAGATGTAATTTAAAAGATGGAAGAGAAAAGATAAAATGCAGCAGACTGCGTCTGTAGCAGACGCCTGCATGTGAATATATCCCCAGTTAAGGGCATTCAGGTGTGAATGAGGGGGTGGCTGGGTATGGGAGACCAGATGTAGCGAGTTAAGCAGAGGTCATAAAGAGAGGGAGGGGTTGGAGTGACCACTCAGAGAGATGCCAGAATAACACAATGAGATATATGGAACAGGTCATGGAAACAGGCTGATAGGTAAGAAAGCATGCTAAAAAGGATTATATGTGCTGCACCAAGACACTCAGATCCAGGGAAGGCATAGAAAATTCAATGCAATATACAGAAACATTCAGGAGCCAGGGAGAGCTGGGGAAAGGTCAATGCATACCATGGAAATTCAATGCAATAAACAGAAACATTCAGGAGCCAGGGAGAGCTGGGGAAAGGTCAATGCATACCATGGAAATTCAATGCAATAAACAGAAACATTCAGGAGCCAGGGAGAGCTGGGGAAAGGTCAATGCATACCATGGAAATTCAATGCAATAAACAGAAACATTCAGGAGCCAGGGAGAGCTGGGGAAAGGTCAATGCATACCATGGAAATTCAATGCAATAAACAGAAACATTCAGGAGCCAGGGAGAGCTGGGGAAAGGTCAATGCATACCTGTGGGAAGAGGAGAACAGCTTGATTAGATGGTACAGATGATGATAATATTGTAGTAGTGATGAGTAGCCAAATGCATTCTAGAATTCAGTCTAATTCAAATTCATAATTAAAAAGATGTAATTTAAAAGATGGAAGAGAAAAGATAAAATGCAGCAGACTGCGTCTGTAGCAGACGCCTGCATGTGAATATATCCCCAGTTAAGGGCATTCAGGTGTGAATGAGGGGGTGGCTGAGTATGGGAGACCAGATGTAGCGAGTTAAGCAGAGGTCATAAAGAGAGGGAGGGGTTGGAGTGACCACTCAGAGAGATGCCAGAATAACACAATGAGATATATGGAACAGGTCATGGAAACAGGCTGATAGGTAAGAAAGCATGCTAAAAAGGATTATATGTGCTGCACCAAGACACTCAGATCCAGGGAAGGCATAGAAAATTCAATGCAATATACAGAAACATTCAGGAGCCAGGGAGAGCTGGGGAAAGGTCAATGCATACCATGGAAATTCAATGCAATAAACAGAAACATTCAGGAGCCAGGGAGAGCTGGGGAAAGGTCAATGCATACCATGGAAATTCAATGCAATAAACAGAAACATTCAGGAGCCAGGGAGAGCTGGGGAAAGGTCAATGCATACCATGGAAATTCAATGCAATAAACAGAAACATTCAGGAGCCAGGGAGAGCTGGGGAAAGGTCAATGCATACCTGTGGGAAGAGGAGAACAGCTTGATTAGATGGTACAGATGATGATAATATTGTAGTAGTGATGAGTAGCCAAATGCATTCTAGAATTCAGTCTAATTCAAATTCATAATTAAAAAGATGTAATTTAAAAGATGGAAGAGAAAAGATAAAATGCAGCAGACTGCGTCTGTAGCAGACGCCTGCATGTGAATATATCCCCAGTTAAGGGCATTCAGGTGTGAATGAGGGGGTGGCTGGGTATGGGAGACCAGATGTAGCGAGTTAAGCAGAGGTCATAAAGAGAGGGAGGGGTTGGAGTGACCACTCAGAGAGATGCCAGAATAACACAATGAGATATATGGAACAGGTCATGGAAACAGGCTGATAGGTAAGAAAGCATGCTAAAAAGGATTATATGTGCTGCACCAAGACACTCAGATCCAGGGAAGGCATAGAAAATTCAATGCAATATACAGAAACATTCAGGAGCCAGGGAGAGCTGGGGAAAGGTCAATGCATACCATGGAAATTCAATGCAATAAACAGAAACATTCAGGAGCCAGGGAGAGCTGGGGAAAGGTCAATGCATACCATGGAAATTCAATGCAATAAACAGAAACATTCAGGAGCCAGGGAGAGCTGGGGAAAGGTCAATGCATACCATGGAAATTCAATGCAATAAACAGAAACATTCAGGAGCCAGGGAGAGCTGGGGAAAGGTCAATGCATACCTGTGGGAAGAGGAGAACAGCTTGATTAGATGGTACAGATGATGATAATATTGTAGTAGTGATGAGTAGCCAAATGCATTCTAGAATTCAGTCTAATTCAAATTCATAATTAAAAAGATGTAATTTAAAAGATGGAAGAGAAAAGATAAAATGCAGCAGACTGCGTCTGTAGCAGACGCCTGCATGTGAATATATCCCCAGTTAAGGGCATTCAGGTGTGAATGAGGGGGTGGCTGGGTATGGGAGACCAGATGTAGCGAGTTAAGCAGAGGTCATAAAGAGAGGGAGGGGTTGGAGTGACCACTCAGAGAGATGCCAGAATAACACAATGAGATATATGGAACAGGTCATGGAAACAGGCTGATAGGTAAGAAAGCATGCTAAAAAGGATTATATGTGCTGCACCAAGACACTCAGATCCAGGGAAGGCATAGAAAATTCAATGCAATATACAGAAACATTCAGGAGCCAGGGAGAGCTGGGGAAAGGTCAATGCATACCATGGAAATTCAATGCAATAAACAGAAACATTCAGGAGCCAGGGAGAGCTGGGGAAAGGTCAATGCATACCATGGAAATTCAATGCAATAAACAGAAACATTCAGGAGCCAGGGAGAGCTGGGGAAAGGTCAATGCATACCATGGAAATTCAATGCAATAAACAGAAACATTCAGGAGCCAGGGAGAGCTGGGGAAAGGTCAATGCATACCATGGAAATTCAATGCAATAAACAGAAACATTCAGGAGCCAGGGAGAGCTGGGGAAAGGTCAATGCATACCTGTGGGAAGAGGAGAACAGCTTGATTAGATGGTACAGATGATGATAATATTGTAGTAGTGATGAGTAGCCAAATGCATTCTAGAATTCAGTCTAATTCAAATTCATAATTAAAAAGATGTAATTTAAAAGATGGAAGAGAAAAGATAAAATGCAGCAGACTGCGTCTGTAGCAGACGCCTGCATGTGAATATATCCCCAGTTAAGGGCATTCAGGTGTGAATGAGGGGGTGGCTGGGTATGGGAGACCAGATGTAGCGAGTTAAGCAGAGGTCATAAAGAGAGGGAGGGGTTGGAGTGACCACTCAGAGAGATGCCAGAATAACACAATGAGATATATGGAACAGGTCATGGAAACAGGCTGATAGGTAAGAAAGCATGCTAAAAAGGATTATATGTGCTGCACCAAGACACTCAGATCCAGGGAAGGCATAGAAAATTCAATGCAATATACAGAAACATTCAGGAGCCAGGGAGAGCTGGGGAAAGGTCAATGCATACCATGGAAATTCAATGCAATAAACAGAAACATTCAGGAGCCAGGGAGAGCTGGGGAAAGGTCAATGCATACCATGGAAATTCAATGCAATAAACAGAAACATTCAGGAGCCAGGGAGAGCTGGGGAAAGGTCAATGCATACCATGGAAATTCAATGCAATAAACAGAAACATTCAGGAGCCAGGGAGAGCTGGGGAAAGGTCAATGCATACCATGGAAATTCAATGCAATAAACAGAAACATTCAGGAGCCAGGGAGAGCTGGGGAAAGGTCAATGCATACCTGTGGGAAGAGGAGAACAGCTTGATTAGATGGTACAGATGATGATAATATTGTAGTAGTGATGAGTAGCCAAATGCATTCTAGAATTCAGTCTAATTCAAATTCATAATTAAAAAGATGTAATTTAAAAGATGGAAGAGAAAAGATAAAATGCAGCAGACTGCGTCTGTAGCAGACGCCTGCATGTGAATATATCCCCAGTTAAGGGCATTCAGGTGTGAATGAGGGGGTGGCTGAGTATGGGAGACCAGATGTAGCGAGTTAAGCAGAGGTCATAAAGAGAGGGAGGGGTTGGAGTGACCACTCAGAGAGATGCCAGAATAACACAATGAGATATATGGAACAGGTCATGGAAACAGGCTGATAGGTAAGAAAGCATGCTAAAAAGGATTATATGTGCTGCACCAAGACACTCAGATCCAGGGAAGGCATAGAAAATTCAATGCAATATACAGAAACATTCAGGAGCCAGGGAGAGCTGGGGAAAGGTCAATGCATACCATGGAAATTCAATGCAATAAACAGAAACATTCAGGAGCCAGGGAGAGCTGGGGAAAGGTCAATGCATACCATGGAAATTCAATGCAATAAACAGAAACATTCAGGAGCCAGGGAGAGCTGGGGAAAGGTCAATGCATACCATGGAAATTCAATGCAATAAACAGAAACATTCAGGAGCCAGGGAGAGCTGGGGAAAGGTCAATGCATACCATGGAAATTCAATGCAATAAACAGAAACATTCAGGAGCCAGGGAGAGCTGGGGAAAGGTCAATGCATACCTGTGGGAAGAGGAGAACAGCTTGATTAGATGGTACAGATGATGATAATATTGTAGTAGTGATGAGTAGCCAAATGCATTCTAGAATTCAGTCTAATTCAAATTCATAATTAAAAAGATGTAATTTAAAAGATGGAAGAGAAAAGATAAAATGCAGCAGACTGCGTCTGTAGCAGACGCCTGCATGTGAATATATCCCCAGTTAAGGGCATTCAGGTGTGAATGAGGGGGTGGCTGGGTATGGGAGACCAGATGTAGCGAGTTAAGCAGAGGTCATAAAGAGAGGGAGGGGTTGGAGTGACCACTCAGAGAGATGCCAGAATAACACAATGAGATATATGGAACAGGTCATGGAAACAGGCTGATAGGTAAGAAAGCATGCTAAAAAGGATTATATGTGCTGCACCAAGACACTCAGATCCAGGGAAGGCATAGAAAATTCAATGCAATATACAGAAACATTCAGGAGCCAGGGAGAGCTGGGGAAAGGTCAATGCATACCATGGAAATTCAATGCAATAAACAGAAACATTCAGGAGCCAGGGAGAGCTGGGGAAAGGTCAATGCATACCATGGAAATTCAATGCAATAAACAGAAACATTCAGGAGCCAGGGAGAGCTGGGGAAAGGTCAATGCATACCATGGAAATTCAATGCAATAAACAGAAACATTCAGGAGCCAGGGAGAGCTGGGGAAAGGTCAATGCATACCTGTGGGAAGAGGAGAACAGCTTGATTAGATGGTACAGATGATGATAATATTGTAGTAGTGATGAGTAGCCAAATGCATTCTAGAATTCAGTCTAATTCAAATTCATAATTAAAAAGATGTAATTTAAAAGATGGAAGAGAAAAGATAAAATGCAGCAGACTGCGTCTGTAGCAGACGCCTGCATGTGAATATATCCCCAGTTAAGGGCATTCAGGTGTGAATGAGGGGGTGGCTGGGTATGGGAGACCAGATGTAGCGAGTTAAGCAGAGGTCATAAAGAGAGGGAGGGGTTGGAGTGACCACTCAGAGAGATGCCAGAATAACACAATGAGATATATGGAACAGGTCATGGAAACAGGCTGATAGGTAAGAAAGCATGCTAAAAAGGATTATATGTGCTGCACCAAGACACTCAGATCCAGGGAAGGCATAGAAAATTCAATGCAATATACAGAAACATTCAGGAGCCAGGGAGAGCTGGGGAAAGGTCAATGCATACCATGGAAATTCAATGCAATAAACAGAAACATTCAGGAGCCAGGGAGAGCTGGGGAAAGGTCAATGCATACCATGGAAATTCAATGCAATAAACAGAAACATTCAGGAGCCAGGGAGAGCTGGGGAAAGGTCAATGCATACCATGGAAATTCAATGCAATAAACAGAAACATTCAGGAGCCAGGGAGAGCTGGGGAAAGGTCAATGCATACCATGGAAATTCAATGCAATAAACAGAAACATTCAGGAGCCAGGGAGAGCTGGGGAAAGGTCAATGCATACCTGTGGGAAGAGGAGAACAGCTTGATTAGATGGTACAGATGATGATAATATTGTAGTAGTGATGAGTAGCCAAATGCATTCTAGAATTCAGTCTAATTCAAATTCATAATTAAAAAGATGTAATTTAAAAGATGGAAGAGAAAAGATAAAATGCAGCAGACTGCGTCTGTAGCAGACGCCTGCATGTGAATATATCCCCAGTTAAGGGCATTCAGGTGTGAATGAGGGGGTGGCTGGGTATGGGAGACCAGATGTAGCGAGTTAAGCAGAGGTCATAAAGAGAGGGAGGGGTTGGAGTGACCACTCAGAGAGATGCCAGAATAACACAATGAGATATATGGAACAGGTCATGGAAACAGGCTGATAGGTAAGAAAGCATGCTAAAAAGGATTATATGTGCTGCACCAAGACACTCAGATCCAGGGAAGGCATAGAAAATTCAATGCAATATACAGAAACATTCAGGAGCCAGGGAGAGCTGGGGAAAGGTCAATGCATACCATGGAAATTCAATGCAATAAACAGAAACATTCAGGAGCCAGGGAGAGCTGGGGAAAGGTCAATGCATACCATGGAAATTCAATGCAATAAACAGAAACATTCAGGAGCCAGGGAGAGCTGGGGAAAGGTCAATGCATACCATGGAAATTCAATGCAATAAACAGAAACATTCAGGAGCCAGGGAGAGCTGGGGAAAGGTCAATGCATACCATGGAAATTCAATGCAATAAACAGAAACATTCAGGAGCCAGGGAGAGCTGGGGAAAGGTCAATGCATACCTGTGGGAAGAGGAGAACAGCTTGATTAGATGGTACAGATGATGATAATATTGTAGTAGTGATGAGTAGCCAAATGCATTCTAGAATTCAGTCTAATTCAAATTCATAATTAAAAAGATGTAATTTAAAAGATGGAAGAGAAAAGATAAAATGCAGCAGACTGCGTCTGTAGCAGACGCCTGCATGTGAATATATCCCCAGTTAAGGGCATTCAGGTGTGAATGAGGGGGTGGCTGGGTATGGGAGACCAGATGTAGCGAGTTAAGCAGAGGTCATAAAGAGAGGGAGGGGTTGGAGTGACCACTCAGAGAGATGCCAGAATAACACAATGAGATATATGGAACAGGTCATGGAAACAGGCTGATAGGTAAGAAAGCATGCTAAAAAGGATTATATGTGCTGCACCAAGACACTCAGATCCAGGGAAGGCATAGAAAATTCAATGCAATATACAGAAACATTCAGGAGCCAGGGAGAGCTGGGGAAAGGTCAATGCATACCATGGAAATTCAATGCAATAAACAGAAACATTCAGGAGCCAGGGAGAGCTGGGGAAAGGTCAATGCATACCATGGAAATTCAATGCAATAAACAGAAACATTCAGGAGCCAGGGAGAGCTGGGGAAAGGTCAATGCATACCATGGAAATTCAATGCAATAAACAGAAACATTCAGGAGCCAGGGAGAGCTGGGGAAAGGTCAATGCATACCATGGAAATTCAATGCAATAAACAGAAACATTCAGGAGCCAGGGAGAGCTGGGGAAAGGTCAATGCATACCTGTGGGAAGAGGAGAACAGCTTGATTAGATGGTACAGATGATGATAATATTGTAGTAGTGATGAGTAGCCAAATGCATTCTAGAATTCAGTCTAATTCAAATTCATAATTAAAAAGATGTAATTTAAAAGATGGAAGAGAAAAGATAAAATGCAGCAGACTGCGTCTGTAGCAGACGCCTGCATGTGAATATATCCCCAGTTAAGGGCATTCAGGTGTGAATGAGGGGGTGGCTGGGTATGGGAGACCAGATGTAGCGAGTTAAGCAGAGGTCATAAAGAGAGGGAGGGGTTGGAGTGACCACTCAGAGAGATGCCAGAATAACACAATGAGATATATGGAACAGGTCATGGAAACAGGCTGATAGGTAAGAAAGCATGCTAAAAAGGATTATATGTGCTGCACCAAGACACTCAGATCCAGGGAAGGCATAGAAAATTCAATGCAATATACAGAAACATTCAGGAGCCAGGGAGAGCTGGGGAAAGGTCAATGCATACCATGGAAATTCAATGCAATAAACAGAAACATTCAGGAGCCAGGGAGAGCTGGGGAAAGGTCAATGCATACCATGGAAATTCAATGCAATAAACAGAAACATTCAGGAGCCAGGGAGAGCTGGGGAAAGGTCAATGCATACCATGGAAATTCAATGCAATAAACAGAAACATTCAGGAGCCAGGGAGAGCTGGGGAAAGGTCAATGCATACCATGGAAATTCAATGCAATAAACAGAAACATTCAGGAGCCAGGGAGAGCTGGGGAAAGGTCAATGCATACCTGTGGGAAGAGGAGAACAGCTTGATTAGATGGTACAGATGATGATAATATTGTAGTAGTGATGAGTAGCCAAATGCATTCTAGAATTCAGTCTAATTCAAATTCATAATTAAAAAGATGTAATTTAAAAGATGGAAGAGAAAAGATAAAATGCAGCAGACTGCGTCTGTAGCAGACGCCTGCATGTGAATATATCCCCAGTTAAGGGCATTCAGGTGTGAATGAGGGGGTGGCTGGGTATGGGAGACCAGATGTAGCGAGTTAAGCAGAGGTCATAAAGAGAGGGAGGGGTTGGAGTGACCACTCAGAGAGATGCCAGAATAACACAATGAGATATATGGAACAGGTCATGGAAACAGGCTGATAGGTAAGAAAGCATGCTAAAAAGGATTATATGTGCTGCACCAAGACACTCAGATCCAGGGAAGGCATAGAAAATTCAATGCAATATACAGAAACATTCAGGAGCCAGGGAGAGCTGGGGAAAGGTCAATGCATACCATGGAAATTCAATGCAATAAACAGAAACATTCAGGAGCCAGGGAGAGCTGGGGAAAGGTCAATGCATACCATGGAAATTCAATGCAATAAACAGAAACATTCAGGAGCCAGGGAGAGCTGGGGAAAGGTCAATGCATACCATGGAAATTCAATGCAATAAACAGAAACATTCAGGAGCCAGGGAGAGCTGGGGAAAGGTCAATGCATACCATGGAAATTCAATGCAATAAACAGAAACATTCAGGAGCCAGGGAGAGCTGGGGAAAGGTCAATGCATACCTGTGGGAAGAGGAGAACAGCTTGATTAGATGGTACAGATGATGATAATATTGTAGTAGTGATGAGTAGCCAAATGCATTCTAGAATTCAGTCTAATTCAAATTCATAATTAAAAAGATGTAATTTAAAAGATGGAAGAGAAAAGATAAAATGCAGCAGACTGCGTCTGTAGCAGACGCCTGCATGTGAATATATCCCCAGTTAAGGGCATTCAGGTGTGAATGAGGGGGTGGCTGGGTATGGGAGACCAGATGTAGCGAGTTAAGCAGAGGTCATAAAGAGAGGGAGGGGTTGGAGTGACCACTCAGAGAGATGCCAGAATAACACAATGAGATATATGGAACAGGTCATGGAAACAGGCTGATAGGTAAGAAAGCATGCTAAAAAGGATTATATGTGCTGCACCAAGACACTCAGATCCAGGGAAGGCATAGAAAATTCAATGCAATATACAGAAACATTCAGGAGCCAGGGAGAGCTGGGGAAAGGTCAATGCATACCATGGAAATTCAATGCAATAAACAGAAACATTCAGGAGCCAGGGAGAGCTGGGGAAAGGTCAATGCATACCATGGAAATTCAATGCAATAAACAGAAACATTCAGGAGCCAGGGAGAGCTGGGGAAAGGTCAATGCATACCATGGAAATTCAATGCAATAAACAGAAACATTCAGGAGCCAGGGAGAGCTGGGGAAAGGTCAATGCATACCATGGAAATTCAATGCAATAAACAGAAACATTCAGGAGCCAGGGAGAGCTGGGGAAAGGTCAATGCATACCATGGAAATTCAATGCAATAAACAGAAACATTCAGGAGCCAGGGAGAGCTGGGGAAAGGTCAATGCATACCTGTGGGAAGAGGAGAACAGCTTGATTAGATGGTACAGATGATGATAATATTGTAGTAGTGATGAGTAGCCAAATGCATTCTAGAATTCAGTCTAATTCAAATTCATAATTAAAAAGATGTAATTTAAAAGATGGAAGAGAAAAGATAAAATGCAGCAGACTGCGTCTGTAGCAGACGCCTGCATGTGAATATATCCCCAGTTAAGGGCATTCAGGTGTGAATGAGGGGGGTGGCTGGGTATGGGAGACCAGATGTAGCGAGTTAAGCAGAGGTCATAAAGAGAGGGAGGGGTTGGAGTGACCACTCAGAGAGATGCCAGAATAACACAATGAGATATATGGAACAGGTCATGGAAACAGGCTGATAGGTAAGAAAGCATGCTAAAAAGGATTATATGTGCTGCACCAAGACACTCAGATCCAGGGAAGGCATAGAAAATTCAATGCAATATACAGAAACATTCAGGAGCCAGGGAGAGCTGGGGAAAGGTCAATGCATACCATGGAAATTCAATGCAATAAACAGAAACATTCAGGAGCCAGGGAGAGCTGGGGAAAGGTCAATGCATACCTGTGGGAAGAGGAGAACAGCTTGATTAGATGGTACAGATGATGATAATATTGTAGTAGTGATGAGTAGCCAAATGCATTCTAGAATTCAGTCTAATTCAAATTCATAATTAAAAAGATGTAATTTAAAAGATGGAAGAGAAAAGATAAAATGCAGCAGACTGCGTCTGTAGCAGACGCCTGCATGTGAATATATCCCCAGTTAAGGGCATTCAGGTGTGAATGAGGGGGTGGCTGGGTATGGGAGACCAGATGTAGCGAGTTAAGCAGAGGTCATAAAGAGAGGGAGGGGTTGGAGTGACCACTCAGAGAGATGCCAGAATAACACAATGAGATATATGGAACAGGTCATGGAAACAGGCTGATAGGTAAGAAAGCATGCTAAAAAGGATTATATGTGCTGCACCAAGACACTCAGATCCAGGGAAGGCATAGAAAATTCAATGCAATATACAGAAACATTCAGGAGCCAGGGAGAGCTGGGGAAAGGTCAATGCATACCATGGAAATTCAATGCAATAAACAGAAACATTCAGGAGCCAGGGAGAGCTGGGGAAAGGTCAATGCATACCATGGAAATTCAATGCAATAAACAGAAACATTCAGGAGCCAGGGAGAGCTGGGGAAAGGTCAATGCATACCATGGAAATTCAATGCAATAAACAGAAACATTCAGGAGCCAGGGAGAGCTGGGGAAAGGTCAATGCATACCATGGAAATTCAATGCAATAAACAGAAACATTCAGGAGCCAGGGAGAGCTGGGGAAAGGTCAATGCATACCTGTGGGAAGAGGAGAACAGCTTGATTAGATGGTACAGATGATGATAATATTGTAGTAGTGATGAGTAGCCAAATGCATTCTAGAATTCAGTCTAATTCAAATTCATAATTAAAAAGATGTAATTTAAAAGATGGAAGAGAAAAGATAAAATGTAGCAGACGCCTGCATGTGAATATATCCCCAGTTAAGGGCATTCAGGTGTGAATGAGGGGGTGGCTGGGTATGGGAGACCAGATGTAGCGAGTTAAGCAGAGGTCATAAAGAGAGGGAGGGGTTGGAGTGACCACTCAGAGAGATGCCAGAATAACACAATGAGATATATGGAACAGGTCATGGAAACAGGCTGATAGGTAAGAAAGCATGCTAAAAAGGATTATATGTGCTGCACCAAGACACTCAGATCCAGGGAAGGCATAGAAAATTCAATGCAATATACAGAAACATTCAGGAGCCAGGGAGAGCTGGGGAAAGGTCAATGCATACCATGGAAATTCAATGCAATAAACAGAAACATTCAGGAGCCAGGGAGAGCTGGGGAAAGGTCAATGCATACCATGGAAATTCAATGCAATAAACAGAAACATTCAGGAGCCAGGGAGAGCTGGGGAAAGGTCAATGCATACCATGGAAATTCAATGCAATAAACAGAAACATTCAGGAGCCAGGGAGAGCTGGGGAAAGGTCAATGCATACCATGGAAATTCAATGCAATAAACAGAAACATTCAGGAGCCAGGGAGAGCTGGGGAAAGGTCAATGCATACCTGTGGGAAGAGGAGAACAGCTTGATTAGATGGTACAGATGATGATAATATTGTAGTAGTGATGAGTAGCCAAATGCATTCTAGAATTCAGTCTAATTCAAATTCATAATTAAAAAGATGTAATTTAAAAGATGGAAGAGAAAAGATAAAATGCAGCAGACTGCGTCTGTAGCAGACGCCTGCATGTGAATATATCCCCAGTTAAGGGCATTCAGGTGTGAATGAGGGGGGTGGCTGGGTATGGGAGACCAGATGTAGCGAGTTAAGCAGAGGTCATAAAGAGAGGGAGGGGTTGGAGTGACCACTCAGAGAGATGCCAGAATAACACAATGAGATATATGGAACAGGTCATGGAAACAGGCTGATAGGTAAGAAAGCATGCTAAAAAGGATTATATGTGCTGCACCAAGACACTCAGATCCAGGGAAGGCATAGAAAATTCAATGCAATATACAGAAACATTCAGGAGCCAGGGAGAGCTGGGGAAAGGTCAATGCATACCATGGAAATTCAATGCAATAAACAGAAACATTCAGGAGCCAGGGAGAGCTGGGGAAAGGTCAATGCATACCATGGAAATTCAATGCAATAAACAGAAACATTCAGGAGCCAGGGAGAGCTGGGGAAAGGTCAATGCATACCATGGAAATTCAATGCAATAAACAGAAACATTCAGGAGCCAGGGAGAGCTGGGGAAAGGTCAATGCATACCTGTGGGAAGAGGAGAACAGCTTGATTAGATGGTACAGATGATGATAATATTGTAGTAGTGATGAGTAGCCAAATGCATTCTAGAATTCAGTCTAATTCAAATTCATAATTAAAAAGATGTAATTTAAAAGATGGAAGAGAAAAGATAAAATGCAGCAGACTGCGTCTGTAGCAGACGCCTGCATGTGAATATATCCCCAGTTAAGGGCATTCAGGTGTGAATGAGGGGGTGGCTGGGTATGGGAGACCAGATGTAGCGAGTTAAGCAGAGGTCATAAAGAGAGGGAGGGGTTGGAGTGACCACTCAGAGAGATGCCAGAATAACACAATGAGATATATGGAACAGGTCATGGAAACAGGCTGATAGGTAAGAAAGCATGCTAAAAAGGATTATATGTGCTGCACCAAGACACTCAGATCCAGGGAAGGCATAGAAAATTCAATGCAATATACAGAAACATTCAGGAGCCAGGGAGAGCTGGGGAAAGGTCAATGCATACCATGGAAATTCAATGCAATAAACAGAAACATTCAGGAGCCAGGGAGAGCTGGGGAAAGGTCAATGCATACCATGGAAATTCAATGCAATAAACAGAAACATTCAGGAGCCAGGGAGAGCTGGGGAAAGGTCAATGCATACCATGGAAATTCAATGCAATAAACAGAAACATTCAGGAGCCAGGGAGAGCTGGGGAAAGGTCAATGCATACCATGGAAATTCAATGCAATAAACAGAAACATTCAGGAGCCAGGGAGAGCTGGGGAAAGGTCAATGCATACCTGTGGGAAGAGGAGAACAGCTTGATTAGATGGTACAGATGATGATAATATTGTAGTAGTGATGAGTAGCCAAATGCATTCTAGAATTCAGTCTAATTCAAATTCATAATTAAAAAGATGTAATTTAAAAGATGGAAGAGAAAAGATAAAATGCAGCAGACTGCGTCTGTAGCAGACGCCTGCATGTGAATATATCCCCAGTTAAGGGCATTCAGGTGTGAATGAGGGGGTGGCTGGGTATGGGAGACCAGATGTAGCGAGTTAAGCAGAGGTCATAAAGAGAGGGAGGGGTTGGAGTGACCACTCAGAGAGATGCCAGAATAACACAATGAGATATATGGAACAGGTCATGGAAACAGGCTGATAGGTAAGAAAGCATGCTAAAAAGGATTATATGTGCTGCACCAAGACACTCAGATCCAGGGAAGGCATAGAAAATTCAATGCAATATACAGAAACATTCAGGAGCCAGGGAGAGCTGGGGAAAGGTCAATGCATACCATGGAAATTCAATGCAATAAACAGAAACATTCAGGAGCCAGGGAGAGCTGGGGAAAGGTCAATGCATACCATGGAAATTCAATGCAATAAACAGAAACATTCAGGAGCCAGGGAGAGCTGGGGAAAGGTCAATGCATACCATGGAAATTCAATGCAATAAACAGAAACATTCAGGAGCCAGGGAGAGCTGGGGAAAGGTCAATGCATACCATGGAAATTCAATGCAATAAACAGAAACATTCAGGAGCCAGGGAGAGCTGGGGAAAGGTCAATGCATACCTGTGGGAAGAGGAGAACAGCTTGATTAGATGGTACAGATGATGATAATATTGTAGTAGTGATGAGTAGCCAAATGCATTCTAGAATTCAGTCTAATTCAAATTCATAATTAAAAAGATGTAATTTAAAAGATGGAAGAGAAAAGATAAAATGCAGCAGACTGCGTCTGTAGCAGACGCCTGCATGTGAATATATCCCCAGTTAAGGGCATTCAGGTGTGAATGAGGGGGTGGCTGGGTATGGGAGACCAGATGTAGCGAGTTAAGCAGAGGTCATAAAGAGAGGGAGGGGTTGGAGTGACCACTCAGAGAGATGCCAGAATAACACAATGAGATATATGGAACAGGTCATGGAAACAGGCTGATAGGTAAGAAAGCATGCTAAAAAGGATTATATGTGCTGCACCAAGACACTCAGATCCAGGGAAGGCATAGAAAATTCAATGCAATATACAGAAACATTCAGGAGCCAGGGAGAGCTGGGGAAAGGTCAATGCATACCATGGAAATTCAATGCAATAAACAGAAACATTCAGGAGCCAGGGAGAGCTGGGGAAAGGTCAATGCATACCATGGAAATTCAATGCAATAAACAGAAACATTCAGGAGCCAGGGAGAGCTGGGGAAAGGTCAATGCATACCATGGAAATTCAATGCAATAAACAGAAACATTCAGGAGCCAGGGAGAGCTGGGGAAAGGTCAATGCATACCATGGAAATTCAATGCAATAAACAGAAACATTCAGGAGCCAGGGAGAGCTGGGGAAAGGTCAATGCATACCATGGAAATTCAATGCAATAAACAGAAACATTCAGGAGCCAGGGAGAGCTGGGGAAAGGTCAATGCATACCATGGAAATTCAATGCAATAAACAGAAACATTCAGGAGCCAGGGAGAGCTGGGGAAAGGTCAATGCATACCATGGAAATCCCACAAAAAAGTGAAAGAGATTACCCCTTTGTCCGCAGTCTCTCCAACATAAGGAAGAGTGTTCCTGGTTTATATGTGACAATCTGATGGGAGTTAGATGCCATCTTGTCATTGTTTTAAAATAGGACTCCTGGAACCCCATTGATATGTTTGACTGGCATGTGTTTTTTGTAGCGCTGTCCCATTGTTCAGTTCGCAAGTCTGTACCAAGGTCGGACTCCCACCTCTTCATACAGTTATATGAAAAAGTTTGGGCACCCCTATTAATCTTAAGCTTAATGTCTTATAAAAATTTTTTTTTTTTTTGCAACAGCTATTCCAGTTTCATATATCTAATAACTGTTGGACACAGTAATGTTTCTGCCTTGAAGTGAGGTTTATTGTACTAACAGAAAATGTGCAATCTGCATTCAAACAAAATTTGACAGGTGCCTAAGTATGGGCACCTCACCAGAAAAGTGACATTAATATTTAGTAGATCCTCCTTTTGCAAAAATAACAGCCTCTAGTCGCTTCCTGTAGCTTTTAATGAGTTCCTGGATCCTGGATGAAGGTATTTTTGACCATTCCTCTTTTCAAAACAATTCCAGTTCAGTTAAGTTTGATGGTCGCCGAGCATGGACAGCCCTCTTTGTTGTGAATTCCGTTCTTGGGCCCCCTCTGGTGGCTTTGAGTGGTACTGCTGATCTTTGAGGTTTCTCTTCTCAGCTGCACTCACTTATTGTTCTGCTGGCTTTCCTATTTAACTTTGCTCATGTCGTTAGTTCATGCCAGCTGTCAATGTCTTAGGACTGGTTCAGATCTCTCTTGGATTTCTCAGATGGCCTGTCCATTCCAGCAGAAGCTAAGTTCTTGCTAAGTTGTTTTTGTGTCCATTTGCGTTGGAGTGTATTTCTCAGCGCCTGCTATTTTTCTTGTCCAGCTTGCTATTATGATATTTCCTTGCTAGCTGGAAGCTCTGGGGGTGCGGAGTTGCCCCTCCACACCGTGAGTCGGTGTGGAGGTCTTTTGTATACTCCGTGTGGAATTTTTTTGTATTTTGTACTGACCGCACAGTTCCCTTTCCTATTCTGTCTATCTAGTTTAGATTTGGGCCTCCTTTGCTAAAATCTGTTTCATTTCTGCGTTTGTGACTTCCCTCTTAACTCACCGTCAATATTTGTGGGGGGGCTGCCTTTCCTTTGGGGAATTTCTCTGAGGCAAGGTAGTTTTCTATTTCCATCTTCAGGGGTAGTTAGCTCTTAGGCCGTGACGAGGCGTCTAGGGAGAGTTAGGAATGCTCCACGGCTATTTCTAGTGTTGGTGTTAGGATTAGGGATTGCGGTCAGTAGAGTTACCACCTCCCCAGAGCTTGTCTATGATTCTTGTTTTAACCACCAGGTCATTTCTGTGTGCAGCTAACCATCAGGTCATTTTTGTGTGCACCTAACCTCCAGGTCTTTTCAGTGTGCACCTAACCACCAGGTCATAACACCTCTTCAAATGATCCCACAGATGTTCAATGATATTCAGGTCTGGGGACTGGGACGGCCATTCCAGAACAGTGTAATTGTTCCTCTGCATGAATGCCTGAGTAGATTTGGAGCGGTGTTTTGGATCATTGTCTTGCTGAAAGATCCATCCCCTGCGTAACTTAAACTTTGTCACTGATTCATGAACATTATTGTCAAGAATCTGCTGATACCGAGAGGAATCCATGCGTCCCTAAAGGCCCCGTCTCACATAGCGAGATCGCTAGCGAGATCGCTGCTGAGTCACAAGTTTTGTGACGCAACAGCGACCTCAGTAGCGATCTCGCTATGTGTGACACGTACCAGCGATCAGGCCCCTGCTGTGAGATCGCTGGTCGTGTCAGAATGGCCTGGACCTTTTTTTGGTCGTTGAGGCCCCGCTGACATCGCTGAATCGGTGTGTGTGACACCGATCCAGCGATGTCTTCACTGGTAACCAGGGTAAACATCGGGTTACTAAGCGCAGGGCCGCGCTTAGTAACCCGATGTTTACCCTGGTTACCAGCGTAAATGTAAAAAAAAACAAACACTACATACTCACCATCTGTTGCCCGTCAGGTCCCTTGGCGTCTGCTTCCTGCTCTGACTGCCGGCCGGAAAGTGAAAGTGAAAGTACACCACAGCGGTGACGTCACCGCTGCGCTCTGCTCTCACTGTACGGCCGGATCTCAGTCAGAACAGGAAGCAGACGGCAAGGGACCTGACGGGCAACAGATGGTGAGTATGTAGTGTTTGTTTTTTTTTGGTAACCAGGGTAAACATCGGGTTACTAAGCGCGGCCCTGCGCTTAGTAACCCGATGTTTACCCTGGTTACCCGGGTGCTGCAGGGGGACTTCGGCATCGTTGAAGACAGTTTCAACGATGCCGAAGTCGTTCCCCTGATCGTTGGTCGCTGGAGAGAGCTGTCTGTGTGACAGCTCCCCAGCGACCACACAGCGACTTACCAACGATCACGGCCAGGTGGTATCGCTGGTCGTGATCGTTGGTAAATCGCTATGTGAGACGTGGCCTTAAAACTTTAACAAGATTCCCGGTGCCGGCATTGGCCACACAGCCCCAAAGCATGATGGAACCTCCACCAAACTTTACTGTGGGTAGCAAGTGTTTTTCTTGGAATGCTGTGTTTTTTTGCCGCCATGCATAACGCCTTTTTGTATGACCAAACAACTCAATCTTGGTTTCATCAGTCCACATGACCTTCTTCCAAAAAGAAATTGGCTTCTCCAAATGTGCTTTTGCATACCTCAGCCGACTTTGTTTGTGGCGTGCTTGCAGAAATGGCTTCTTTCGCATCACTCTACGATACAGCTTCATGTGCAAAGTGCGTTGTATAGTTGACCGATGCACAGTGACACCATCTGCAGCAAGTTGATGCTGCAGCTCTCTGGAGGTGGTCTGAGGATTGTCCTTGACTGATCTCACCATTCTTCTTCTCTGCCTTTCTGATATTTTTCTTGGCCTGCCACTTCTGGCCTTAACAAGAATTGTACCTGTGTTCTTCCATTTCCTTACTATGTTCCTCATAGTGGAAATTGACAGGTTAAATCTCTGAGACAGCTTTTTGTGTCCTTCCCCTGAACAACTATGTTGAATAATCTTTGTTTTCACATCATTTGACAGTTGTTTTGAGGAGCCCACTCTTCAGAGGAGATTCAAACAGGAGAACAACTTGCAAGTGGCCACTTTAAGTAGCTTTTCTGATGATTGCATACACCTGGCTGTGAAGTTCAAAGCTCAATGAGGTTACAAAACCAAAAAAGTGCTTTAGTAAGTCAGTAAAAAGTAGGTAGGAGTATTTAAAACAAGAAAATGATAAGGGCGTCCATACTTATGCACCTGTCAAATTTTGTTTGAATGCAGATTGCACATTTTCTGTTAGTACAATAAACCTCATTTCAAGGCAGAAACATTACTGTGTCCAACAGTTATTAGATATATGAAACTGAAATAGCTGTTGCAAAAGAAAACAATTTTTATAAAACATTAAGCTTAAGATTAATAGGGGTGCCCAAACTTTTTCATATAACTGTATATACGTTTTTAGCACTAACGTTGTCCTTGATAAAGTACAGTGTCATGATCTCTGCAAGCAGAGATCATAGCAAGCCTATAGAGGGACAAGCTCTCGGAAGATGGAACTATACTGACCATGAACTAAGCCTGCCGCGCAACTAGAAATAGCCAGGTAGCATTTCCTATTTATCGCTAGATGCCCAGCTCTGGCCTAAGACCTAAATAGCTAGCAGAGGGAAATATAAGACCTGGCTCACCTCTAGAGAAATATTCCAAAGAAGACAGTAGCCCCCCACATATAATGACGGTGAGTTCAGATGAAACAACAAACGCAGCAGGAAAATAGTCTTAGCAAATTTGAGGTCCGCTTACTAGATAGCAGAAGACAGATAGTATACTTTCATGGTCAGCAGAAAAACACTAACAAAACACCATCCAGAGATTACCTTAAACTCTGGCATTAACTCATAACGCCAGAGTAGCAATCCCTGATCAACGAGAGCTTTCCAGACACAGTAACAAAACTTCAGCTGTGAACTGGAACAAATAGGCAAAACGAAACATGGACAAAAGTCCAACTTATCTAGTAGTTGTCTAGAAGCAGGAACAAGCACTGAGAGGCATCAGATAACATTGTTGACCGGCAAGAAACCACCAGAGAAATGAGCTTAAATAGCGACACCCACTACTGATGGAACCAGGTGAAACAGGAAAGAGGATGACAAGTCCAATTCCACAAACGGCCACCGGGGGAGCCCAGAATCCAAATTCACAACAGTACCCCCCCCTCAAGGAGGGGGCACCGAACCCTCACCAGATCCACCAGGGCGACCAGGATGAGCCCTATGGAAGGCACGAACAAGATCAGAAGCATGAACATCAGATGCATTGACCCAAGAATTATCCTCCTGGCCGTAACCCTTCCAGTTGACCAGATACTGGAGTCTCCGTCTGGAAACACGAGAGTCCAAAATTTTCTCCACAACGTACTCCAACTCACCCTCAACCAACACCGGAGCAGGAGGCTCAACTGAAGGTACAACAGGTACCTCATACCTGCGCAATAACGACCGATGAAAAACGTTATGAATGGAAAAGGACGCAGGGAGGTCCAAACGGAAAGAAACAGGATTAAGAATCTCCAATATTTTATAAGGGCCGATGAACCGAGGTTTAAACTTAGGAGAAGAGACCCTCATAGGGACAAAACGAGAAGACAACCACACCAAATCTCCAACACAAAGCCGAGAACCAACACGACGATGACGGTTGGCAAAACGCTGAGTCTTCTCCTGGGACAACTTCAAATTGTCCATAACCTGCCCCCAGATGTGATGCAATCTCTCCACCACCGCATCCACTCCAGGACAATCCGAGGATTCCACCTGACCGGAGGAAAATCGAGGGTGAAACCCCGAATTACAGAAAAACGGGGACACCAAGGTGGAAGAGCTGGCCCGATTATTGAGGGCGAACTCTGCCAATGGCAAAAAAGCAACCCAATCATCCTGGTCAGCAGAGACAAAACACCTCAGATATGTCTCCAGGGTCTGATTAGTCCGCTCGGTCTGGCCATTAGTCTGAGGGTGAAAAGCAGATGAAAAAGACAAATCTATGCCCATCCTAGCACAGAATGCCCGCCAAAATCTAGACACAAATTGGGTACCTCTGTCAGAAACAATATTCTCAGGAATACCGTGCAATCGGACAACATTCTGAAAAAACAGAGGAACCAACTCAGAAGAAGAAGGCAACTTGGGCAGAGGAACCAAATGGACCATTTTAGAGAAACGGTCACAGACCACCCAGATGACAGACATCTTCTGGGAAACAGGCAGATCTGAAATAAAATCCATCGAGATGTGTGTCCAAGGCCTCTTAGGAATAGGCAAGGGCAACAGCAGTCCGCTAGCCCGAGAACTACAAGACTTGGCCCGAGCACAAACGTCACATGACTGCACAAAGACTCGCACATCTCGTGACAGGGAAGGCCACCAGAAGGATCTTGCCACCAAATCCCTGGTACCAAAAATTCCGGGATGACCTGCCAATGCAGAAGAATGTACCTCAGAGATAACTCTGCTGGTCCAATCATCCGGAACAAACAGTCTATCAGGCGGACAACGATCCGGTCTATCCGCCTGAAACTCTTGCAAGGACCGCCGCAGATCAGGAGAAACGGCCGACAAAATTACTCCCTCCCTAAGGATACCTGTGGGTTCAGAATTACCAGGAGAGTCCGGGTCAAAACTCCTAGAAAGGGCATCTGCCTTAACATTCTTAGAACCCGGTAGGTATGACACCACAAAATTAAAGCGAGAAAAAAATAAAGACCAGCGCGCCTGTCTAGGATTCAGGCGTCTGGCAGTCTCAAGATAAATCAAATTTTTGTGGTCAGTCAATACCACCACCTGATGCCTAGCCCCCTCGAGCCAATGGCGCCACTCCTCAAACGCCCACTTCATGGCCAAAAGCTCCCGATTCCCAACATCATAATTCCGCTCTGCGGGCGAAAATTTGCGAGAAAAGAAGGCACAAGGCCTAATGACGGAGCAGTCGGAACCTTTCTGCGACAACACTGCCCCAGCTCCGATCTCCGAAGCGTCAACCTCAACCTGAAAAGGCAGATTCACATCAGGCTGACGCAACACAGGGGCAGAGGCAAAACGGCGCTTAAGCTCCTGAAAGGCCTCTACAGCATGAGAGGACCAATTAGCAACATCAGCGCCTTGTCTGGTCAAATCAGTCAGTGGTTTAACGACATCCGAAAAACCAGCAATAAATCGGCGGTAAAAGTTGGCAAAGCCCAAAAATCTCTGAAGACCCTTAAGAGAGGAGGGCTGAGTCCAGTCAAAAATAGCTTGCACCTTGACGGGATCCATCTCAATGGAAGAGGGAGAAAAAATATACCCCAAAAAGGAAATTTTCTGGACCCCAAAAACGCACTTAGACCCCTTCACACATAAAGAATTAGACCGCAGAACCTGAAAAACTCTCCTGACCTGCTGGACATGAGAGTCCCAGTCATCAGAAAAAATCAGAATATCATCCAGATATATTATCATAAATTTATCCAGAAAATCGCGGAAAATATCATGCATAAAAGACTGGAAAACTGAAGGGGCATTAGAAAGACCAAAAGGCATGACCAAATACTCAAAGTGGCCCTCGGGCGTATTAAATGCGGTCTTCCACTCATCCCCCTGCCTGATCCGCACCAAATTATACGCCCCACGAAGATCAATTTTAGAGAACCACTTAGCACCCTCTATACGAGCAAACAAATCAGTAAGCAATGGCAATGGGTATTGATACTTAACAGTGATCTTATTCAAAAGCCGATAATCAATACATGGTCTCAAAGAGCCGTCTTTTTTTGAGACAAAGAAAAACCCAGCTCCCAAGGGAGAAGAAGATGGACGAATATGTCCCTTTTCCAAAGACTCCTTTATATATTCCCGCATAGCAGCATGTTCCGGCACAGACAGATTAAACAAACGACCCTTTGGATATTTACAACCCGGTATCAAATCTATGGCACAATCGCACTCACGGTGCGGAGGTAACGACCCAAGCTTGGGTTCGTCAAAGACGTCTTGATAATCAGAGAGGAACTCAGGGACTTCAGAGGGAATGGACGACGAAATAGAAACCAAAGGTAAGTCCCCATGAATACCCTTACATCCCCAGCTCAACACAGACATTGCTCTCCAGTCCAAGACTGGGTTGTGAGACTGCAACCATGGCAATCCCAGTACCAAATCGTCATGTAAATCATACAGCACCAGGAAACGAATAATCTCCTGGTGATCCGGATTGATACGCATGGTTACTTGTGTCCAGTATTGTGGTTTATTATTAGCCAATGGGGTGGAGTCAATCCCCTTCAGAGGAATAAGAGTCTCCAAAGGCTCTAAATCAAAACCACAACGATTGGCAAAGGACCAATCCATAAGACTCAGAGCGGCGCCAGAGTCAACATAGGCGTCCGTGGCAATGGATGACAAAGAGCAAATCAGGGTTACAGACAAAATAAACTTAGACTGAATGGTGCCATCAAAGTTTTTTCTGCCTGAAGTTCCAAATGAGGTTCCTCATAAAGCAAGCCCAAGGCCAGAAAAAACGCATCCACATCGCGTAACGCAGGATCCCCTGCTGGCAATGAGAAGGCCCAATCTTGAGGGTCACCCCTGAGCAAGGAAATCACAATCCTAACCTGCTGAGCAGGGTCTCCAGCTGAACGAGACTTCAGGGACAAATAAAGCTTACAATTATTTCGGAAATTCTGGAAGCTAGCTCTATTCCCTGTAAAGAACTCCGGCAAAGGAATTCTCGGCTCAGATACCGGAGCATGTACCACAAAATCTTGTAAATTTTGTACTTTCGTGATGAGATTATTCAAACCCGCAGTTACACTCTGGAGATCCATTATTGTCAGGTGCACACAGAGCCATACAGAGATTAGGAGGAGAGAGAGAAAAAAGACTGCAGCAAGGCAGACTGGAGGGAAAAAAAAAAAAAAAAAAAAAATTCCAGCAGACTTCTTATAACTCTCCTTTCTCAACCTGGGTCTTTAACACTTTATTGGCCGGTCAAACTGTCATGATCTCTGCAAGCAGAGATCATAGCAAGCCTATAGAGGGACAAGCTCTCGGAAGATGGAACTATACTGACCATGAACTAAGCCTGCCGCGCAACTAGAAATAGCCAGGTAGCATTTCCTATTTATCGCTAGATGCCCAGCTCTGGCCTAAGACCTAAATAGCTAGCAGAGGGAAATATAAGACCTGGCTCACCTCTAGAGAAATATTCCAAAGAAGACAGTAGCCCCCCACATATAATGACGGTGAGTTCAGATGAAACAACAAACGCAGCAGGAAAATAGTCTTAGCAAATTTGAGGTCCGCTTACTAGATAGCAGAAGACAGATAGTATACTTTCATGGTCAGCAGAAAAACACTAACAAAACACCATCCAGAGATTACCTTAAACTCTGGCATTAACTCATAACGCCAGAGTAGCAATCCCTGATCAACGAGAGCTTTCCAGACACAGTAACAAAACTTCAGCTGTGAACTGGAACAAGTAGGCAAAACGAAACATGGACAAAAGTCCAACTTATCTAGTAGTTGTCTAGAAGCAGGAACAAGCACTGAGAGGCATCAGATAACATTGTTGACCGGCAAGAAACCACCAGAGAAATGAGCTTAAATAGCGACACCCACTACTGATGGAACCAGGTGAAACAGGAAAGAGGATGACAAGTCCAATTCCACAAACGGCCACCGGGGGAGCCCAGAATCCAAATTCACAACAGTACAGTGCCTTCCAAAAGTATTCGGCCCCCTGGAGCATTTCGACCTTTTCTGCTTCCATGCTTCAAACATAAAGATACCAAATGCAAATTTTTGGTGAAGAATCAACAACAAGTGGAACACAATTGTGAAGTTGAACGAAATTTATTGGTTATTTTAAATTTTTGTGGAAATTCAAAAACTGAAAGTGGGACGTGCAATATTATTCAGCCCCTTTAACTTAATACTTTGTTGTGCCACCTTTTGCTGCGATTACAACTGCAAGTCACTTGGAGTATGTATCAGTTTTGTACATCTAGAGACTGAAATTCTTGCCCATTCTTCCTTGGCATTCAGCTCGAGCTCAGTGAGGTTTGATGGAGATCGTTTGTGAACAGCAGTTTTCAGCTCTTTCCACAGATTTTCGATTGGATTGAGGTCTGGATTTTGACTTGGCCATTCTAACACCTGGATATGTTTATTTGTGAACCATTCCATTGTAGATTTTGCTTTATGTTTGGGATCATTGTCTTGTTGGAAGACAAATCTCCGTTCCAGTCTCAGGTCTTTTGCAGACTTTAACAGGTTTTCTTCAAGAATGGTCCTGTATTTGGCTCCATCCATCTTCCCATCAATTTTAACCATCTTCCCTGTCCCTGCTGAAGAAAAGCAGGCCCAAACCATGATGCTGCCACCACCATGTTTGACAGTGGGGATGGTGTGTTCAGGGTGATGAGCTGTGTTGCCTTTACGCCAAACATATAATTTGGCATTGTTGCCAAAAAGTTCAATTTTGGTTTCATCTGACCAGAGCACCTTCTTCCACATGTTTGGTGTGTCTCCCAGGTGGCTTGTTGCAGATTTTAAACAACACTTTTTATGGTTATCTTTGAGAAATGGCTTTCTTCTTGCCACTCTTCCATAAAGGCCAGATTTGTGCAGTGTACGACTGATTGTTGTCCTATGGACAGACTGTCCCACCTCAGCTGTAGATCTCCGCAGTTCATCCAGAGTGATCATGGGCCTCTAGGCTGCATCTCTGATTAGTCTTCTCCTTGTCTGAGATAAATGTTAGAGGGACGGTCGGGTCTTGGTAGATTTGCAGTGGTATGATACTCCTTCCATTTCAATAAGATTGCTTGCACAGTGCTCCTTGGGAAGTTTTGGAAATCATTTTGTATCCAAATCCGGATTTAAACTTCTCCACAACAGTATCACGGACCTGCCTGTTGTGTTCCTTGGTCTTCATGATGCTCTCTGAGCTTCAAACAGAACCCTGAGACTATCACAGAGCAGGTGCATTTATACAGAGACTTGATTACACACAGGTGGATTACATTTATCATCATTAGGCATTTAGGACAACATTGGATCATTCAGAGATCCACAATGAACTTCTGGAGTGAGCTTGCTGCACTGAAAGTAAAGGGGCCGAATAATATTGCACTCCCCACTTTTCAGTTTTTGAATTTCCACAAAAATTTAAAATAACCTATAAATTTCGTTCAACTTCACAACTATGTTCCACTTGTTGTTGATTCTTCACCAAAAATTTACATTTGGTATCTTCATGTTTGAAGCATGATATGTGGGAAAAGGTTGAAAAGTTCCGGTGGGCTGAATACGTTCGCAAGGCACTGTAACTATATAGGTTACTTCGGCTCCAAATGTTTTTATTGTTTAGGTTGCACAGCAGTGAAGAACGGATTTCAAGATTCAAGGTTTACTGTCAGGAGTTTTTGTGAACCAGTTCAGAAGAGGGTAAGGGTACCGTCACACTAAACGATTTACCAACGATCACGACCAGCGATACGACCTGGCCGTGATCGTTGGTAAGTCGTTGTGTGGTCACTGGGGAGCTGTCACACAGACAGCTCTCCAGCGACCAACGATGCCGAAGTTCCCGGGTAACCAGGGTAAACATCGGGTTACTAAGCGCAGGGCCGCGCTTAGTAACCTGATGTTTACCCTGGTTACCATTGTAAATGTAAAAAAAAAAAACAAAACACTACATACTTACATTCCGGTGTCCGTCAGGGTCCCTCGCCGTCTGCTTCCCGCACTGACTGTGAGCGCCGACCGTAAAGCGCAGACAGCGGTGACGTCACCGCTGTGCTGTGCTTTTACTTTACGGCCGACGCTCACAGTCAGTGTGGGAAGCAGACGGCGAGGGACCCTGACGGACACCGGAATGTAAGTATGTAGTGTTTTTTTGGGGGCCAACCCCTTCTTTTATTGTCTTATTATATGTCAGGATATATGATTGTTTTGGATAGGAAGGTTTTGATTCATCTCCTTTTAGTGGAGACCTAGATTTAATAGGACTTAATAGGTTTGGGAAGTCCTGATATGATTTTGAGAGAGCTCCCAGGGAGGTCTGTCTGTTTTTTTTTAGATTTGTTTTTGAACTTCCCTTCAGCTGGCTCCATTTTAAGTCCACTGCCCCCAACAAGCCGTCATCCAGTAATTTTCACAAGAGCTGTATATGATAGTACAGTTCAGAGTATATATGTAGAATTTTTAACCTGCAATATAGAATCATACAAATGAGATTTCAATATACTTGCAATAGAATTAAAGTTGACAAATAGACAAGTGGGTACACTGTGACCATACAGTATTGGCCAAGATGGTAGGTAGGCAAGTAGGTCAGGTGAGTGATCCCTTTAAGTAGATAGAGAGGTTGTGATGATGTAGATGGCCGTTTCCCAATAAGGAGATATGTTGTGTGAAGATAGACAACCAATCTTCTCATTGATACAGGCTTATATATCTTATTTATAAGGGTCTCAGGTGTAAGAGGGTCAAACTCTGGTGTAGTACAATGCCAGGTAGACTTTACTCCTCAAGCCATGTGGTGCCACAGGATAAGATTTATACTGAATATGCCTTTAAGTAGACTGCAAGGTTAAGGCAATATAGACAAAGTAGAGTATCTGCTCTGGTTTATTTATAATATTTTAGGACTCGCAGAGTTAGTTATATCTCGGGTCTTTAACCTCGGCGCTCAATACAGTACTGTTGCCTCCGGTATATAGGCTAAATTGCTTCAGTGATTATCTGACTGTCATCCCAAACAGGGTGTTGTGTGAATCTTATAGGAGGAAATGCAGGCCTATTGGTTTTCAGGTTTCAGGTTTATCCTCCCTGTCAGCACTGAGCAGCACCGAGTTCCCGAGTGTTCCACAAAGATTAAATGATGAAAGAGAGGATCCCTCCGCCTCTCCTGCACCGCTGTTGTCCTCAGATTTTAAAATGCTGTGTCTTCTGATTTCTTTGTCCAAAAACCCCGATTTTGGTATCAAAATGTTCCAGGCCTGATAAGAAACAAAGGGGCATTGTATGGGGACTGTTTGACAGATGTTGGTCACGTTAACCTGGACCTTATCTCGGGTAGTCGTGGGACGAATACGATGGGAGTTCCCTGCGAGTGGATAAGTATATTGTCTGCATCTGCTCTTGTCTATCTGCGTCAGCAGGACGATTGAGTCCTTTAACCCATTTGTGTATTTAAATTAGGGAGCTCTCCTCTAAAAGTGTCATCCACGAGGGATTGGTAGTATGTCCCTACTACCTGGAGGATTTTTCTTATGACTATCTGTGCCTACGTCTTGTTATGGTAAAATGGATGCTGGTTATTAGTCTGTGGATTACCAGATGACAGAAATTCTAGAAATGCATATACATAGCCACTTTTGTTTGAGTACGGTATCTATCTTTTCCATATTTAGCATTATATGGCAAGACAAGGCTAGACCTTTTTAGGCAATAGAGGAATGTAAATAACACACTCTATATTTGCACCTTGTAGGGCATTCTTGTGCTTGATATGTATATAAAAATCCATTCGGACTAACGTGAATTTTTACACTCTGGTCACACGTGTATCTTGATGGGCTAAGTCAGTTTACTGCATATTTAGTCATAGTACTTTGCAAATACTCCCTTTGGGTGGTAGTATTCTGAATTGAATTCACATTATTTGGTTCTGTTTTGATCATTTTTTTTTTGGTTATTTTTTCATTTTTTTTTCTTTTTTATTTTCTCTACGGGTATCAGTGGTGTATTGGGATATTAATCTCTTATCTTTCCTAATTTTAGGGATTGTTAAGGGACCCTAGGGTCAGCCACCGTTGAGTGGGGGCACCTACCGCAACAAATTAGGGTGTCTACCTCCACTGTCAGGCAGTTGGTATTATAGAGATTGTACCTAGGGTTCACCAGTTTTCCTTGATTGTAGGTATTTCTTAGGGTAATAAGAGGGTGAGCCGTCAAGGAGTGGGGGCGCCTACCGCGGTAAAGTAGGGTGCCTACCTCCACTGTCAGGCAGGACTCATCAGTGTATGATATAGGGTGGTATAGGTACATTGAATGCCTTCTTATCTTTTTTATTGTTTTGATAAATAGAGTCTGTTTTAACTGTCTTAATAAAAGTTAAATTTTAGGGATCCTTGGTTCTTCCCTTGGTTTGTTTACGATAAGAAACTGTTCTGGATCAGGACGGGTCAGTTAGATAATATTCTTGTAGGCTTTGTGAGTCGCTTTTAAGATGTCATGGTGGGAGCTCAGACCTTCTGCCTCCTACATAGCCAGAGCTCAAGCCACCCCATTATATCTTCATTTTTCTTGTGTTTATCCACACTGTAACACTAAACAGCTCACTGCTAATATTCACACACATTAATAGGCAGCTCATAGAGGAAACACTTTCTTCACCACTCCCCCCTCTATATGTATAATGTGTCCTTTTTCATGTTTATCTCCATACATATTAGGCCCAGCACCCATTATACATTCCCTTGCCATTCTATTTACTGACGGCACATTATTAGTGATGACTAAAATGCTCGGGTGCTCGTTAGTTGGGTTGAGTAAATTGGAATACTCGGATACTCGACCGGAGCAACGAACCCAATGTAAGTCTATAGGAGGCCCAAGTATTTTTACCGCTATTCCTACCAGGGGTCCTTTTAAGGTCTAAAAACATCTGAAAATGATGGAAACACTGCTCAGATGACACAGGAACATCATGGGGATCGCCCCTGGAAGAATTCCTGACTCCTTGTTCACAGCTTTAAACTATTTTTTCTGAGATTCATGCCATTTTTACTTGTGCCACAAAAAACACACTAAAACGAAACCAAAATGGATTTTGCTGGGAAATATGTCAAGGTACATCCTTTGCAGGTTAATGACTTGCCTGTAAGGCCAAATAATGAACCCCAGACCGAAAATTTCCTCCCCCACTTGGGCTTAGTTCAGACGCAGCGTTTTTGAAGCGTTTTTCAACTTTAACATTGCTTTCAACCACTACAAATACATTCACTAGAAAATGTCATTGTAACGTAATAACCCTAGCTGGCCATGTGGTGTGTGACACATAAGCAGACCCATCTTGTTTCATTTATGAAGGAGGGACTCTTAGGCTGTGTGCACACATTTAGGAATTTTCGCATTTTTTTCGCTATAAAAATGCGATAAAACCGTGAAAAAAACGCATACATTAAGCATCCTATTATTAGAATTCATTCCGCATTTTTTGTGCACATGCTGCATTTTTTTCCGCTGTGGAATCACATTCCGGAAAAAAATGCAGCATGTTCATTCCTTGTGCGGAATCGTGGGGATTCCGCACACATAGGAATGCATTGATCCGCTTACTTTCCACATGTGGCTATGCCCACCATGTGGGAAGGAAGCGGATCATGTGCCGTTGGTACCCAGGGTGGAGGACAGGAGACTCTCCTCCAGGCCCTGGGTACCGTATAATTGTTAAAAAAAAATAATTAAAATAAAAAATGGTGATATTCTCACCTTCCAGCAACCCACGGCATGCTTCCCGCTCCTCGCGACGCTCCGGTCCCAGTAATGCATTGCGAAAATGACCTGTGATGACGTATGGTCTTGCGAGACCGCTACGTCATCTGGGGTCATGCCGCAAAGCATTACTGGGACCGGAGCATCTCAAGGAGCGGGAAAGGCTGTCGGGGACGCCAGAAGGTGAGAATATCACGATTTTTTTTTTTATTATTATTTTTAACATTAGATCTTTTTACTATTGATGCTGCATAGGCAGCATCAATAGTAAAAAGTTGGTCACACTTGTCAAACACTATGTTTGACAAGTGTGACCAGCCTGTCAATCAGTTTTCCAAGCGATGCTACAGATCGCTTGGAAAACGCTAGCATTCTGCAAGCTAATTACGCTTGCAAAACGCTAGTGTTTAGCGGGAAAACGCATGCCAATTCCGCATGCGATATACCCCCAGCAGGAATTACAGAATTGCTGTGGAAATTTCCACGGCATTTCTGTAACGTGTGCACTTAGCCTTAAAGTTGCAGAGCCTGTTTTTACTGGTACATCAGGCGGCATTAATCTTCTTAAAGGGCCATTATTAAACAGTGGGTCTCCTAAACTGTTGTAGCCTATGCTGTGAGTGGATGGGCTGCCAAGAATTACAAAGCACCACAGTACACCTGTCATAAGATGTTCAGGAGGGCCTCCTGAAAAAATGTTGCATTGAATGCAAGGCTTGCCCTGCTATCAATTTATATGCACCCCAATATGCCTTTGAACCCACATACTGGATGGGCCCATGCAAATTCACTTCACAATATTCATTTTGCTCTCCCATACTCCTTTTTTTAACACATTGGCAGCAAGGCCAGCCCTGCTGCATAGTCATATGCACTCCATTACGCCTTGGAACCAGGGATGGATTAAGGGTAGCCAGGGCCCTGGGCTGTTTAGACACTGTGGGCCCCCCGGTCATGTGACCGGGTCATGTAATGTTTTCTAAAAATCACCATGTCTGACAGCCATTCCATTCCAGGGTCAGTTCAATTCCAACCAAAGTACACCTCATTCTACTTAATGTGATTCGGATTAGGTGATCAGCTGAACCAAGTCTTATTTAACGAGGGAAAGTATAAAAAACACTGTTGTGGTCTTCACAATCCTCTTGCAATAGGACAAGCTGGATGACCAAACAAGTGCTAGAAATAGTCCAAAATTAATTTGAATTAAAAAATAATTTTTAACCATGCCAAAGGAGTTGAAAAGAAAAGTCTTGAGTGAGGAAAAGAATGGATCAATTCTGGCTTTACTAGTAGACAGAATGTAGTCCATTACAACAAGGTCAAGCAGCAGACATTGGGGACAACAGAGCTACAGACCGGCAGAGGGTGAAAGCGACTCTCCACTGATCGGGATGACCGTCATCTTATTCGAATGTCACTCAGCAACCCCAGGATGACATCAAGTGACCTACAAAAGGAATGGCAAATGGCAGTTGTGGTGAAGTGTACAGCAAGAACAGTTTATAGCAGACTCCTAGAGGCAGGCCTCAAGTCATGTAAAGCTAGAAAATAGCCTTTCATCAATCAGAAGCAAAGGAGAACTGGGCTGAAGTTTGCCAAAGACCCTAAGGATTGGACCATAGAGGACTGGAGTAAGGTAATCTTCTCTGATGCGTCTAATTTTCAGCTTTGCCCAGCACCTGGTCGTCTAATGGTTAGACGGAGACATGGAGAGGCGTACAAGCCACAGCATCTTGCACCCACTGTGGCATTTGGTGGAGGATTGGTAATGATCTGGGGATGCTTCAGCAAGGCTGGAATTGGGCAGGTTAATCTTTGCGAAGGAAGTATGAATCAAGCCGCATACAAGGTTATCCTTGAAAACCACTTGCTTCCTTCTGCTCAGGCAATGCTCCCTTACTCTGGGGGCTGGTTTTTCCAGCAGGACAATGCACCATGCCATACAGCTAGGTCAATCAATGTGTGGATGAAGGAGCACCACATCAAGACTCTGTCATGGCCAGCCTAATCTCCAGACCTGAGCCCCATTGAAAACCGCTGAAATGTAATCAAGAGGAAGATGGATACTCACAAGCTATCAAACAAAGAAGATCTGCTTATATTTTTGTTCCAGGAGTGGTATAAGGTCACCCAAAAGCAGTGGGAAAGACTGGTGGAAAGCATTCCAAGACACATGAAAACTGATTAAAAATCATGGTTATTCCACCAAATATTCATTTCTGAACTCTTCCTGAGTTAAAATATTAGTATTGTTGTTTCTACATGAATAAGAATTTGTTTTCTTTGCATTATATGAGGTCTGAAAGCACTGTTTCTTTTTTTATTATTTTGCCAATTTCTCATTTGCTGAAAATAAGTACAATATTTTTAGCTTGAAATTTCAGAGACATGTTGTCAGTACTTTATAAAATAAAACAGTGTACATTTTACTCAAACATGCCTATAAAGAGAAAAATCTGAGAAACTGAAAATTTTGCAGTGGTCTCTTAATTTTTGACAGAGCTGCATATAAAAAAAATTTAAAACCTAGGTGCGTCTTATGGTCCAGTGTGTCTTATAATCCAAAAAATACCGTGGGAAATCAGTAGCGCTGGTGGAGGGTGGTCACAGAGGGTGTTCGGTGGTTTGGCAGTGATATGACTCCTATCGCAGACTGATGCGGTAGGTTCTGTGGTTCTCGTGGTGCGGTAGCTCCGCCAACATTTTCTGAAAGCCCGGAGCACCCGCACATCCCTTGCTGTGAAGCAGTGGCCTCTGGGAAATCCCATCCCAGGCTGATGCGGCAGGTTCATTGATGCTAAGGGTTGCAGGGGCTACGCTGTCATTTTGTGAAAGCCCTCGAGCCCCGCACACCCCCACTGCTGCGATATGGTGGCCTTCGGTAAAATGGCCTCTGGGAAAATGCCGCTGCAAATTGAGATCTCGGCTCCAAGATCTCATCTCCCGAGATCTCAATGTGTGCATGTGCCAACACGGTGGACATTTTACCAGGGGCTACCACATGGCAGCAGTGTGGATGTGCAGTGCTCCGGGCTTTCCAAAAATGTTGGCGGAGCCCCACACCACTGCACGCCGCCGAATACTGCCGCACCTAGGAAGGGAGTGGGATCTCGCTGCAGTGTCGGACCGCCGTAAAATCATCCTACTCCTACTGCCATCACACTAATTGTAAGTATATTCCGACTAGAGGACGCACCCCCATTTTCCACCCAAATTTTTTTGGATAAAAAGTGCATTCTGTAGTCCGAAAAATACGGTAATTGCTGCTTGGGTCCCCTCCAGACTCTGTATTTTCTGGTCTGTCCCAACGAACTTGTGATTCCTACAGCAAATTAATTGCCGAAGCAGTGAGTAAGGCTACATTCACATTTGCGTTCGGCGCCGCATGTGTCATGCGCCCCTATATTTAACATGGGGGCGCATGGACATGCGTTGCACTTGCGTTTTGTGACGCATGTGTCACTGTGGTGCATGCGTCGGGCGCAGAGGACGCAGCAAGTTGCAGTTTTTTCTGCGCCCAAAACCATGCAAAAGTGGACGCATGCGTCGCAAAATGCTGCGTTGTGCATGCGTTTACATTTGCGTTGTGCGTTGCGTCGCCGACGCTGCGGCGCACAACGCAAATGTGAATGTAGCCTAACATAGCCAGTGATTGGTTGCATGGAGGAGATGCCTTACTCAATACCTCAGCTTATGTTCCAGTCCATACAAGACTAGAGAATACAACATCTACAGGTTCTGTCTTCTGAAATGTTTCCCTTGTTATCTCCAGTAATTTTATTATTACACAGAATTCTTTGTAATGATTCATCGTCTTCCTATTCAGGTCCCTACAATATCCGATCCTTTCAGTAGACATCTTCTATATTAAGAGAATTTTTCTTAACTACCCATCAAGAATGGATATGAAGAGGGACAAGATGGCCGAGAGGATATTACACCTCACCCTAGAGATCCTCTTCCGTCTTACTGGAGAGGTGAGAGATTTTGATAGCGTCACATTACATAATTCTTATTTATGTCAATAAAACTGTTGGGACAGAACTCAAGAGGTGAGGGATCTGGAAATGTCTGTAGTGATATTTATTAATGTGTCTCTCTTTAATCAGGATTACACAGTAGTGAAAAAAAATTCTAATGAGCGCTGTCAGGCCCCTGTGTCTGAGGGATGGGAAAGACCCTTGAGCCCAATCACAAGGCCTCCACCTCACCCACTGATACATGAGGACATCAATGAACAAAAGATCCTAGAACTCACCTACAAGATGATTGAGCTGCTGACTGGAGAGGTGACACTGCTGGGAATGCTTGGACATTATACAGTAACAGTATGAAGGGATCGGAGTGATGACGGTATCATTGTATGTGTCAGATTCCTATAAGGTGCCAGGATGTCGCTGTCTATTTCTCCATGGAGGAGTGGGAGTATTTAGAATTACACAACAATCTGTATGAGGATGTCATGATGGAGGTTCCCCAGGCCCTCACATCACCAGGTAAGGATTAAATACACACAGCCTATAATTATCTGTATGTAAGGAATGAATTCAGTCCCTGTGTGTGTTTCCTCCAGATCTATCCAGTAAGAGGACAGCACCAGAGAGATGTCCCCGTCCTCTTCTTCCACAGGACTGTAAACAAGAAGATCCCAGTGTTCCTCAGGATTATCAGGTAGATGGAGAGAAGGTGTCGTGAGATCTCTCCTATGATGTGTAGACGGTGGTGAAGGTCTTGTGCTCAGTCTTGTTTTATCCACCAGTATTATATGTTTTATACTTGTGTAATGAGAACGGAGGAGATGGCAGGATTAGAGCTGATCATAGATGTGACTTCTCCATCTGTCTGTGACTTTTACAATATTTATTTCAGGGTGAAGATCTGACCCATATTAATACTACAGAGACATATGTGAGGGGTGATAAGTGGTGTAAAGAGGAGACTCCTACATATGACTACCCAGGTGAGTAGTCACCACTAACTACAGAGAAGTCACAGATTCTTCTCAATCACCGGCTGTGGCTGCTTTATCGATGATGTAGTTCGGAGGTGGCTCAATCATGTGATCCCCATTTTGCCGGTAGAGCATAACATTCTCCTCCATCCGAAAATGTTTAAATGGCTTTGTGAAATTGTGAAAACCCTTTTGTATAGCGCTTACAACCTGCAAGTGTAAGGCGGCCAGGGTGGTAGTCGTGGCAACGAGCTGTAGTGTTTCCACACCCTGGCACCCTACAGATGAAATACAGAGTTCTTTCTGTTGTGTGTGTGTGCATGTGATGTGTGCAGCAGAGTACTCATTTCAGTTCCCTCTGTTTCTTTCACTCCAGCTTCAGGTTTCCAGGTTCCATAAAACACTGCAGCGTCACAGTCCTTTTCAAACAGTTCAACTTTACTGATAACATGGGCACCCATCACTTTTTCAGCACATTTCACACAAAAGCATCATATCTTGCACTTTCCCTTCCTTCTGGGCAGACTCCATTTCCTCTATAACCTCTCCTTCTCTCCCGGAAATCCATGCCATTTCTGTGGACAGTCCGTGTCCCTTCCGTACTTCCTACATCACCAACTCCCTGTCAGCCCCTTGTCCGATTCCATCTTGCAAAGGTGCCGGGAGTTCCATCTTACTGACTCCCGCCCCAGTCGTAGACCCCAGAACCGCCCTGAGGATGATCCTATTGAGCTGATGCCCGACTACTATTCTCCAGCCTGGGACCCCCATGGCCTGTAGCTGTCTCATACACTGCATGCACCCTGCCTTTGGCAAGGCTGCCCGGGTGTCTGTCTCTAATCAGGAAGTATCCTGATTATACTTCCCTGCTCCTTGCTGTACCTCCCCTTTAGTTAACCCCTGTGCTGCCTACCTCCTCTATTCTATGATATCATCTATCACTACTGTGCCCCCCTCTATTCTAGCCCCTATTCTAGCCCCAATCCTATAAACAGTACCCATTGAGTACATTCACATTATGGTATATAAACATTACATCACATTGCAATATATGAACAGTAATACACAGTGAGGTGCCACATGTGAACGTGCGAACAGAGTCCAGGAGAGAGAAGGCACACGAGGGTCCCTGCCATCTTCTTACACAGGATCCACCTACCCCTAGGGATTATAGCACGCTGACCGTTACCTGCCCAGGTCTGTAGACTTCAAATCCAAATAACAACATACGTAGAATGTGCTGACAAGATGTTATGATGGGCCTGTAAGAGAAAGCGGAGGGTAATGATGCTGTTGGCTTCCTAGATCCCTGATATTGGATGAATCTACCTTCTCTCCCTTCTGTGCTGCTGAATGTGCTTATATGGTCCCTACAAGACCAGGTCCAGTCTTTCTGGCCAAACTTCACTTTTATGGTCGACAGCATTAAATGTGCCGTGAGGCCAAGTGTGAATTTCTGTACAATAACAGCAGAGTTTCCCTTTATCCTGACTTTTCAATTTGTATTAAAAACTAACTAATTTCAAGGAGGATTGTGATAAACTACATAAAAAGCATTACACCTGTGCCATGATACATCTCTAAGCTGTGCGTGGCTGATGGCTGTAATATACATTTATTCACGCCTGCAGGAGATGTGTTGGCTCGAGCCCTGGTTTCATAGATTCACCCCACGTCATAAATTCCAACATTTTTTCCATCCTAAGGAATTCAGATTACTGCACAGTCTCTCCTGAAATGGGGGCACTAATACTTTCTCTACCCTTCTGGTCAGGACTCAGTAGCTCCAATGGTCCACCATAAACGAGTGCAACTCCAGTTTAGTGTTGGAGTTCTCCCCTCGTACATACTCTTTTTGGGGAGATGTAACATATTTTTTGTTCTATATTTTTTTTTTTTTACATGTTCATTCTGGTTGATAGTTTGATTGTGGTAGGATCAGCCTGCCTCAGTTAGGTGAGTTTGTAAGTTTGGAACTCTCTGGTATTTTTTTTTTTAAGTCTCCATTACCTCTTCCAAATGTGGAAGATCTAAATTGAAGATGCCCCAGTATTATAAAAAGTTATTTTTAAATGTCTAATATTTTTTCTTGAATCTTATCTGATAGAAAATATTGGCCCTTACGATAGTTTAGATTGCCAAGAGCCACCGAGCCCCATACTCTAATTACTCCAGAGAGTTGATACCACTACTCATATTTTACTGATGGAGACTGTTGAGTTTGAACATTTTGATAGATGTGTTATTGTCCATAGTCAGTTTTTGACTACAGTAGTTACTGCCCAAAATACTCCCATTTTTCACATCTGACATGTCGCTTTTTGTGGTGATAACTTTGGAATTCTTCACAAAGGATAATAGGAAACAAGTGGATCTCACAAATTATTTTCCAACATCTCTTGAATCCAACAATACCCTGTATACGGTTGTACACTACTGTCTGGGCACATGGCAGGGTTAAGAAGGGAAGGATCGCCATTTAGCTATTTGAATGTGTATCTTGTTGGAATAGATTCCAGACACAATGTATTGGTTCCCTGGCAGCTCAAAATATGGCTACCACAATCAGGCTTGGCACTATCTACTCAGCTTTGCAGATCCCAAGGATTGCCGTGGTCAACATTCTTTACATGGATCTGTTCTTACACAGAGATCCCTAGGCTTGGGCCATGGTGTTACCTGCTGTTCTGTGGAGTGAGGTGAGATGACGAATAGTAAAGTAGTTCTGTCAGATCCACGAGGGCAGAGAAAATACAAAATCATAAGAAGTAAGATTAGTCACTAAGGGGTCACAGCAGCTTAGCACAGAGAGCATACCTCCCAACTTTTGAAGATGGGAAAGAGCAACGCGCGCCGCGGCAAATTTTAGGCCACGCCTCTGACCACACCCATTCATAACTAGCCACACCCATATCCACGTCCCAACCACACCCATTTAGCACTGCTGATCACACTGTTTCAAAAAAATATGGCCACACAGTGCTCCATACTGTATAATGGCCACACATGATGCTCAATACTGTATAACGGCCACCACACATGATCCTCCATACTGTATAATGGCCACACATGATGTCCCATACTGTATAATGGCCACACATGATCCTCCATACTGTATAATGACCGCACATGATGCTCCATACTGTATAATGACCGCAAATGATGCTCCATACTGTATATTGGCTGCACATGATGCTCCATACTGTATATTGGCTGCACATGATGCTCCATACTGTAATGACGGCACATGATGCTCCATACTGTATAATGGCCCCACATGATGCTCCATACTGTATAATGGCCCCACATGATGCTCCATTTTGTATAATGACCGCACATTATGCTCCATACTGTATAATGACCGCACATGATGCTCCATACTGTATATTGGCCGCACATGATACTTCGTACCATATAATGGCCACACATAGCTACTCCTACACACGCGGCTGCGCTCCTTACACTTTGCACACACGGCTCTGCGACATACACCTCATACACATTTAGCTTTGCTCCATACACCTCGCACACACATGGCTCCGCTCCATACAGCTCGCACACACACGGCTCCGCTCCATACAGCTCGCACACACACGGCTCCTCTCCATACACCTCGCACACACACGGCTCCTCTCCATACACCTCGCACACACACACACGGCTCCTCTCCATACACCTCGCACACACACGGCTGCACTCCGTACACCTCGCACACACACGGCTTTGCTCCGTACACCTCATACCCACACGGCTCCACTCTGTACACCTCTACACACACGGCTCCACTCCACACACCTCGCACACACACGGCTCCTCTCCATACACCTTGCACACACACGGCTCCATTCCATACACCTCGCACACACACGGCTCCGCTCCGTACACCTCGCACACACACGGCTCCGCTCCGTACACCTCGCACACACAGCTCCGCTCCGTACACCTCGCACACACATGGCTCCGCTCCGTACACCTCGCGCACACACACGGCTTCGCTCCGTACACCTCGCACACACACGGCTTCGCTCCGTACACCTCGCACACAAGGCTCCGCTCCGTACACCTCGCACACACACGGCTCCACTCCGTACACCTCGCACACACATGGCTCCGCTCCATACACCTCGCACACACACCTTAATTGTGCCATGATTTGCTGTCTCATTATAGCACATGATGATACAGTGTCAGACTGTCACAGGGGCTTTGACTTAGCTCTTTTATGCGTGGGGAAAAAAAGCAGCCACAATAGCGTGGTCACCCTCTCCCAGGGAGCTGCAGCTGCTCCTCCTCTGAAATGCACTGACTGGAGTGTCAGTGAGTCATCGATCTGTGACATCGACTACTCACTCACTGATCTGCATCTGTCGCTCTGCAATAACCCAGCAGTGAGCACTGAGCAGCCGAGGCAAACAGGGAGGCTGTGAGTGTTAATCCCTCCCTGCTCAGCCCCAGACTCATTCCAGGCACGATTTATACTAGACAGGCATTATTAGCTCCAGTCCACTGACTGGTCTGCTGCTTACATTGCCGCCAGCACCCAGGCTGTGTTCGGCTGTTACATACCTCAAACTAGAAGTGTCCCCTCTCTCTCCCTCTCTGAACAGTGACTCTGGGAGACTCAGGAACATGGGGAAGGGGCGTGGCCTAACAAAAGGGGGTGTGACGGAGTTTCTCCTGCTGTGTCCGGGATGAGAGCGTCCTGCGCTGGACAGCGGGGCAAAACATGAAATCCGGGACAATCCCGCACAATGAGGGACGGTTGGGAGCTATGCAGAGAGGGCTGAACCAGAGGAGAACAAGGCTGTATCTGGCATCTTCCTGCAATTTGCTTTGAGCTTTAGTAGGGTGGGGTGCTTTCCAATTGGCGAAAGCAGGAAGCAGATTACTCCAGATGGACAGCACACACACCCATAATGCCTGACTGGATGGCACTACAGTTCACTGCAACCCTAATCTAAATGGCTGAACAGAGCCTGCACCATCCCGAGCTTCTGGTTCCGATATCTCCTCCATCCCCAGTGCTGCCTGCAGAATGAATGAGGCCATGCCTGGTGACAGAAGCAGGGGTGGCAGGTGCGAATCCCAGGTGAGATGGTACACACCATTTTCACAAGCCTTAATATGACACAATGCAGAAAACCAGAGCAGTTTAAAACCTCATAAAGTGACTCCATTTTGGAAATAATGAGTCGCCCCCAGGGCAGTGGGGTACACGGTACCAGGTCTGGTCTCGAGGGGGAATGTCACGGTGGCTGCGACCCGGTCCATGGCCCTGGGCCTCAACGTTAAAGAGGAACGGTCTTTTAAGGGAAGAGTGTTTAAAGTCTGTTGTGACGCCACCTGTGGAGTTCGGTCAATAGTGGGACCGATGCTGCATTAAAGGAGTCCTCTGGGGGATGTTGTGGCAGCACTGATGTTACACTTCCCACAGGTGAAGCAGGGTCCTAAGATGTAAGGCGTGAATGGTATGTGCCAGTGAATAAAGATAGGACACAAGTTGCAAGTTTTTACCTGGTTTACTGCAATTGGCTGGCCACAGTCCAGTGCACCAGGCATGGGTGGTGGTATGGTCTGGCCAGCTCAGAGGCAATGGAGGGTCCCCTTCTCCGTGTGAGGTCAGTGAGCCTTTCCTCTAATGTCTCTTGAAGATGAATTCCCTGCTGCCTGAAGTTTGCTACAGTGTACTCCAGTTTCCCCCAGTCCTGGGACAGGTACCTGCACGATGGGCAGCTCGAGCCGTTTTACAGGGACTCTATCATGCCCCGGGCTCCTTAGGTGCTGCTGCGTCTCAGGGGAGGTGTGGGCCAATTACATACAGTTCCTGGCCCTCCGGTTCTGCTCTGTGTCCTAGAGTTCCACAAAAGCCCGGGGTCCCGGTACCTGGTTCCTGCGCTTCGGCTTTGAGGGTGCCCGGTCACAGTTCCCCTCTGAGCCCTGTTCCTCTTTTTTGCTCCTTTTTTCTCCAGGTACTCCACATCCAACCCTCCAGGTTCTTTCTCCTTTCCCAGAGGCTGCAGTTCCCTCGTGGCTGTCAGACCTCTCTCCTGCTCTGCGGCTCTCCTAGACGTCCTTCCACTTCAGTGTTCCTCTCCAACTAACCTAACTCCTCCTCCAGGTCAGGATACATATAGCTGGGGGACGCTCCCCTGAATCCGGGTCTTGAGCTCCCCCTCCTGGCCTGGATTCAGAATATGTTGCATGTGGGTGCCTTACCTGGAGAAGAGAACTCCCTTGCCTCTGATCATGACATTACCTTCCCCGAAGGAAAAGCAACATCACTGTAGCAACCGGTTACCTGGGATGCTACATTAACCTTCAGTGAATTAATCTATAGTAGTGACTATTTTGACTCCACAGACACTTTCCAAAAATTAGCACGCAGTGGATGTTGGAGAGTGAAAACTGCGAATATACCATTTTATTACTCACCACATAGTGCCCAGATTGCGCTCCAAGACACACACCATAAATTAAGTGGGTTCTTCTCACAATAATAATGACAACTACACGGGTCCTAATTTTGATTTGGGCACACTGAAAGGCTCAGAAGTGACGGGAAGATTTGACTTTGTGAAGGTGGATATAGATGGATTTTTTTATAAGTCATATTGCTATTTGAACATTTCCATTGAAGAAGAACTCACCACCTCTCGTGGCAGCCTGTTCCACTCATTGATCACCCTCACTGTCAAAAGGTTTTTTTTCTAATATCCAATCTGTGTCTCCTGTTGTGAATTCCGTTCTTGGGCTCCCTCCGGTGGTCGTAAATGGCACTTTTGTGAATTCTGCCCTTGGGCTCCCTCCGGTGGTTTTAAGTGGAACTGCTGCTTCTTGGATTGAGCATTGCAGCTGCTTTCACTGATCGTCTCTCTTGGTTCTGCTATTTAACCTGGCTCTTGTCTGCAGCCATTGCCAGCTGTCAATGTTTCTAGGTTGGATTCAGTTCTCTCTTGGATTTCTCTGACAGTCGGTCCAGTTCAGCACAAGATAAGTCCTTGTTGGTTCATTTGTTGTCCACTTGCTGTGGACTTAATCGTTCAGCTCTCATTATGTTTTTTCTAGTCCAGCTTGTCAGTATGATTTATTCTGCTTAGCTGGAAGCTCTGGGGAAGTAGATTTGCCCTCCACACCGTTAGTCTGGTGTGGAGTTTTTTCCTGCAAACTCTGCGGTGGATTTTCTAGCTTTTAATACGGACCGCACAGTATACTTTTCTATTCTGTCTATCTAGGTGGAAGTGGCCTCCTTTGCTAAAATTCTGATTTCATTCTGTGTATGTCATTTTCCTCTCCACTCACAGTCAATATTTGTGGGGGGCTGTCTTTCCTTTGGGGAATGTTCTCTGAGGCAAGATAGCTTTCCGTTTCCATCTTTAGGGGTAGTTAGATCTCCGGCTGTGACGAGATGTCTAGGGAGTGACAGAAACATTCCATGGCTACTTCTAGTGTTGTGTTAGGATCAGGAACTGCGGTCCGTATAGATACCACCACCTCAGAGCTTATCCATGTTCCTCCTTAACCACCAGGTCATAACAGTACAGCTGGCCCACAATGTGCTGATTGCATCTCAAAAGAGAGAAAAAAGAAGCTCTTGAGTCATTTTTTTTTTTCTGCAGCCTGTTTGTCTTTTTTTTCCCCTTAATCTCTGGGTGGTTCAGGATTCTGGTGCTGACATGGATGTTCAGGGTTTGTTCTCTCGTGTGGATCAACTTGCTGCAAGGGTGCAGAGTATCCAAGATTATGTTACTCAGACACCAGCTTTAGAGCCTAGAATTCCTACTCTGGATTTGTTTTTTGGGGACAGATGCAAGTTCTTGAGTTTTAAAAATAACTGCAGATTGTTTTTTGCTTTGAGACCCCGTTCCTCTGGTGACCCCATTCAACAGGTGAAAATTGTCATATCTCTGCTTCGTGGAGACCCTCAGGATTGGGCATTCTCCCTTGAGCCAGGGGATCCGGCATTGCTTAATGTAGATGCATTTTTTCAAGCGCTCGGATTACTGTATGATGAACCAAATTCTGTGGATCAGGCGGAAAAAACCTTGCTGGCTCTGTGCCAGGGTCAGGAAGAAGCAGAAGTATACTGCCAGAAATTTAGAAAGTGGTCTGTGCTCACTAAATGGAATGAGTATGCCCTGGCAGCAATTTTCAGAAAGGGTCTTTCTGAAGCCCTTAAAGATGTTATGGTGGGGTTTCCCACGCCTGCTGGTTTGAGTGAATCAATGTCTCTAGCCATTCAGATTGATCGGCGCCTGCGCGAGCGCAAGGTTGTGCACCATATGGTGGTGTCCTCTGAGCAGAGTCCTGAGCCTATGCAATGTGATAGGATTTTGACTAGAGCAGAACGGCAGGAATTCAGACGTCAGAATAGGCTGTGTTTCTGCTGTGGTGATTCTGCTCATGTTATTTCTGATTGCCCTAAACGTACTAAGAGGGTCGCTAGGTCCGTTACCATTAGTACTGTACAGCCTAAATTTCTCTTGTCTGTTACCCTGATTTGCTCATTGTCGTCCTTTTCTGTCATGGCATTTGTGGATTTAGGCGCTGCCCTGAATTTAATGGACTTGGAGTTTGCCAGACGCTGTGGTTTTTCCTTGCATCCTTTGCAGAGCCCTATTCCCTTGAGGGGTATTGATGCTACACCATTGGCCAAGAATAAACCTCAGTACTGGACACAGTTGACCATGTACATGGCTCCAGCACATCGGGAAGATTGTCGTTTTCTGGTGTTGCATAATTTGCATGATGTTGTTGTGCTGGGTTTTCCATGGCTGCAGGTGCATAATCCGGTGCTGGTTTGGAAATCTATGTCGGTGACTAGTTGGGGTTGTCAAGGGGTACATAGTGATGTTCCTTTAATTTCAATTTCATCCGCCCCCTCTTCTGAAGTTCCTGAGTTTTTGTCAGATTTCCAGGATGTATTTGATGAGCCCAAATCCAGTGCCCTTCCTCCTCATAGGGACTGCGATTGTGCTATTAACTTGATTGTTGGCTGTAAGTTCCCTAAGGGCCGACTTTTCAATCTGTCTGCACCAGAGCATGCTGCCATGCGGAGTTATGTGAAGGAGTCTATGGAGAAGGGGCATATTCGTCCGTCTTCGTCACCATTGGGAGCGGGATTCTTTTTTGTTGCCAAGAAAGATGGCTCCCTGAGACCCTGTATTGATTATCGCCTTCTTAATAAGATCACGGTCAAATTCCAATACCCCTTACCTTTGCTTTCTGATTTGTTTGCTCGGATTAAGGGGGCTAGTTGGTTTACTAAGATTGACCTTCGAGGGGCGTATAATCTGGTTCGTATTAAACAAGGTGACGAATGGAAAACAGCATTTAATACCCCTGAAGGCCATTTTGAATACCTGGTGATGCCATTCGGGCTCTCTAATGCTCCATCTGAGTTTCAGTCCTTTATGCATGATATCTTCCGGAATTATCTTGATAAGTTCATGATTGTATATTTGGATGATATTTAGATTTTTTCTGATGATTGGGAGTCTCATGTGAAACAGGTCAGGATGGTGTTTCAGATCCTTCGTGCTAATGCTTTGTTTGTGAAGGGGTCTAAGTGCCTTTTTGGAGTTCAGAGGGTTTCTTTATTGGGGTTCATTTTTTCTCCCTCGGCTATAGAAATGGATCCTGTTAAGGTCCAGGCCATCCATGATTGGATTCAACCCACATCTGTGAAGAGCCTTCAGAAATTTTTGGGCTTTGCTAATTTTTATCGTCTTTCATTGCTAACTTTTCCAGTGTGGTTAAGCCCCTGACCGATTTGACGAAGAAAGGCGCTGATGTGATGAATTGGTCCTCTGCGGCCGTTGAGGCCTTTCAGGAGCTTAAACGTCGATTTACTTCTGCCCCCGTGTTGCGTCAGCCGGATGTTTCTCTTCCTTTTCAGGTTGAGGTTGATGCTTCTGAGATTGGGGCAGGGGCCGTTTTGTCTCAGAGAGGTTCTGATGGTTCTTTGATGAAACCATGTGCCTTCTTCTCCAGAAAGTTTTCGCCTGCGGAGCGTAATTATGATGTCGGCAATCGGGAGTTGTTGGCTATGAAATGGGCATTTGAGGAGTGGCGTCATTGGCTTGGGGGAGCCAAGCACCGCGTTGTGGTCTTGACCGATCATAAGAATCTGATTTACCTCGAGTCTGCCAAGCGGTTGAATCCTAGACAGGCTCGATGGTCCCTGTTTTTCTCCCGTTTCGATTTTGTGGTCTCGTATCTTCCGGGATCTAAAAATTTGAAGGCTGATGCCCTCTCTAGGAGTTTTTTGCCTGATTCTCCGGGAGTCCTTGAGCCGGTTGGTATTCTCAAGGAGGGGGTGATTCTTTCTGCTATCTCCCCTGATTTGCGGCGGGTGCTTCAGGAGTTTCAGGCTGATAAATCTGACCGCTGTCCAGTGGGGAAATTGTTTGTTCCTGAGAGATGGACTAGTAAGGTAATTTCTGAGGTTCATTGTTCGGTGTTGGCTGGTCATCCTGGGATTTTTGGTACCAGAGATTTGGTTGCTAGGTCCTTTTGGTGGCCTTCCTTGTCGCGGGATGTGCGTTCTTTTGTGCAGTCCTGTGGGAGTTGTGCGTGGGCCAAGCCTTGCTGTTCCCGCGCTAGTGGGTTGCTTTTGCCCTTGCCGCTCCCTGAGAGGCCCTGGACGCATATTTCCATGGATTTTATTTCGGATCTTCCTCTTTCCCAGAAGATGTCTGTTATCTGGGTGGTTTGTGACCGGTTTTCTAAGATGGTCCATTTGGTACCTTTGCCTAAGTTGCCTTCCTCTTCTGATTTGGTTCCATTGTTTTTTCAGCATGTGGTTCGTTTGCATGGCATTCCGGAGAATATTGTGTCTGACAGAGGTTCCCAGTTTGTTTCCAGGTTTTGGCGGTCCTTTTGTGCTAGGATGGGCATTGATTTGTCTTTTTCTTCAGCGTTTCATCCTCAGACAAATGGCCAAACTGAGCGAACTAATCAGACCTTGGAAACCTATTTGAGATGCTTTGTGTCTGCTGATCAGGATGATTGGGTGACCTTTTTGCCGTTGGCCGAGTTTGCCCTTAATAATCGGGCTAGTTCGGCTACTTTGGTTTCACCTTTCTTTTGTAATTTTGGTTTTCATCCTCGTTTTTCTTCAGGGCAGGTTGAGCCTTCTGACTGTCCTGGTGTGGATTCTGTGGTGGACAGGTTGCAGCGGATTTGGATTCATGTGGTGGACAATTTGAAGTTGTCTCAGGAAAAGGCTCAACGTTTTGCTAACCGCCGTCGGTGTGTTGGTTTCCGGCTTCATGTTGGGGATTTAGTCTGGTTGTCTTCTCGTCATGTTCCTATGAAGGTTTCTTCCCCTAAGTTCAAGCCTCGCTTTATTGGTCCTTATAAGATTTCTGAAATTATCAATCCGGTATCTTTTCGTTTGGCCCTTCCAGCCTCTTTTGCCATCCATAATGTTTTCCACAGATCTTTGTTGCGGAGATATGTAGTTCCCGTTGTTCCCTCTGTTGATCCTCCTACCCCGGTGTTGGTTGAGGGGGAGTTGGAGTATGTGGTGGAGAAGATTTTGGATTCTCGTTTTTCAAGGCGGAAGCTTCAGTATCTTGTCAAGTGGAAGGGTTATGGCCAGGAGGATAATTCTTGGGTTGTTGCCTCCGATGTCCATGCTGCCGATTTGGTTCGTGCTTTTCATTTGGCTCGTCCTGATCGGCCTGGGGGCTCTGGTGAGGGTTCGGTGACCCCTCCTCAAGGGGGGGTACTGTTGTGAATTCCGTTCTTGGGCTCCCTCCGGTGGTCGTAAATGGCACTTTTGTGAATTCTGCCCTTGGGCTCCCTCCGGTGGTTTTAAGTGGAACTGCTGCTTCTTGGATTGAGCATTGCAGCTGCTTTCACTGATCCTCTCTCTTGGTTCTGCTATTTAACCTGGCTCTTGTCTGCAGCCATTGCCAGCTGTCAATGTTTCTAGGTTGGATTCAGTTCTCTCTTGGATTTCTCTGACAGTCGGTCCAGTTCAGCACAAGATAAGTCCTTGTTGGTTCATTTGTTGTCCACTTGCTGTGGACTTAATCGTTCAGCTCTCATTATGTTTTTTCTAGTCCAGCTTGTCAGTATGATTTATTCTGCTTAGCTGGAAGCTCTGGGGAAGCAGATTTGCCTTCCACACCGTTAGTCCGGTGTGGAGTTTTTTCCTGCAAACTCTGCGGTGGATTTTCTAGCTTTTAATACGGACTCGCACAGTATACTTTTCTATTCTGTCTATCTAGGTGGAAGTGGCCTCCTTTGCTAAAATTCTGATTTCATTCTGTGTATGTCATTTTCCTCTCCACTCACAGTCAATATTTGTGGGGGGCTGTCTTTCCTTTTGGGAATGTTCTCTGAGGCAAAATAGCTTTCCGTTTCCATCTTTAGGGGTAGTTAGATCTCCGGCTGTGACGAGATGTCTAGGGAGTGACAGGAACATTCCACGGCTACTTCTAGTGTTGTGTTAGGATCAGGAACTGCAGTCCGTATAGATACCACCACCTCAGAGCTCGTCCATGTTGCTCCTTACCCACCAGGTCATAACAGTCTCCTTCACTTCAGTTTCATCCCATTGCTTCTAGTCTTTCCTTGTGCAAATGATAATAAGTCAATAAAGCTATTTTTACATACCGTATATACTCGAGTATAAGCCGACCCGAGTATAAGCCGAGTCACCTAATTTTACCTAAAAAAGTGGGAAACTTATTGACTCGAGTATAAGCCGGGTATGCATTTGTCACCTCATCCCTATCCTTGTATGCGTGGCTCCTCATCCCTATCCTTGTATGCACGGCTCCATCCCTACCCTTGTATGCACTGCCCCATCCCTATCCTTGTATGCACGGCTCCATCCCTAGCCTTGTATGCACGGCCCCATCCCTATCCTTGTATGCGTGGCTCCTCATCCCTATCCTTGTATGCGTGGCTCCTCATTCCTATTCTTGTATGCAACACTCCTTATCCCTATCCTGGTATGATTGGTCCCCATCCCTATACTTGTATGCACGGCTCCATCCCTATCCTTGTATGCACGGCTCCATCCCTATCCTTGTATGCATGGCCCCATCCCTATCCTTGTATGCACGGCTCCATCCCTATCCTTGTATGCACGGCCCCATCCCTATCCTTGTATGCGCGGCCCCATCCCTATCCTTGTATGCGCGGCCCCATCCCTATCCTTGTATGCGCGGCCCCATCCCTATACTTGTATGCATGGCTCCTTCCCTATCCTTGTATGCGCGGCCCCATCACTATTTTTGTATGCACGGCCCGATCCCTATCCTTGTATTTTTGTATGCACGGCTCGATCCCTTTCCTTGTATGCACGGCCCCATCCCAATCCTTGTATGAGCGGCCCCATCCCTATCCTTGTATGCGCGGCCCCATCCCTATCCTTGTATGCATGGCCCCATTCCTATCCTTGTATGCACAGCCCCATCCCTATCCTTGTATGCGCGGCTCCATCCCTATCCTTGTATGCACGGCTCCATCCCTATCCTTGTATGCACGGTTCCATCCCTATCCTTGTATGCATGGCCCCATCCCTATCCTTGAATGCACGGCTCCTTCCCTATCCTTGTATGAACGGCTCCATCCCTATCCTTGTATGCACGACCCCATCCCTATCCTTGTATGCACAGCTCCATCCCTATCCTTGTATGCACGGCCCCATCTCTATCTTTGAATGCATGCCCTCATCCCTATCCTTGTATGATTAGCCCCCATCAAAAAACATAAAACAAATAAACCATTACAGTTACCTTCCTTCGCTCCCTCGCAGCGTCTTGTCTCGATGCCAGCAGCTGCTTTATGCTTGTAAGCATTGCATGGCAGGGACGTCATGCGCTGCTCACAAGCAGAGCACAGCTTCCGCAATACTCACCGCTCCCAATGCCGGAACTATGTGTGTGGGGCAGTGAGTATTAATTAGCGCACACAGCGTCAACCGCCAGGCGGTCATGTGTGCCGCTACTTCAGAGAAATTAATTTTCAGAATGAATATTCATCTCTGTTAAGTAGCGGCACACGTGACCTCCCGGCAGCTGCAGGATCAGCTGCTGCAGCTGATACTGCACGAGCTTTTACAGAGAAATGAATATTAATTTCTTTTTTAGCAGCGGGCACCGGAGTTAGCTGCAGCAGCCGGGTCCTACCTCTGTGACCCGCTGCTCCGCCGCTGCCTCTCCCCTCCATGTTCTGGACACCTCACTCGAGTATAAGCTGAGGGGGGTGATTTCAGCACAAAATGTGCTGAAAACCTCTACTTATACTCCAGTATATACATCAACTTACCATTTTTACAGACAGTTTTAGGAGAAATGTTCAAAAATATAAAGTTCAAGGATATTTTATTGAAAAATAATTGGTTTTATTCTTGACAGATGACTGTACCTGGAGATCAGAGGGACAGCTGACATCTTCAATTTTAAAATCCGATGATCTTGAGATCTCACATGATACCATTGAAATCAATGCCATTACTACAGATATACCATCATCCCTTCACAGCAAATATCTGTCATCTGATTCACTACCGATTACTGAGGAAAATCCAAGACCCAAAAGAGGCATTAAAAAACAAACTGCTCCTAAAGCAAGGAAGTCCTTTTCATGTTCAGAATGTGGGAAATGTTTTAATTGGAAACAACATCTTGATGTACACCAAAGAATGCACACAGGAGAAAAGCCTTTTTCCTGTTCAGAATGTGGGAAATGCTTTATCCAGAAAGTGAATCTTGATATCCACCAGAGAAACCACACAGGGGATATGCCTTTTTCATGTTCAGAATGTGGGAAATATTTTAATAAGAAATGGAATCTTGATAAACACCTTAGAACTCACACAGGGGAGAAGCCTTTTTCCTGTTCAGAATGTGGAAAATGTTTTGTGACGAAATCAGATCTTGTTAGACACCAGAGACTCCACACAGGGGAGAAGCCTTTTTCATGTTCAGAATGTGGAAAATGTTTTGTGACGAAATCAGATCTTGTTAGACACCAGAGAACCCACACAGGGCAGAAGCCTTTTTCCTGTTCAGAATGTGGAAAATATTTTAACCAGAAATCAGATTTGGTTAAGCACCAGAGAATTCACACAGGGGAGAAGCCTTTTTCATGTTCAAAATGTGGGAAATGTTTTACCTTGAAATCGAATCTTGATATCCACCAGAGAAACCACACAGGGGATGTGCCTTTTTCATGTTCAGAATGTGGGAAATATTTTAATAAGAAAGGGAATCTTGATAACCACCTTAGAACTCACACAGGGGAGAAGCCTTTTTCATATTCAGAATGTGGAAAATGATTTGTGTCGAAATCAGATCTTGTTAGACACCAGAGACTCCACACAGGAGAGAAGCGTTTTTCATGTTCAAAATGTGGGAAATGTTTTATCTGGAAATCAAATCTTCATAAACACCAGAGAACCCACACAGGGTAGAAGCCTTTTCCTGTTCATAATGTGGAAAACGTTTTGTGACAAAATCAAATCTTGTTAGGGTGCGTGTCCACGTTCAGGATGGCCGGCGGTATAGGGTGCGTGTCCACGTTCAGGATGGCCGGCGGTATCGCCGGAGCGGCGAAGCCCCGCCCCCTTTCTGGGACGCGATGATGCCGGATGTGTACTGTACCACATCCGGGATCATCGCACCCCTCGCCATAGGGCCCTGTGATATTACTTGCGGCGACGCAGCGTCGCCGCAGGTAGCACGGACATGCTGCGATCTGAAAAGACGCGCAGCATGTCCGGAGTCGCGTGCGTGTTTCCATGCATAGTGGACACGGGATTTCAAAAAATCCCCTCCGCTATGCTGGAACATCTGGACGCCGCGTGTTTGACGCTGCAGCTCTGCGCAGCGTCAAACACGCAGCGTTTACTGACCGTGGACACTCACCCTAAGACACCAGAGACTCCACACGGGAGAAGCCTTTTTCATGTTCAGAATGTGGAAAATATTTTGTAGCCCTGCTATATGTAGCAGAAGCAATCAGACAAGTGCAGCTTCTAGTCTCCCATGGGACTATTGAAGCAAGTAGATATTTAAAAAAAAATGTTTTTAAAAATATTAAAAAATAAAAAAATATAAAAGTTCATATCACCCCCTCTCACCCCCCCCAAAAAAAACAAATAAAAAAAACAAATATACACATATTTGGGATCACCACATTCAGAATCGCCTGCTCTATCTATATATAGAAATAATTTATCCAATCAGTAAATGGCGTAGCGAGAAAAAAAATTGAAACGCCAGAATTGTTTTTTTGGTCGCTGCAACATTGCAATAAAATGCAATCAAAAGATCGTATCTACACCAAAATGGTAACAATAAAAACATCCCAAAAAATGGAGACGCTATGGGTCTTGAAGAATGGCAACTTTTTTTTTTTTTTCCTTTTTTAAAAACTTTGGAATTTTTTTTCACCACTTAAATAAAAAGTTTAGTGTCTGTGAGCTTGTAATGACCTGGAGAATCATAATGTCAGGTCAGTTTTAGCATTTAGTGAACATGGTAAAAAAAAAAAAAAAAAACTGTTGTGGAATTGCACTTTTCTTGCAATTTCACCTTATTTGCATTTTTCCCCCCATTTTCCCTTACATGGTATGGTAAAATAAATGGTGCCTTTCAAAAGTACAACTTGTCCTGCAAAAAACAAGCCCTCACATGGCCATATTGACGGAAAAATAAAAAAAGCTATGGCTGTGTGAAGAAGGGGAGCACAAAATGGAAACTCAAAAACAGAAATAACCCTGGTTCTTAAGGGGTTCAATAGACCAATCATGAGGAATAAGAAGGGGTTGTCCTAGTAGTGGACAACCCTTTTAAACATCTAGAATCCCACACAGATAGCAGTCATTATTAGCGATGAGCGAGCACTAAAATACTTCAGTGCTTGATATTTGAGTCAACAGGTCGCATGCTCAGCAGACTTTTCCAGGAAGACTGAGGGGGCAGGAAAATTGCTGAAATGGATGAAAACTGCGCTAAATTGGAATGAGAACAGCATGGGGAAGATGGCTGGATGCATCTCTGACTCACAGGTTTCTTTTGGGATGAATGTTGTTGGAGTATTACGCCACTTTTAAGGAGTGACAACAAAACATCTAAAACCGAAAATAAAATGTACAGGGAGATTGGCCCCTACACACGTCAGTCATTAACGGACAGGTGACGTCACCGTTCAGTCACGCCCCCCGCTCACCACGCTACTCCTACAGCGGCGCCATCGGCCGAGGCTAACTGCTGTGAACACCAGCGTTTTCACGGGGTGTTGCAGCTTTGGGAGGATGCTCCCGCATCTGATAAAAGTGGACATTGGGCAGGAAACTACCACGCAAGTCCGACCACCCTTTACAGGACCACACGTGCACTTGTAAGTGCCTCTCAGCGCAGCAATCTATCTTTTACTGTTCATTTATTTATCGGTTTTAAGGCAGTTTTACACACCACACCTGTCGGATTGCCTGCTGCTTTGGCTTCAGGCACATTGTGACTAGCGCCATTGTGATTTGCTGGTTCAGCATTTAAATTACGAAAATATAATTGTTGTGAATTCTGCTCTTGGGCTCCCTCCGGTGGTTGTAAGTGGCACTTTTGTGAGTTCTGCTCTTAGGCTCCCTCCGGTGGTTTAAATGGTACGGCTGCTCCTTGGATTTAGCAGTCAGCAGCTGCTTCCACTGATTGTCTATTCTGGCTCGGCTATTTAGCCTGGCTCTATCCTTCAGTCAGTGCCAGTTGTCAATGTTTCCTGGTTGGATTCACATCTCTGCTTGGATTTCCCTGTTATTCTGACCAGATCAGCAAAGATAAGTCCTGGCTTTGTTCTTTGCAGTCCACATGTTGTGGACTTAATAGTTCAGTTCATTCTATGTTTTTTCAAGTCCAGCTTGTCAGTATGGATTTATTCAGTTAAGCTGGAAGCTCTGGAGAAGCAGATTTATCCTCCACACCTTTAGTCTGGTGGTGGAGATTTTTATGTCACTTTTTTGGATAGTCTACTATATATTAGACTCCAGACCAGGTGGTATTTTTAAATTAAAATATAATTTATTAAACACAAAAAGGTTAAAAACCAGATATACATATGAATAAATCAACAAGTAAATAAACAAGTGCCGATTCCATTAAAAGAGGGACTGCATAGCCGTAAGGAAGCCACCACATACCTACAGTACTATGATACCTGATGTTTCTTCTGTAAAGCCTCTCTATGCAATGTTAGACTAAATAACGAAGTAATTTGCTGCCATGTTTAAAATCCTACTGGGCAGCTGAATTGGTTAGTTTTGGATTGTTTAAGCGCAACTGTAACCCAAGCCTGTATTAGGCACCAAGATAGGATACACGGACTAGTGATAACATTCTGTTAACAAAAGGCTGATAAACACAGTGTAAATATAGTACTTTACCGAAGTGCTGTGGTATGGGGAATACCTCGGCGTCCCTCTGCCTCTACGCACGTTTCACAAACAGCTTCATCAGGAGGCGTGTCTTAGCAGGGGAAAGTGCCGGGTTTTTATGTGTAAACGAGCTATTACAATTGGAGGACATTTTATTGGAGGATGGCCCAGAGAATGATTGTTTCCGCCTACAACGTGTCCTTACGTATTACTGGATACTAGGGTTTACTATGGGGAACTATTGCGGCAGCGTGTGTGACGCCGGATAAGCGTTTCCTAGGAAGTGACACGCTATTACCGCCCAGCGGCGCATCCATGGATATAACATCCCGAGATTTCTGTAAAAGGGTTACTGCGCATGCGTGAGTGATGCCGGATGAGCGTTACTAAGGAAGTGACATGCTGTTAACGCCCGGCGGCGCGTCCATAGATACTGAGTCCCGGAGTGTCTGTAAAAAGGTTATTGCGCATGCGTGAGCAGCGCTATTGCGTCGCTATCAAAGCGATAGCCTACTTCATTGGGAAAGTGCCGTGTGCAATGTTAAATGAAGCTAACTACAACCCAGAACGGGATGTCAATAAGTACTTGTGCAGCCAAATATGTGCATTTGCTAAATATTGTTAAAAACATGTCAATAATAGATTTAAATGTGCTGTAAATAAATAAATGTAACTGGTTAAACTATAAAAAATGTGTGAATATTTATTTAAAAATGTGTTATATATTGGGCTTGTATAAAGTACAAACAACCATAAATAAAGTGATGGAGTGCTAAGTAGATACATATACTAGGGCTGACTCCAAAAGGGGTCCTGCAATACTAATAGTGATTCATTGTTATTTAATGACAGAATATATGTGTCTAGGACGCATTTAAAACCTAGAGAATAATGGCGCATGCATCCATGATGGCCTGGTTGTGTGAAAAGGTGATGGTCGGACGGACCAGCGGTGACACAAGCCCCCATCAGTTATGATGTGAGTGCCTGGAGCAGCGCCTTGGTCCACCCCCCATCACCACCAGGTTCCAGCACCGAAGCATGCACACCTCTCAGGGTGGGGTATAAAGGTATGTGTAAAAAAACCCGAAAAATAAGTGACTAAATCTATATAATTACCTCCCTCTTGTGAGTACAATAAAGTGCATAAATTGTAAATATGTGTGAAACAATAAAATAAAAAATAATATGAAAATAAATAATGAGACAGTGAAATTAATAAACATAATCAACTGGATGCATATAGCCAATAGAGGAAAAAGGACCATTCCCTGATGTGATAGGTAAATGCACTAATCCTATATCAAGTCCATTTGTAAAGTTCAGGACATTAATGATCCTAATCCTATCCTAGGATGATAATATCAGAACATTATACAGTTAGTTGGTATCTAAAAATCCATAAATTAGGAAGAACATACTAGAACAAATTACAATAATTATATCAATGAAAGTCCATTTGTAATAGTCAATGGTTAGCCATTGTATCTTCATCCATATATGTGGAAAATTATTATTAGATTATGACCTTAATGGGCCTCCCACATCCGTCTAGGAAGTTCCAATACTTAGGGGAAAATTTTACGAAACTTCTGATGAGTCCTTTTTGGTGTAGACCAAACTCGTTGCATCCAGTCAAGTTTGTTATTAATGTAAGGCTGCTTTTTAGTAGAAGATGTTGTGCTGATTTCTTATTCTTCACCTCCGATGGCCTCCAATGTCAGCCAAAGATATCCGCTTAAATAGACTCAATGTCAAGACAACCCGTACAAATGGAATAACTACAACAAATACATAGACAAAAAAGGTTAGAATAAAACCAATCGACATACAGATTAAAATTGATTAAAAAACCCCTACCTGACACCTCCAGAACCAATATTAAATATGGACTAAAAATTTAAAGAAAAGCACCGAACCCAGAATTTTCATTAAGTCCCTGGGGTGTGAGTGTACCCAGTCTATATATCCATTGACATTCTTTTTTGGCTAGCCTCTTACTAACATCACCCCCTCTAGGTCCGAGGTCTATGGAATCAATACCTTTAATTATTAGCATCCTCGGATTACTTTGATGGAATCTCTTGAAGTGTCTTGGGAGTGTTTTGAGAGTGCTTTCATCTTTGATTGTTTTGGCCTTCTCAATATCAAGGTAGTGTTCCCGTACTCTAATTTTTAATTCACGACTAGTCATGCCTATGTAAATTTTTTTGCATGGGCATTGGGCATAGTAGATAACCCCTTTTGTGCGGCATGTGATGTTGGACCGTATGACAAACTCTCTGGTATCATTATAATTAGTAAAGGTGCGACTTTTTTGCATGTTAGCGCACCCTTTGCACAAACCACAGGGATAAAAACCCTGACGTTCTCCCGATTTATTCAAGGTGTTCCTTCTTTTGGGGTCATAGGTGCTATGTACCAGTATGTCTCGTAGATTAGGGGCCCTTTTTGCCACAAATAAAGGGCGTTCTGGTAAGATCTTGCTGAGAATGGTATCGGTTCTTAAAATCGGCCAGTGTTTTAAGATAGCATTTTTGAGATCGTGCCACCCCTCACTATAATTTGTGATAAACCTTACCTGATTATCATACTTATCATTGTCAAGGGCCGGTTGATTTTTATGTAACAATTTGCTTCTTTCGATGTCCCTGGCTCTCCTATATCCCTTTTCAATGATCTTTTTGTTGTATCCACGATCTTTGAATCTTCTTTTTAAATCTTGTGATTGAATTTCAAAGTCAGATTGTTCAGAGCAGATTCGTTTGACCCGAAGAAATTGTCCAATTGGTATCCCGTTAATAGTAGATTTAAGGTGCGAGGATGATGCGTGGAGTAACGCATTTGTGGCCGTTGGTTTACGAAATACAGTAGTGGAAATTTGTCCATTTGATTGTGCTGAAATGTAAAGATCCAGAAATTCTATTTGATGACCAAATTTGTAAGTCAACTTAATGTTTTGATCATTATTATTAAGTTTCCGCATCATAGTTTCCAAATCACCAGTGGGTCCTTCCCAGATGAACATAATGTCATCAATATATCGGACCCAATGGTGTATTCGCTCTACACCCGGAATTTCTTCTCCTTGAAAAATTGACCACTCCCAGGCGCCCATGAATAAATTGGCGTATGAGGGGGCACAAGTTGCCCCCATAGCCGTACCTTGTAATTGCCTGTACACCTTCCCGTTAAATGTAAATACATTGTGTGTAAGAACAAATTCAAGCAATGCAAGAATCAAATTGGCCATATCCTTGTCAATGTTACTATGTGTGAGGTATCTATTTGTGGCTTTTAATCCATCTGTGTGCCTGATTGATGAATATAGAGCCTCAACATCTGCAGTCACCAGGACCATATTTTCTGTCAGATGGATGTTTTCCAGATGTCCCAGGACTGCGGTAGTATCTTTAACAAACGAAGGCAATTGTTTGACCAAAGGTTGGAGAAAGTGTTCAATGATATTACAAGCAATTTCACATAGCCCTTCGTTGGCCGCTATTATGGGCCTCCCCGGCGGGTCCAGTTGATTTTTATGAATTTTTGGGACCAGGTATAACGTAGCTATCCTGGGCTCCAATTTTTGATGAATATCCACCAATTTTTTGGGGATGATGCCGTTTTCAAAGGCCAATGTGAGGATGTTCACCAACTCAGATTTAAATTCCGAAGTAGGGTTATATGTGAGCTTTTTGTACTCTTTGGGATTACTCAACAACTTATTTGCCTGAGTTTCATATTGTGAGTTGGGCCAAATAACTATGTTGCCTCCTTTGTCGGCCATTTTGAAAACGACATCATTCCACTTAGTGAGTTCGTCCAATGCTTTTCTTTCCCTCACCGTTAGGTTATACCTAGATTTCTTTTTGGTCTGTTGGATCCTTTCTATGTCTGCTGCCACCATCTTGGTGAAGGTTTCAACCACTGGTACTGTGGCTAGAGGGGGAAATTTATGTGATTTGCTAATTATGTGCATTGGGAATCTACTCACTTCTGATTCATTTTCCTCCAACAGTGATTCCAATGCTTCCAAGGCTTCTTGTTCGTCTTTATCTATAGTGTTTTTTCCCATGTCCTCTTTGTGGTGCAGTTTTTTCAACACTATTTTCCTAGAAAGTAAATGTAGATCTTTAATTGCCGTAAAAGGACTTAAAGGAGATGTAGGTGAGAAGGTAAGACCTTTCTGCAAAACTTTCAATTGGGAGTCAGTTAAAATATGTGAAGATAAATTAATTACCTTGACTCCGTCTCCTCTAGGGTCAGTATCACTTAGTGTGGATTTCTTATGAAACAATTGTCTTGTGCGAGGTCCATGATAGTTGGATTCACCCCCTTCACTCATGGAAGAAAGAGATGTAACAGACAAACTTCGGGATGTCTTTCTAGAGGTGTGAATGGTTTTTATTTGCCAACGAAAAATTTTGTTGTTTTCAAAATCCGTCATATCCCTATTGTATTTCCTTTGTTTGTTAAGGCTGATATTCTCCTCCCATTTCTCAATGTCTTTGTCCAGATTGGAAATCATACTCTGTAATGCCTCTACTGTTAGTTCCTGCTGCAAAGATTTTTGCAATGTTTCGATTTCAGTTTCTATAGTTTTTAAGGTAGTGGCATTTTTTTCTATAATAATATTAATAAACTCAAAAGAGCATGTGTTGGCTGCTTTAATCCACTTCTGAACCAAATTGTCATCATCCAAATCGAATGTTGGAAATAAATTTATTCTTAATCCCCTGGGAATGATTTTCTGGGCGATGTAATTTTCTAAAGTGATTTTAGTCCACCAAATTTTCGGTTTTTTGTGTACTAAATTTTTATATTTTCTAATGACTTCTTGATTGGTACTGGAAGTGTTAGTAGAACCAGGAACCGCACTTTTTTTGAAAATATTATTTGCTTTCGCTTGCCAAGAACTCTCTTTAGCTCTGAAATCCATGTGGATGGGCTCTGTTTAAACAACAGTGGAAAAATGATATAACTCACAAAAATTTGCCCTCAGTGTAATGCCCCGTTATCTGGGGAACAAATACCACCAAATACATAATACATATGTCACTTTTTTGGATAGTCTACTATATATTAGACTCCAGACCAGGTGGTATTTTTAAATTAAAATATAATTTATTAAACACAAAAAGGTTAAAAACCAGATATACATATGAATAAATCAACAAGTAAATAAACAAGTGCCGATTCCATTAAAAGAGGGACTGCATAGCCGTAAGGAAGCCACCACATACCTACAGTACTATGATACCTGATGTTTCTTCTGTAAAGCCTCTCTATGCAATGTTAGACTAAATAACGAAGTAATTTGCTGCCATGTTTAAAATCCTACTGGGCAGCTGAATTGGTGGAGATTGGTGGAGATTTTTGTAAACTCTGTGGTGGATTTTTCTAGTATTTTAATACTGACCGCACAGTATTCTGTCCTATCTATCTAGCTAGAGTGGCCTCCTTTGCTACATCCTGGTTTCATTCTATGTATGTCATTTCCCTCTCCACTCACAGTCAATATTTGTGGGGGGCTGTCTATCCTTTGGGGATTTTCTCTGAGGCAAGATAGCTTTCCTGTTCTATCTTTAGGGGTATTTAGTCCTCCGGCTGTGACGAGGTGTCTAGGGAGTGACAGGAACATCCCACGGCTACTTCTAGTTGTTGTGTTAAGTTCAGGGTCTGCGGTCAGTACAGTTACCACCTCCTCCAGAGCACTTCCCATGTTGCTCCTAAACCACCAGTTCATAACAGTACAACTGGCCCACAATGAGTTAAATGCATCTCAAAAGAAGGAAAAAAAAGTTCTGAGCCATTTTTTTTTCTGCAGTCTGTTGTGTCTTTTTTTTTCCTCTTAATCTCTGGGTGGTTCAGGATTTTGGCGTTGGCATGGATGTTCAGGGTTTGTTTTCTCGTGTGGATCAACTTGCTGCAAGAGTACAGAGTATTCAAGATTATGTTGTCCAGACTCTACCCTTTCAGGTGTTTAGGCGCCAGTGTACATATTCTTCATAACCTCTTTATGTCTGTGACTAGTTGGGGTTGTCAAGGGGTTCATAGTGACGGTCCTTTGATCTCAATTTCCTCTTCCCCCTCTTCTGAAGTTCCTGAGTTTTTGTCAGATTTCCAGGATGTATTTGATGAGCCCAAGTCCAGTTCCCTTCCTCCACATAGGGACTGTGATTGTGCTATTGACTTGATTCCTGGCTGTAAGTTCCCTAAGGGCCGACTTTTCAATCTGTCTGTGCCAGAGCATGCCGCCATGCGGAGTTATGTTAAGGAGTCATTGGAGAAGGGGCATATTCGGCCGTCTTCCTCACCATTGGGAGCAGGATTCTTTTTTGTTCCAAAAAGGATGGCTCCTTGAGACCCTGTATTGATTATCGCCTTCTTAAAAAGATCACGGTCAAATTTCAATACCCTTTACCTTTGCTTTCTGATTTGTTTGCTAGGATTAAGGGGGCTAGTTGGTTTACTAAGATTGACCTTCGAGGGGTATATAATCTTGTTCGTATTAAACAGGGTGATGAATGGAAAACTGCATTTAATACGCCCGAAGGCCATTTTGAATATCTGGTGATGCCTTTCGGGCTTTCTAATGCTCCATCTGTATTTCAGTCCTTCATGCATGATATCTTCCGGAATTATGTTGATAAATTCATGATTGTATATTTGGATGATATTTTGATTTTTTCCGATGATTGGGAGTCTCATGTGAAGCAGGTCAGGATGGTATTTCAGATCCTTCGTGATAATGCTTTATTTGTGAAGGGGTCTAAGTGCCTATTTGGAGTTCAGAAGGTTTCTTTTTTGGGTTTCATTTTTTCTCCCTCATCTATAGAAATGGATCCTGTTAAGGTCCAGGCCATTCATGATTGGATTCAACCCACATCTGTAAAGAGCCTTCAGAAATTTTTGGGCTTTGCTAATTTTTATCGCCGTTTCATTGCCAACTTTTCCAGTGTGGTCAAGCCCCTGACTGATTTGACGAAGAAAGGCGCTGATGTGACGAAATGGTCCTCTGCGGCGGTTGAAGCCTTTCAGGAGCTTAAACGCCGATTTACTTCTGCCCCTCTGTTGCATCAGCCGGATGTTTCTCTTCCATTTCAGGTTGAGGTTGACGCTTCTGAGATTGGGGCAGGGGCCGTTTTGTCTCAGAGGAATTCTGATGGTTTTTTGATGAAACCGTGTGCCTTCTTTTCCAGAAAGTTTTCGCCTGCGGAGCGCAATTATGATGTCGGCAATTGGGAGTTGTTGGCTATGAAGTGGGCATTTGAGGAGTGGCGACATTGGCTTGAGGGAGCCAAGCACCGCATTGTGGTCTTGACCGATCATAAGAATCTGATTTACCTCGAGTCTGCCAAGTGGCTGAATCCTAGACAGGCTCGATGGTCCCTGTTTTTCTCCCGTTTTGATTTTGTGGTCTCGTATCTTCCGGGATCTAAGAATGTTAAGGCTGATGCCCTCTCTAGGAGTTTTTTGCCTGATTCTCCGGGAGTCCTTGAGCCGGTTGGCGTTCTCAAGGAAGGGGTGATTCTTTCTGCCATCTCCCCTGATTTACGGCGGGTGCTTCAGGAATTTCAGGCTGATAAACCTGACCGCTGTCCAGTGGGGAAGCTGTTTGTTCCTGATAGATGGACTAGTAAGGTAATTTCGGAGGTTCATTGTTCTGTGTTGGCTGGTCATCCTGGGATTTTTGGTACCAGAGATTTGGTTGCTAGGTCCTTTTGGTGGCCTTCCTTGTCGCGGGATGTGCGTTCTTTTGTGCAGTCCTGTGGGAGTTGTGCGTGGGCCAAGCCTTGCTGTTCCCGCGCTAGTGGGTTGCTTTTGCCTTTGCCGGTCCCTGAGAGGCCTTGGACGCATATTTCCATGGATTTTATTTCGGATCTTCCTGTTTCCCAGAAGATGTCTGTTATCTGGGTGGTTTGTGATCGGTTTTCTAAAATGGTCCATTTGGTACCTTTGCCTAAATTGCCTTCCTCTTCTGATTTGGTTCCGTTGTTTTTTCAGCATGTGGTTCGTTTGCATGGCATTCCGGAGAATATTGTGTCTGACAGAGGTTCCCAGTTTGTTTCTAGGTTTTGGCGGGCCTTTTGTGCTAGGATGGGCATTGATTTGTCTTTTTCTTCGGCATTTCATCCTCAGACAAATGGCCAAACTGAGCGAACTAATTAGACCTTGGAAACCTATTTGAGATGTTTTGTGTCTGCTGATCAGGATGATTGGGTGGCTTTCTTGCCGTTGGCCGAGTTTGCCCTTAATAATCGGGCTAGTTCGGCTACTTTGGTTTCGCCTTTCTTTTGTAATTTTGGTTTTCATCCTCGTTTTTCTTCGGGGCAGGTTGAGCCTTCTGATTGTCCTGGTGTGGATTCTGTGATGGACAGGTTGCAGCAGATTTGGACTCATGTGGTAGACAATTTGACGTTGTCTCAGGAAAAGGCTCAACGTTTTGCTAACCGCCGTCGGTGTGTTGGTCCCCGGCTTCGGGTTGGGGATTTAGTCTGGTTGTCTTCTCGTCATGTTCCTATGAAGGTTTCTTCCTCTAAGTTCAAGCCTCGGTTTATTGGTCCTTATAAGATTTCTGAGATTATCAATCCGGTGTCTTTTCGTTTGGCCCTTCCAGCCTTTTTTGCCATCCATAATGTTTTCCATAGATCTTTGTTGCGGAGATATGTGGTGCCCGTTGTTCCCTCTGTTGATCCTCCTGCCCCGGTGTTGGTTGAGGGGGAGTTGGAATATGTGGTTGAGAAAATTTTGGATTCTCGTTTTTCGAGGCGGAGGCTTCAGTATCTTGTCAAGTGGATGGGTTATGGCCAGAAGGATAATTCTTGGGTTGTTGCCTCCGATGTCCATGCCGCCGATTTGGTTCGTGCTTTTCACTTGGCTCGTCCTGATCGGCCTGGGGGCTCTGGTGAGGGTTCGGTGACCCCTCCTCAAGGGGGGGTACTGTTGTGAATTCCGCTCTTGGGCTCCCTCCGGTGGTTGTAAGTGGCACTTTTATGAGTTCTGCTCTTGGGCTCCCTCCGGTGGTTTTAAGTGGTACGGCTGCTCCTTGGATTTAGCAGTCAGCAGCTGCTTCCACTGATTGTCTATTCTGGCTCGGCTATTTAGCCTGGCTCTTTCCTTCAGTCAGTGCCAGTTGTCAATGTTTCCTGGCTGGATTCACATCTCTGCTTGGATTTCCCTTTTATTCTGACCAGATCAGCAAAGATAAGTCCTGGCTTTGTTCTTTGCAGTCCACATGTTGTGGACTTAATAGTTCAGTTCATTCTATGTTTTTTCTAGTGCAGCTTGTCAGCATGGATTTATTCAGTTTAGCTGGAAGCTCTGGAGAAGTAGATTTATCCTCCACACCTTTAGTCAGGTGGTGGAGATTTTTGTAAACTCTGTGGTGGATTTTTCTAGTATTTTAATACTGATTGCACAGTATTCTGTCCTGTCCTATCTATCTAGCTAGAGTGGCCTCCTTTGCTACATCCTGGTTTCATTCTGTGTATGTCATTTCCCTCTCCACTCACAGTCAATATTTGTGGGGGGCTGTCTATCCTTTGGGGATTTTCTCTGAGGCAAGATAGCTTTCCTGTTCTATCTTTCGGGGTATTTAGTCCTCCAGCTGTGACGATGTGTCTAGGGAGTGACTGGAACATCCCACGGCTACTTCTAGTTGTTGTGTTAAGTTCAGGGTCTGCGGTCAGTACAGGTACCACCTCCTCCAGAGCACGTCCCATGTTGCTCCTAAACCACCAGTTCATAACATATAATGTGCTTTACAAGTAAAACCATTCGTTCTTGTATATAAGGCAATTTAAAAAAGAGAAAAAATAAGCTTCCTTCACCCCTTAGTTTGTGTTTACACGTAGCCCCTTTGCTGCATTTTTCCATTTTCTCATTGCTTTCAATGGTGAAAAAAACATTCATTGTAAATGTAATTTTACTATTTTAATACCTTATCTGGACATGTGGTGTGTGACATAGTGAGACACATCCTGTTTACTTTATGAAGGGACTCTGAAAATCACAAATCCTATGCGGACAGTGCAAGAACTTCCAAAAATTAGTAGGAAGAGGGACTCTGATACACCCTGTATTAGACATAAAGGAGAGTCTCCTAAACATTCTTTTGAAATTGTGAGGAAGTGGGACTTCTAGACTCATAAAGTCTATGCACTAAGTGCAAGGTCTAGCAAAAATTTAAATGAGGGTGTGATGAGGGTGTAGTTGGCCCTGGAAGCTCTGAAGTCACAGCTGCTCTTATCCCAGCGAGTCAGTGGGTGAGACTGTAATTTGCACCATCTTGGGTATTTTGCTGGTACTGTTCTATGTGTTATTTAGAAGTATAAAATGAAAATAGTGGTGCAAGTGTTAAGGTTTTATCTGCAGCGAATAAGACAATTAACGGAAAACTAAAGTATTTGAATATTTGCGCTGATACACCTTGGTAAAATTGAAAATTGACTGGTGAACAGTGTGAGCTAGCTTTGGGCCTTGTACCTGTTCACACCAGTCAGTACAAAGAGGACCCATAAGATAGTATAACATATAGAATGATCTGTGGGCAGTGTGGATAAGGCTACTTTCACACATCAGGTTTTTTGCCGGATGCCGTTTCCGGCGTCGCGCCGCATCCCCGGATCCAGATTTTTTTCAGGAAAACGGATGGCAACCGGATGAGACGGATCCATTTTGTTGCCGGATCCGGACAATGGATCCGGCAAAAACCCGGATCCGTCTCATCTGGTTCGTCCGTTTTTTTTTCCGGATCCGGCTTTTAAAAACGCCCCCTGAAAGTCGAAAAGCTGCGATTGGCCGTCGTGAAACTATATATACAGTGTTCATACGGGTTGGAGAGGAGCAAGAAACAGAGCAAGATGGACGGCATTATTGCAAAGATTCTGCAGAATAACGTGGATTTCATCACAGAGGCGAATCGTTTGAAAGCCATTGTTATTGAGAAAGAGCGAGAGAGACAGCGTGCCATGCGTCTGCAACGACGCCGTTTGTGGATCCACCCCATCACGGCACAGAGAATGAACCGGGGAGTCTTTTCCACTTTGTATATGGAGCTTCGAGGTGACCCTGACAAGTTTTTCAGCTATGTTCGGATGAAAGCGGAGAACTTTGATATATTGGTGGAGCGGGTTGAACATCTGATAAGGAGGAGTGATGCCTATTGCCGATTCTCCATAACCCCGGCTGAGCGTCTGATGGGCACTTTCGTGGACATATTTAGAATTTACATTAATTACAGCCTTGCTTTTGTCCACAGATTCCTAGCAACTGGTGAATCCCTGTCTTCGCTACATTTTCAGTTCAGACTGGACATTTCAACCATATCAGGAATAGTGAGGCACACTTGCCGTGCACTGTGAGACTCTCTGCATGCAGAATTCATTCCACATCCCACAATGCAGACATGGTTGGAAGTAGCTGACAGATTCCTGGAAGTGTGCCAGTTTCCCAATTGCTTGGGTGCGGTGAACGGGAAACACATCCGTATCGTGAATCCGGCTGGTTCTGGATCTCAGTATTTCAACTACAAGAAATACTTTTCTATAGTGCTGATGGCCATTGCTGATGCGGATTATAAATTTGTAGCGGTGGACATTGGGGCGTATGGCCGTTCTAATGATTCGCAAGTTTTCAAACTGTCTTCTATGGGGCGGCATTTATATGGACAAACCTTTCAATTTCCACCCCCAAGACCACTGCCTCAAACCTCTGAGCCACCAATGCCATTTGTATGTGTTGGGGATGAAGCTTTTCAGCTTTCAGAGCATCTTTTGAAACCCTACTCCAACCATGGTTTAACTAATACTAAAAGAATTTTCAACTACAGACTCACACGTGCAAGGAGAATGGTGGAGTGTGCGTTTGGGATCCTAACCACCAAATGGAGAGTTCTCCTGACATCCATTAACTTGAAGACAGACACTGTGGATGAGGTAGTGAAAGCATGTGTTGTTCTACACAATTATGTTATATCCAAGGAACAACTTTCCATTGAGGACCACTCTGCCAAAACCACCTTGGCGGATTATAGCAACCAGACATACAGAAGTTCTGCCACAGTTTCCAGAATACGGGATCACTTTGCAGAATATTTTATTTCACCCCAAGGAAGAATACACTGGCAGGATGAGAGAGTTTAAACACTTTGTATGTACCAAGTAATAACTGTAACCTTTACCCATGTTGTGTACCAGTTTGGTTTTTACCTTTTACCTATGTTGTGTACCTGTTTGGGTTGTACCCAAAGTACGTTAGCTGTTACCAATAAACCTTGTTTAACAAAAGTATTATTTGTCCCTAATGAATAAATACAAGAGAGTTTTCAAACAAAAAGTTTAATTAACATTAATAAACAACCCAAAAAACATACAGGAAACTAAAGGTTTTCATACGTCGGGGTGGAGATACTGTCGGAAGGGTTGTCGGATAGGGACACTTCGACAGTGGGAGTGTGGAGAGAGTAATGTGGTGGTGGGGAGGAATGTTCTATAGTTAGGGGTGAAGGAGTGGAGAAAGCTAATGAGCGGGTGGACAAGAAAGTGGGATTGGGGTTAGGAATTTGGTAGGATGGAGGGGTGTAGGTTATGTTTTGGGAGGATTGTGAGGCAGAAGGACTGATGGGTGGAGAAGAGGGTTGGGAAGAGGGTGATAGAGGCTGTTGGAAGTGGACAGGGAGAGGAGGCGAGGATGAAGTATCTCTGTAGCTTATAAGGTTCCCTGATAGCTGCTTTGCTGTGTGTACGCCGCTGTGCAAACCAACTGCTTTTTTAAAAGCAAAAATCCTGTTGCTCCTTTCTGCACAGTTCAATTGTTTACTTGTCCACACTTTTGTGTGCAGAAGTCCTTTTTATTGCTGCCATACTTGTCCTGAGATCATTGTAGGGAGATTGTTATTGTAGTAAGGTCCCTTTTTTATATATATATATATATATATCTGCCTGCCACGTTCTGCCACTTACATTGTGTAGTGTAATACAGTGGGCCTGGTCTTTTGCAGCAGTCTCTCACATAATAAAGGGAGATTTAAATTGCCACTAAGTGGATCTGCGTCAGTTCTTTTTGTCGTATATCTGCCTGCCACGTTCTGCCACTTACATTGTGTAGTGTAATACAGTGGGCCTGTTTTTTTGCAGCAGTGTCCCACATAATAAAGGGAGATTTAAATTGCCCCTAAGTGAAAAGGGAGATTTAAATTCTCAACAAGTTTATATACACCTTCTACCTTGTTTTATAGTACCATATAATGGTTGTTGGTTTGGTTAAATTTTCCCGAAAATGAGGAAGTCTGGTGGAAGAGGCCATGGGGCGGTAATTGCCAGCTGGTAATGGTGGTGGTGGAGCATCTGGTGGTAGTGGGAAAAGCAAAATAGCACCTAAGGCTCGAGTTGTTCAGACAGCGTCATCATCTGGCTACACAAGGCCTCGAAGGCTCCCTTATCTGGGAGTAGGAAAACCGCTTTTAAAGCCGGAGCAGCAGGAACAAGTTTTGGCTTTCATTGCTGACTCAGCCTCTAGCTCTTTCGCCTGCTCTTCCTGAAGTTCGAAATATAAAAGCAGCGAGTCGTCAGTGGATGCTCCCGGTCTGGAACAAGTCGCTTCCTTGTGTCCTTCACCCAAAGCAAAAGTGAAGGATGCGGCAGGCGACACTACAGTTTACTCCATGGAGCTCTTTACACATACCGTGCCAGGGTTAGAGAGGGAAATAGTTAACAGCCCATTACAAGATGAATCGGACATGGAGTGCACAGATGCACAGCCCCAGCTAGATTATTATGCTGTTCCATTGACTCACATCACTACATTGCCCTCGCAGTGTACTGAGCCAGAATCTGACCCTGATGAGACTATGGTGCCCCATCCCGAACGCTATAGCACCTTACATGGTGTCACAGAGGACGGTGCACAGGACATTGAAGAGGAGGTGATAGATGACCCAGTTGTTGACCCAGATTGGCAGCCATTGGGGGAACAGTGCTCCGCTGGCAGTAGCTCTGAAGCGGAGGAGGATGATCCGCAGCAGGCATCAACATCGCAACCGCTTTCATCTGGCAGGCCTGTATCAGGCCCAAAACGTGTGTCTAAAACAAACAGTTTTGGGACAGCGTGGCCATCCATTGAAAGTAGCACAGCGTGCAATGCCTGAAAAGGTATGCGATAGTAGGAAGATTGCAGTGTGGCAATTTTTTAATCAAGATCCGAATGATCAGTGCAAAGTTATCTGTAAGAAATGCTCAAAGACCTTTAGCAGAGGGAAGAATCCCCTAAATTTAAATACAACGTGCATGCGTAGACATTTAACCAGTCATGCACTTGCAAGCCTGGACTAACTACCAAACGTCCCGTAACGTTGGTGCACCCGCTCAGAATGAAGGTAGTCAGCAACGCTACATTGCTTCCCTCACTGTAAGCCCACCGTTTAGGACACCACCTGCAGCAAATGTGGAGGTATCGTCGCAAGGCCGTCAGGGAATCACCAGGTTCTTGGGAGGAAACACTGCATGTAGGCCAACATCAAGAATACCATCACCAACCCTCTCTCAATCTGCCATGTCCACCACCACCCCCGCTAGTTCCACCATATGCAGCTCTCCAGTCCAGCTCACTCTACAAGAGACTCTCGTTAGGAAAAGGAAGTACTCATCCTCTCATGCGCGTACGCAGGGTTTGAACGCCTACATTGCTCGACTAATCTCGTTAGAGATGATGCCCTGCCGGTTGGTTGAAAGCGAAGCTTTCAAAGCCCTGATGGCCTACGCAGTACCACGCTATGACCTACCCAGTCAACACTTTTTGCGAGAAAAGCCATCCCAGCCCTACACCAGCATGTCAAAGACCGCATTGTCCATGCACTCAGGCAATCAGTCAGTAGAAAGGTGCACCTCACGAGATGCATGGACCAGTAGGCATGGCCAGGGACGTTGCGTGTCCATCACTGCGCACTGGGTTAATGTGGTGGATGCAGGGTCCACAGGGGACAGCCATAGTGGGACAGTTCTGCCGAGCCCACGGTCTAGGAAACAGTTGGCAGTAGGCGTTCTACACCTCTCCTTCTCCTCCTCCTCCTCCTCCAGAAGCGAAAGGTCATCCACAGAGCGCAGTCGCCTGTTGTGAATTCCGTTTTTTCCGTTGAGTTCTTGCTAGTCCTTTGGTTGTCCATTTGCTTTTGACTTAATTGCTCAGCTCATGTTATGTTTCTTTTTGTCCAGCTTGTCACTATGACATATTCAGGCTAGCTGGAAGCTCTGGGGAAGCAGACTTGCCCTCTCCATACCGTGAGTCGGTGTGGAGATTATTTTTGTAAACTCTGCGTGGATTTTTAGTTTTTAATACTGACCGCACAGTAGCCTTTTCTATTCTGTCTATCTAGATTAGTATTGGCCTCCTTTGCTAAAATCTGTTTTCATTTCTGTGTATGTCATTACCCTCTCCACTCACAGTCAATATTTGGGGGGGGGCTATCTTTCCTTTTGGGGTTTTCTCTGAGGCAAGATAGCTTTCTATTTCTATCTTTAGGGGTAGTTAGTTCTTAGGCTGTGACGAGGTGTCTAGGGAGATTCAGGAACATCCCACGGCTATTACTAGTGTTGGTGTTAGGATTAGGAACTGCGGTCAGTAAAGTTATCACCTCCTCAGAGCTTGTCCCATGTTTCATTTTAACCACCAGGTCATATCAGTGTTGCTCCTTAACCTCCAGGTCATAACAGTACAGCTGGCCCACAATGTGTTGAATGCATCTCAAAAGAGGGAAAAGAAAGTTCTGAGTCATTTTTTTTTCCTTTGCAGCCTGTTTTGTCCTTTTTTTCCCCTTAATCTCTGGGTGGTTCAGGATTTTGGTGCTGACATGGAGGTTCAGGGTCTGTCCTTGTGGGTGGATCAATTCGCTGCAAGGGTACAGAGTATCCAAGATTATGTTGTCCAGACTCTGGTTTTAGAGCCTAGAATTCCTATTCCTGATTTGTTTTCTGGGGATAGATCTAAATTTATGAACTTTAAAAATAACTGCAGATTGTTTTTTGCTCTGAGTCCCCGTTCCTCTGGTGACCCCATTCAGCAGGTGAAGATTGTCATTTCTCTGCTGCGTGGCGACTCGCAGGACTGGGCATTCTCCCTTGAGCCAGGAAATCCTGCATTACTCAATGTAGACGCATTTTTTAAAGCGCTCGGATTGCTTTATGACGAAACTAATTCTGTGGATCAGGCAGAAAAAACCTTGCTGGCTCTGTGTCAGGGTCAGGAAGCAGCAGAAGTATATTGCCAGAAATTTAGAAAGTGGTCTGTGCTCACAAAATGGAATGAGTATGCCCTGGCAGCAATTTTCAGAAAGGGTCTTTCTGAAGCCCTTAAAGATGTTATGGTGGGGTTTCCCACGCCTGTTGGTTTGAACGAATCAATGTCTTTGGCCATTCAGATTGATCGGCGTTTGCGTGAGCGCAAGGTGGTGCACCATATGGCGGTGTCTTCTGGGCTGAGTCCTGAGCCTATGCAATGTGATAGGATTTTGACTAGAGCAGAACGGCAAAAATTCAGACGTCAGAATGGGCTGTGTTTTTACTGTGGTGACTCTACTCATGCTATTTCTGACTGTCCGAAGCGTACTGAGAGGGTCGCTAGGTCTGTTACCATTGGTACTGTACAGCCTAAATTTCTCTTGTCTATTACCCTGATTTGCTTTTTGTCGTCCTTTTCTGTTATGGCATTTGTGGATTCAGGAGCTGCCCTGAACTTAATGGACTTAGAATTTGCCAAACGCTGTGGTTTTTCCTTGGAGCCTTTGAAGAGCCCTATTCCCTTAAGGGGGATTGATGCTACGCCATTGGCCAGGAATAAACCTCAGTACTGGACACAGTTGACCATGTACATGGCTCCAGCATATCAGGAAAATATTCGCTTTTTGGTGTTGCATAATTTGCATGATGTTGTGCTGGGTTTTCCATGGTTACAGGTGCATAATCCAGTGCTGGATTGGAAATCTATGTCTGTGACTAGTTGGGGTTGTCAAGGAATACATAGTGATATTCCTTTGATGTCAATTTCCTCTTCCCCTTCTTCTGAAGTTCCTGAGTTTTTGTCGGATTTCCAGGATATATTTGATGAGCCCAAGTCCAGTTCCCTACCTCCTCATAGGGACTGTGATTGTGCTATTAATTTGATTCCTGGCTGTAAGTTCCCTAAGGGCCGACTATTCAATCTGTCTGTGCCAGAGCATGCCGCTATGCGGAGTTATGTAAAGGAGTCTTTGGAGAAGGGGCATATTCGCCCGTCTTCGTCACCGTTGGGAGCGGGTTTCTTTTTTGTTGCCAAGAAGGATGGCTCCTTGAGGCCCTGTATAGATTATCGCCTTCTCAATAAGATTACGGTCAAATTCCAGTACCCTTTACCTTTGCTTTCCGATTTGTTTGCTCGGATTAAGGGGGCTAGTTGGTTTACCAAGATTGAACTTCGAGGGGCGTATAACCTTGTTCGCATTAAACAGGGTGATGAATGGAAAACAGCATTTAATACGCCCGAAGGCCATTTTGAATACCTTGTGATGCCATTCGGGCTCTCTAATGCTCCATCTGTATTTCAGTCCTTTATCCAGATAATTCCGGAAGATATCATGCATAAATTCATGATTGTATATTTGGATGATATTTTGGTTTTTTCCGATGATTGGGAGTCTCATGTGAAGCAGGTCAGGATGGTATTTCAGGTCCTTCGTGCTAATGCATTGTTTGTGAAGGGGTCTAAGTGCCTCTTTGGAGTTCAGAAGGTTTCTTTTTTGGGTTTCATTTTTTCTCCCTCAGCTATTGAAATGGACCCTGTTAAGGTCCAGGCTATTCATGATTGGACTCAACCCACGTCTGTGAAAAGCCTTCAGAAATTTTTGGGCTTTGCTAATTTTTATCGCCGCTTCACTGCTAGTTTTTCCAGTGTGGTTAAGCCTCTGACCAATTTGACGAAGAAAGGCGCTGATGTGATGAATTGGTCCTCTGCGGCTGTTGAGGCCTTTCAGGAGCTTAAATGTTGTTTTACTTCTGCCCCTGTGTTGCGTCAGCCAGATGTTTCTCTCCCTTTTCAGGTTGAGGTTGACACTTCTGAGATTGGGGCAGGGGCTGTTTTGTCTCAGAGAAGTTCTGATGGCTCCTTGATGAAACCGTGTGCTTTCTTCTCTAGAAAGTTTTTGCCTGCTGAGCGTAATTATTATGTCGGCAATTGGGAATTGTTGGCTATGAAGTGGGCATTTGAGGAGTGGTGACATTGGCTTGAGGGAGCCAAGCATCGCGTTGTGGTCTTGACCGATCATAAGAATTTGATTTACCTCGAGTCTGCTAAGCGGTTGAATCCTAGACAAGCTCGATGGTCTCTGTTTTTCTCCCGTTTTGATGTTGTGGTCTCATATCTTCCGGGATCTAAGAATGTGAAGGCTGATGCCCTTTCTAGGAGTTTTTTGCCTGATTCTCCGGGAGTCCTTGAGCCGGCTGGTATTCTCAAGGAGGGGGTGATTCTTTCTGCCATCTCCCCTGATTTGCGGCGGGTGCTTCAGGAGTTTCAGGCTGATAAACCTGACCGCTGTCCAGTGGGGAAACTGTTTGTTCCTGATGGATGGACTAGCAAGGTAATTTCTGAGGTTCATTGCTCAGTGTTGGTTGGTCATCCTGGGATTTTTGGTACCATAGATTTGGTTGCAAGGTCCTTTTGGTGGCCTTCCTTGTCGCGGGATGTGCGTTCTTTTGTGCAGTCCTGTGGGACTTGTGCCCGGGCCAAGCCTTGCTGTTCCCGTGCCAGTGGGTTGCTTTTGCCTTTGCCTATCCCTGAGAGGCCCTGGACGCATGTTTCCATGGATTTTATTTCTGATCTTCCTGTTTCTCAGAAGATGTCTGTCATGTGGGTGGTTTGTGACCGGTTTTCTAAGATGGTCCATTTGGTACCTTAGCCTAAGTTGCCTTCCTCCTCTGATTTGGTTCCATTATTTTTTCAGCATGTGGTTCGTTTGCATGGCATTCCGGAGAATATTGTGTCTGACAGAGGTTCCCAGTTTGTTTCTAGGTTTTGGCGATCCTTTTGTGCTAGAATGGGCATTGATTTGTCTTTTTCTTCGGCATTTCATCCTCAGACAAATGGCTAAACGGAGCGAACCAATCAGACCTTGGAAACCTATTTGAGATGCTTTGTGTCTGCTGATCAGGATGATTGGGTGACCTTCTTGCCATTGGCCGAGTTTGCCCTTAATAATCGGGCTAGTTCTGCTACCTTGGTTTCGCCTTTCTTTTGTAACTTTGGTTTTCATCCTCGTTTTTCTTCGGGGCAGGTTGAGCCTTCTGACTGTCCTGGTGTGGATTCTGTGGTGGACAGGATACAGCAGATTTGGACTCATGTGGTGGACAATTTAACGTCTCAGGAAAAGGCTCAACGTTTTGCTAACCATCGTCGGTGTGTTGGTCCCCGGCTTCGTGTTGGGGATTTGGTCTGGTTGTCTTCTCGTCATGTTCCTATGAAGGTTTCTTCCCCTAAGTTCAAGCCTCGCTTTATTGGTCCTTATAAGATTTCTGAAATTATCAATCCGGTGTCTTTTCGTTTGGCCCTTCCAGCTTCTTTTTCCATTCATAATGTTTTCCATAGATCTTTGTTGCGGAGATATGTGGCGCCTATGGTTCCCTCCGTTGATCCTCCTGCTCCGGTGTTGGTTGAGGGGGAGTTGGAATATGTGGTGGAGAAGATTTTGGATTCTCGTTTCTCGAGGCGGAAGCTTCAGTATTTGGTCAAGTGGAAGGGCTATGGCCAGGAGGATAATTCTTGGGTTGTTGCCTCCGATGTCCATGCTGCCGATTTGGTTTGTGCTTTTCACTTGGCTCGTCCTGATCGGCCTGGGGGGGGGTACTGTTGTGAATTCCATTTTTGGGCTCCCTCCTGTGGTTGTTAATGGTACTTTTGGGAGTTCTGCTGTTGGGCTCCCTCTGGTGGTTTCGAGTGGAACTGCTGCTCCTTGAGTTTTGCTGTAGCAGCTGCTTTCACTTATCGTCTCTCTTGGCCTTGCTATTTAACTTGGCTCTGGCCTTCAGTTCATGCCAGCTGTCAATGTTTCAGGGTTGGATTCAGATCTCTCCTTGGATTTCTCTGATGGCCTGTCCATTTCAGCAAAAGATAAGTTCTTGCTAGTCTTTTGGTTGTCCATTTGCTTTGGACTTAATTGCTCAGCTCATGTTCTGTTTCTTTTTGTCCAGCTTGTCACTATGATATATTCAGGCTAGCTGGAAGCTCTGGGGAAGCAGACTTGCCCTCTCCATACCGTGAGTCGGTGTGGAGATTATTTTTGTAAACTCTGCGTGGATTTTTAGTTTTTAATACTGATTGCACAGTATCCTTTTCTATTCTGTCTATCTAGATTGGTATTGGCCTCCTTTGCTAAAATCTATTTTCATTTCTGTGTATGTCATTACCCTCTCCACTCACAGTCAATATTTGTGGGGAGCTATCTTTCCTTTTGGGGTTTTCTCTGAGGCAAGATAGCTTTCTATTTCTATCTTTAGGGGTAGGTAGTTCTTAGGCTGTGACGAGGTGTCTAGGGAGAGTCAGGAACATCCCACGGCTATTACTAGTGTTGGTGTTAGGATTAGGAACTGCGGTCAGTAAAGTTACCACCTCCTCAGAGCTTGTCCCATGTTTCATTTTAACCACCAGGTCATATCAGTGTTGCTCCTTAACCACCAGGTCATAAGTCGCCCTACCACTCCATCCGCAGCTGCCAGTGTTGCACACGAGGCGTCCCATTATGGAAGAGCTAGTGGTAAGCGTCAGCAGGCTGTGTTGGAAATGAAGTGTTTGGGCGACAACAGACACACCGCGGAAGTACTGGCAGAGTACTTGCAGCAAGAAACTCAGTCATGGCTGGGCAGTGTACATCTTGAGGCAGGCAAGGTAGTCAGTGATAACGGAAGGAATTTTATGGCTGCCATAGCCCTTTCAGAACTGAAACACATACCTTGCCTGGCTCACACCTTGAACCTGGTGGTACAGTGCTTCCTGAAAAGTTATCCGGGGTTACCAGCCCTGCTCCTCAAGGTGCGAAGACTTTGCTCGCACATCTGCCGGTCGCCCGTACACTCCAGCCGTATGCTGAACCATCAGCAATCGCTGAAGCTTCCCCAGCACCGCCTAATAATCGACATTGTAACAAGGTGGGTGGAACTCCACACTACACATGCTTCAGAGGCTGTGTGAACAGGCGTGCTGTAATGTATTTGTGGGAGGATACACATACATGGGCAGGCAGTTGGATGGCAGACATGGAGTTGTCAGGTGTGCAGTGGTCGAAGCTACAAGACCTCTTTCAAGTCCTTCAGTGTTTTGAGGAATGCACACAGCTGGTAAGTGCAGACGACACCATCATAAGCATGAGCATCCCACTAATGCATCTGCTGATGCAAAGTTTGACGCACATTAAGGAGCAGGCATCTGCAGCCGAGGATGAGGGAAGCCTTGATGACAGTCAGCCATTGTCTGCTCAGGGAACTCTCCTGGACGAGGTGGCGGACGAAGATGAGGAGGATGATGGGGATGAATATTTATGGGAGGAGGATGCTTCTCAGGGGCAATAGAAACTGGTAGCGTTGCAAGGTCAGGTACAGGGTTTTTGCGGGAGACAAGTGATGTTGATTTGCAAGAAACTGCTCCTCAGCCCAGCACAAGCAGTGAATTGACACCTGGAACATTGGCCCACATAGCTGATTATGCCTTGCGTATCCTAAAAAGGGACCCCCGCATTGTAAAAATGATGACCGATGACGATTACTGGTTGGCCTGCCTCCTGGATCCACGCTACAAAGGGAAATTACAAAATATCATGCCACATGAGAACCTTGAGCAAATATTGGCTACCAAACAAGCAACTCTTGTAGACCGTTTGGTTCAGGCATTCCCAGCACACAACGGCGCTGATGGTTCTCACACGAGCTGCAGGGGGCAACATGGCAGAGGTGTTAGAGGTGCACAAATCAGAAGTGGCGTTGGACAGAGGGGTTTTATGATCAGGTTGTGGAGTGGTGTCGCAATGACCGCAGACATGACAGGTACTGCTGCAACAATTCAAAGTGACAGGAGACAACATTTGTCCAGTATGGTTACGAACTATTTTTCCTCCCTTATCGATGTTCTCCCTCACACATCATTCCCCTTTGATTACTGGGCATCTAAAATAGACACCTGGCCTGAATTGGCAGAATATGCATTACAGGAGCTCGCTTGCCCAGCTGCTAGTGTGCTATCAGAAAGAGTGTTCAGTGCTGCTGGTTCAATACTGACCGAAAAAAGGACTCGTCTTGCTACCCAAAATGTTGATGATCTAACCTTCATTAAAATGAACCAATCATGGATTTCAAATTATTTTGCCCCACCTTCCGCTGCTGACACATAGCTTGCCTGAAAAATGTCTTGCTTTTGGCCTCCTCTTACTGACTGCTCCAATTCCTCCATTTGCAGCTGCTGAACGTCCACCATAGGCCATTTTTTTACCTCCCTAAATGGACTGACTCCCCCCACAGGGCCGTGGTCACCACCTAGCGCAAGCACCCGTGCGAGTGCCATTTGCCTGGACAGGTGGGTGTGCCCACTCTTGGGCGACAGCACTGGCACAGGGTCCCTCATAGTACAATGAAGTGTCTGACGGTGGTGGTGCACAACCAACGTCAGACACACCGTCGTAATATGAGGGGCCCTGTGCCAGTACCGCCGCCCACGAGAGAGTGTTCCCCCCTGGTCGAACAGTGGTCTACTGTTGTGAACTCTGTTTTTGGGCTCCCTCTTGTGGTCACAAGTGGTACTGTGTGAGTGCTGTCTTTGGGCTCCCTCTGGTGGCTCTTTGTGTCATTCTGCAGGTCTGAGGCTGGATCAGCTGTCTCGTTATGTTAGCTGGTTTCCTATTTAGTTCACCTGGACTCTCAGTTGTTGCCTGCTGTCAATGTCTTCAGTGCTATTTTGGAGCTCTCCTGCAGTCCTTCGTTATCAGTCTCTTCAAGAGAAGCTAAGTTTTGCTTGGTTCATTTTTTGACCATCAGTGTTCATATGTTTCTTGGTTTATTTTTGTTTCTTGTCCAGCTTGCTAATATGTGATATCCTTGCTTGCTGGTAGCTCTAGGGGGCTGAGTTTCTCCCCTCACACCGTTAGTTGGTGTGGGGGTTCTTGTATTCTCAGCGTGGATATTTTGCATAGGTTTTTTACTGACCGCACAGTTCCCTATCTGTCTTCTGCTATCTAGTATTAGCGGGCCTCATTTGCTGAATCTGTTTTCATTTCTACGTTTGTGTTTTCCCCTTACCTCACCGTTATTATTTGTTGGGGGCTTCCTATATCTTTGGGGTGATTTCTCTGAGGCAAGTGAGGTCTTGCTTTCTCTTTAGGGGTAGTTAGTTCCTCAGGCTGCGTCGAGACGTCCAGGATTTTAGGCACGTTCACCGGCTACCTTTAGTGTGTTTGGTTAGGATCAGGTTTGCGGTCAGTCCAGTTACCACCTCCCTAGAGCTCGTGTCTATGTTCATTAACTTAGCTAGTCCGTTTTGTGATCCTCAGCCACTAGGATCATAACAGTACAGCAGGCCTAAAAGTGTTTAATGCATCGCAGAAGTGGGATAAGAGAAGCCCTGAGTACAATTTTTTTTTTCTCTCTACCTTTGCTGCAGTCTGTCCAGCTTCTCTCATCCCCTTAATCTCTGGGTGGTTTTGAGTTCAGCTGCAGACATGGATATTCAGAGTCTGACTTCTAGTGTGGATCATCTTGCTGCAAGGGTGCAAAGCATTCAGGATTTTGTTGTTCATAGCCCTATGTCAGAGCCAAAAATACCTATTCCTGAGTTGTTTTCTGGAGATAGATCTAGGTTTCTGAATTTTAAGAATAATTGTAGATTATTTCTATCTTTGAGACCTCGTTCCTCTGGTGATTCCGCTCAGCAAGTTAAAATTGTTATCTCCTTGTTACGTGGCGACCCTCAAGATTGGGCTTTCTCTCTGGTGCCAGGAGATCCTGCATTGCTGAATGTGGATGCGTTTTTTCTGGCGCTTGGACTGCTTTATGAGGAACCTAATCCTTAAAGGTCCTAGGTCCTTAAAGATGATTTCAGGGAATTAGGCTGCAAGCTGAAATCAAGGACCTCCAACGTGGTATTTTCCGAAATACTGCCTGTACCACGTGCCACGCCAGAGAGGCAACGGGAGATTAGGGAGGTTAATAAGTGGCTCAAGAATTGGTGTAGGAAGGAGGGGTTTGGGTTCCTGCAGAACTGGGCCGACTTCTCAGTTGGCTACAGGCTCTACGCTAGGGACGGGCTGCACCTCAATGGGGAAGGGGCAGCTGTGCTGGGGGAGAAAATGGTTAGAAGGTTGGAGGAGTGTTTAAACTAGGGATTGGGGGGGAGGGTATTCATTTTATAGGAGAGGAAGATAGTGCAGATAGAGACCTGGGCACAAATAAGGAAGTGGGGGGTGGCGGTGGCATGGGGGGTGGGGTTAGAACAGTTAGTAATTTAAGAAAGAATAGAGGTACAGAGAGTAACATCAAGTGCATGTATACTAATGCCAGAAGCCTCGCCAACAAAATGGATGAATTAGAACTAATGTTGTTGGAGCATAATTATGACATGGTGGGGATATCTGAGACGTGGCTGGTTGAGAGCCATGACTGGGCTATTAACTTGCAGGGCTATAGCCTGTTCAGAAATGACCGTACAGATAAGCGAGGGGGAGGGGTGTGTCTATATGTAAAATCTTCCTTAAAACCCATCCTGCGTGATAATATAGGTGAATTTAATGAAAATGTAGAGTCCCTGTGGGTGGAGATAAGGGGAGGGGGAAAAAATAATAAATTACTGATAGGGATTTGTTATAAATCTCCAAAAATAATGGAAGCAATGGAGAATATCCTCGTAAACAAATAGATGAAGCTGCGACTCAAGGAGAAGTCATTATTATGGGGGACTTCAACTACCCTGAAATAGATTGGGGAACAGAAACCTGCAGTTCCAGCAAAGGTAATCGGTTTTTGACAACTATGAGAGACAATTACCTTTCACAACTGGTTCAGGACCCAACAAGGAGGGGGGCACTGCTAGACCTAATATTAACCAACAGGCCAGACCGCATACCAAATATAAGGGTTGGGGGTCACTTGGGGAATAGTGATCACAAAATAATAAGTTTTCATGTAACCTTTAATAAGATGGGTAGTAGGGGGGTGACAAGGACACTAAACTTCAGGAGGGCAAATTTCCAACGGATGAGAGAGGATCTTGGTGCAATTAACTGGGACGATATCCTGAGACACAAAAATACACAAAGAAAATGGGAGACGTTTATTAGCATCCTGGATAGGACCTGTGCACAGTATATACCGTATGGGAATAAACATACTAGAAATAGGAGGAAACCAACATGGCTAAATAGAGCTGTAAGGGGCGCAATAAGGGACAAAAAGAAAGCATTTAGAGAATTAAAGGAAGTAGGTAGTGAGGAGGCATTAAATAAATACAGAAAATTAAATAAATTCTGTAAAAAGCAAATCAAGGCAGCAAAGATTGAGACAGAGAGACTCATTGCCAGAGAGAGTAAAAATAATCCCAAAATATTCTTTAACTATATAAATAGTAAGAAACTAAAAAATGACAGTGTTGGCCCCCTTAAAAATAATCTGGGGGAAATGGTGGATGAGGATGAGGAAAAAGCCAATATGCTAAATGACTTTTTTTCATCAGTATTTACAAAAGAAAATCCCACGGCAGACAAAATGACTAGTGATAAAAATTCCCCATTAAATGTCACCTGCTTAACCCAGCAGGAAGTACAGCGGCGTCTAAAAATAACTAAAATTGACAAATCTCCGGGCCCGGATGGGATACACCCCCGAGTACTGCAGGAACTAAGTACAGTCATTGATAGACCATTATTTTTAATCTTTAAAGACTCCATAATAACAGGGTCTGTACCACAGGACTGGCGTATAGCAAATGTGGTGCCAATATTCAAAAAGGGGACAAAAACTGAACTCGGTAATTATAGGCCAGTAAGTTTAACCTCTACTGTGGGTAAAATCCTGGAGGGCATTCTAAGGGATACTATACTGGAGTATCTGAAGAGGAATAACCTTATGACCCAGTATCAGCACGGGTTTACTAGGGACCGTTCATGTCAGACTAATTTGATCAGCTTCTATGAAGAGGTAAGTTCCGGACTGGACCAAGGGAACCCAGTGGACGTAGTGTATATGGACTTTTCCAAAGCTTTTGATACGGTGCCACACAAAAGGTTGTTACATAAAATGAGAGTAATGGGGATAGGGGAAAATATGTGTAAGTGGGTTGAGAGCTGGCTCAGGGATAGGAAACAAAGGGTGGTTATTGATGGAGCACACTCGGACTGGGTTGCGGTTAGCAGTGGGGTACCACAGGGGTCAGTATTGGGCCCTCTTCTTTTTAACATATTTATTAATGACCTTGTAGGGGGCATTCAGAGTAGAATTTCAATATTTGCAGATGACACTAAACTCTGCAGGGTAATCAATACAGGGGAGGACAATTTTATATTACAGGATGATTTATGTAAACTAGAAGCTTGGGCTGATAAATGGCAAATGAGCTTTAATGGGGATAAATGTAAGGTCATGCACTTGGGTAGAAGTAATAAGATGTATAACTATGTGCTTAATTGTAAAACTCTGGGCAAAACCGTCAATGAAAAAGACCTGGGTATATGGGTGGATGACAAACTCATATTCAGTGGCCAGTTTCAGGCAGCTGCTACAAAGGCAAATAAAATAATGGGATGTATTAAAAGAGGCATAGATGCTCATGAGGAGAACATAATTTTACCTCTATACAAGTCACTAGTTCGACCACACTTAGAACACTGTGCACAGTTCTGGTCTCCGGTGTATAAGAAAGACATAGCTGAACTGGAGCGGGTGCAGAGAAGAGCGACCAAGGTTATTAGAGGACTGGGGGGTCTGCGATACCAAGATAGGTTATTACACTTGGGGCTATTTAGTTTGGAAAAACGAAGACTAAGGGGTGATCTTATTTTAATGTATAAATATATGAGGGGACAGTACAAAGACCTTTCTGATGATCTTTTTAATCATAGACCTGAGACAGGGACAAGGGGGCATCCTCTACGTCTGGAGGAAAGAAGGTTTAAGCATAATAACAGACGTGGATTCTTTACTGTAAGAGCAGTGAGACTATGGAACTCTCTGCCGTATGATGTTGTAATGAGTGATTCATTAATTAAATTTAAGAGGGGACTGGATACCTTTCTGGAAAAGTATAATGTTACAGGGTATATATATTAGATTCCTTGATAAGGCGTTGATCCAGGGAACTAGTCTGATTGCCGTATGTGGGGTCGGGAAGGAATTTTTTTCCCCATGGTGGAGTTACTCTTTGCCACATGGTTTTTTTTTGCCTTCCTCTGGATCAACATGTTAGGGCATGTTAGGTTAGGGTATGGGTTGAACTAGATGGACTTACAGTCTTCCTTCAACCTTAATAACTATGTAACTATGTAATCTTGAGAACCAGGCAGAAAAGGCCTTGCTGGCTCTCTCTCAGGGCCAGGATGAAGCTGAGGTGTATTGTCAAAAATTTCGGAAATGGTCGGTGCTTACTCAATGGAATGAGTGTGCCCTGGCTGCAAATTTCAGAGAAGGTCTTTCTAAAGCCATTAAGAATGTTATGGTGGGGTTCCCCACGCCTGCAAGTCTGAATGACTCAATGGCTTTGGCCATTCAGATTGATCGGCGTTTGCGGGAGCGCAAATCTGCGCACCATCTGGCGGTGTTTTCTGAACAGAGACCTGAGTCTATGCAATGTGACCGAATTCTGACCAGAATTGAGCGGCAAAATCATAGACGTCAAAATGGGTTGTGCTTTTACTGTGGTGATTCAACTCCTGTTATCTCAGCATGCTCTAAGCGCGTAAAAAAAAATCGCTAAACCTGTCACCATTGGTACTATACAGCCTAAATTCATTTTGTCTGTTACTTTAATTTGTTCTTTGTCATCCTACTCGGTTATGGCTTTTGTGGATTCAGGTGCTGCCCTGAATCTGATGGATTTGTCGTTTGCCAGGCGCTGTGGTTTGGTCCTGGAGCCTTTAAAATTCCCTATTCCACTGAGGGGAATTGATGCTACACCATTGGCTGAGAATAAGCCTCAATATTGGACTCAAGTGACCATGTGCATGACTCCTGTACATCAGGAGGTGATTCGCTTTCTTGTGCTGCATAATTTGCATGATGTCGTTTTGGGTCTGCCATGGCTGCAGGCCCATAATCCAGTTCTGGATTGGAAAGCTATGTCAGTGTCAAGTTGGGGTTGCCAGGGGATTCATGGCAATGCTCCTTTGGTGTCAATTGCTTCTTCCACTCCTTCTGAGGTCCCTGAGTTTTTGTCGGACTACCAGGATGTATTTGATGAGCCCAGATCCGGTGCCTTGCCTCCTCACAGGGATTGTGATTGTGCTATAAATTTGATTCCTGGTAGTAAGTTCCCTAAGGGAAGACTTTTTAATTTGTCTGTACCAGAACATGCCGCAATGCGGAGTTATATAAAGGAGTCTTTAGAGAAGGGACATATTCGCCCGTCCTCCTCCCCTCTTGGTGCAGGATTCTTTTTTGTGGCCAAGAAGGATGGTTCTCTGAGACCTTGTATAGATTATCGTCTTCTAAATAAAATCACGGTCAAATTTCAGTATCCTTTGCCATTGTTGTCTGATCTGTTTGCTCGGATTAAGGAGTCCAGTTGGTTCACCAAGATAGATCTTCGTGGTGCGTATAACCTTGTGCGTATTAAGCAGGGGGATGAATGGAAAACAGCATTTAATACGCCCGAAGGCCATTTTGAGTACTTGGTGATGCCTTTTGGACTCTCTAATGCTCCTTCTGTGTTCCAGTCCTTCATGCATGACATCTTCCGAGAATATCTGGATAAATTTATGATTGTGTATCTGGATGACATTTTGGTCTTCTCTGAGGACTGGGAGTCCCATGTGAAGCAGGTCAGGATGGTATTTCAGGTCCTGCGTTCTAATGCCTTATTTGTGAAGGGCTCAAAATGTCTCTTTGGAGTACAGAAGGTTTCCTTTTTGGGTTTTATTTTTTCTCCTTCTACTATTGAGATGGACCCAGTCAAGGTCCAGGCTATTCATGACTGGACTCAGCCTACATATGTTAAGAGTCTTCAGAAGTTCTTGGGTTTTGCTAATTTTTCTGGCGTGGTTAAACCCTTGACGGATTTGACCAAGAAGGGTTCTGATGTGACTAATTGGTCTCCTGCGGCCGTGGAAGCCTTTCGGGAGCTGAAGCGCCGGTTTTCTTCGGCTCCAGTTTTGTGTCAGCCTGATGTCTCTCTTCCTTTTCAGGTCGAGGTTGATGCTGCTGAAATTGGAGCAGGGGCTGTTTTGTCGCAGAGAAGCTCTGATTGCTCTGTGATGAAGCCTTGTGCTTTCTTTTCAAGAAAGTTTTCGCCTGCCGAGTGGAATTATGATGTTGGTAATCGGGAGTTGTTGGCTATGAAGTGGGCATTTGAGGAGTGGCGACATTGGCTCGAGGGAGCTAAGCATCGTGTAGTGGTCTTAACTGATCACAAAAATCTGATTTATCTCGAGTCTGCCAAGCGGCTGAATCCTAGACAGGCTCGTTGGTCATTGTTTTTCTCCCGTTTCGATTTCGTGGTCTCGTACCTGCCTGGTTCGAAGAACGTGAAGGCTGATGCTCTTTCTAGGAGTTTTGTGCCTGACTCTCCGGGAGTTTCAGAGCCGGCTGGTATCCTCCGAGAGGGAGTGATTTTGTCTGCCATTTCCCCAGATTTGCGACGAGTGCTGCAGAAATTTCAGGCGGATAGACCTGACCGTTGCCCACCAGAGAGACTGTTTGTCCCAGATAGATGGACCAGCAGAGTTATTTCCGAGGTTCATTCTTCGGTGTTGGCAGGCCATCCTGGGATTTTTGGTACCAGAGATTTGGTGGCTAGGTCCTTCTGGTGGCCTTCCTTGTCGCGGGATGTGCGTTCCTTTGTGCAGTCCTGTGGAAATTGTGCTCGGGCTAAGCCTTGCTGTTCTCATGCCAGCAGTTTGCTTTTGCCTTTGCCTGTCCCGAAGAGGCCTTGGACGCACATTTCCATGGATTTTATTTCGGATCTTCCAGTCTCTCAGAGAATGTCTGTCATCTGGGTGGTGTGTGATCGTTTTTCCAAAATGGTCCATTTGGTGCCCTTGCCTAAGTTGCCTTCCTCCTCCGATTTGGTTCCTCTATTTTTTCAGAATGTGGTTCGCTTGCACGGCATCCATGAAAATATTGTGTCTGACAGAGGATCCCAGTTTGTGTCCAGATTTTGGCGGATCTTTTGTGCTAAGATGGGCATTGATCTGTCTTTTTCGTCGGCCTTCCATCCTCAGACGAATGGCCAAACCGAGCGAACTAATCAGACCTTGGAAACTTATTTAAGATGTTTTGTTTCTGCTGATCAGGATGATTGGGTGACTTTTTTGCCATTGGCCGAGTTTGCCCTTAATAATCGGGCTAGTTCTGCTACTTTGGTTTCGCCTTTTTTCTGCAATTCTGGTTTTCATCCTCGTTTTTCCTCGGGTCAGGTTGAGCCTTCTGACTGTCCTGGGGTGGATTCTGTGGTGGATAGGTTGCAGCAGATTTGGAACCATGTGGTGGACAATTTGAAGTTGTCACAGGAGAAGGCTCAGCGCTTTGCCAACCGCCGTCGCGGTGTGGGTCCCCGACTTCTTGTTGGGGATTTGGTATGGCTGTCTTCTCGGTATGTTCCTATGAAGGTTTCCTCTCCTAAATTCAAGACTCGCTTCATCGGTCCTTATAAGATTTTGGAAATCCTTAACCCGGTGTCATTTTGTTTGGACCTCCCAGCGTCGTTTGCCATTCATAACGTGTTCCATAGGTCTTTGTTGCGGAGGTATGTGGTGCCTGTGGTTCCTTCTGTTGAGCCCCCTGCCCCGGTGCTGGTTGAGGGCGAGTTGGAGTACGTGGTGGAGAAGATCTTGGATTCTCGTATTTCTAGACGGAGGCTTCAGTATTTGGTTAAGTGGAAGGGCTATGGTCAGGAGGATAATTCCTGGGTTGTCGCCTCTGATGTACATACCCCCGGAAGAAGAATTCATTTTGAAACGCGCGTTGGGGATTCAGCAGGTCTCGTGCAGCTTCCACTCTGGTAAATATGATAGGAGATTGTCTTAAGTAGCCAGATATGGTTTCACCACTTGTTTTCTTGCGGCCATTTTTCATTTGGCATTGTAATTAGTTGCTAGTGTAACATTTTATATGCCTGAGCCCTGTGTACTTATGGTTGATACTTGCGGCACACTTATAACAACAATAAACTTCATGGTCTTAAATCTATCTCCTTGAGTATTTTTTCCATTGCCATTATTACAGTCACTATATGTGTGTTAGTAAATTAGGCATTATGTGGGGGTTTGTTCGAGCCCTGTTCATTATGATCGGAGGCATTTTTATATGTTGATTGGTGTTGCACCAATATTGGGTTTTTACTAATGTTGCATTAATAAAGGTTTTCTAACATTTTTGAACTATACATTCTGGTGGTTTGTTTAATTTTATTGGCAGGCCTCCGTGTGTTTCACTTTATTATTTTGGCCTACTAACTGTGTCAGACACTCCTTACAGTTGACCTCCAGTGAACTATCCAATGCCGCCTGTTTACCCCTGTAAGCAATTTTAAACTGCCTTTGGCCTACTTGTTTGGTTGGGCCTAATAACAGTATCTGCCGCTGCCTGGTGTTCTCCTCCACTGAACAAAGCTGGGCTTCAATTTTCAGGCTTTCAGCCTATATCAGATATTAAACTGCATTTGGCCTACTTGTTTGGTTGGGCCTACTAACGGTGTCTGCCGCTCCTTGCTTTTCTCCTCCACTGAACAAACCTGAGCTTCAATTTTCAGGCTTTCAGCCTATATGAAATATTAAACTGCATTTGGCCTACTTGTTTGGTTGGGCCTACTAACGGTGTCTGCCGCTGCTTGTTGTTCTCCTCCACTGAACAAAGCAGTGCCGCCTGTTTACTCCTGTTACCAATTTTGAACTGTATGTGGCCCACTTTATTATTTGGGCCTACTAACTGTGTCTGCCACTCATTACAGTTGTCCTCCACTGAACAAAGCAATGCCGCCTGTTTAGTCCTGTTACCACATTTGAACTGCATTTAGCCTACTTTATTATTTGGGCCTACTAACTGTGTTTCCTTCTCATCCTGCCCATTGCCCAGCCACTACTAGATCAGTCTGCTGGTACATTGACCCAGACCACTACATTCCCCTTGCACTTTACACAGCTAGAATCTGACCCTGCTGAAAGTCAGGTTCCCCTTCCCGCATACTATACCACCTTACACGGGGACAAAGAGGGAAGGTGCAGATGAAAGTGCAGGTTCCTTCATCAGGTGGGGGGGCATACTCGTTGGCGACGTCACTGGCACAGGGCCCCTCATAGTACGCAAAAGTGTCTCTGCCGGTGGGAGGCACCCCCGCCATCAAACACACCGCCGTACTTTGAGGGGCCCTGTGCCAGTGCCAATGCGAACGAGTGTGCCCCCCTGCTTGCTCAGGATCACAGCACTTGCAAAGTTGAAATACTTACCTCTCCCTGCTCCAACGCCTTGACGTAGTCCGCATTTCCTGGGCCCACGGAAAACTTGAGCCAGCCCTACCCCCCTCACAACTTTAGCCAAATGACCCCCAATTTTCAATGCCTAACTATTATTATAAGGCAAATTAAGATTGACAAGCTTAAGTAACAAGAATTGATGTTTTTGGCATTAAAATGGGCACTGTAGGTGTTTTCCTGTCCTCCACTCACTGCCGACTTTGCTTCCCCATTGACTTGCATTGTGTTTCGTGTTTCAGTCGGATCCCCGACTTTTCGCAATAATCGACCGATTTCACCCGACTCGACTTTTGACAAAGTCAGGTTTCACGAAACCCGACTCGATCCTAAAAAAGTAAAAGTCGCTCAACTCTACTTATCTGTGTTATTTGCCTGTTTTGTGGTTCAATAAAGAATTGCCACATTGTTTTATCCTCATCCTGCGTTGTCTGAGTTTTATTATGCACACGGTAAAAAGAGAGCGGGCATTCAGTGGGATGAGCTCTGGTCCATGCGATTTCGGCTAGCGGACTAGAGCACTCACTGACCCCAATGTCTCCCCAGAGGGACTGCAATACACTATGGAAGACTGTGAGGGACAAAGTAAATATCTCTCCACTCCTGAAATGTGCCCCCACCCTTGGCATTCATTCCCCAGGATCATTGTTTACCTTTAATTAACTCAAGCTCTTTGAAGCTCTTGACACAATGGTGTGAAATCTTCTGCAGCTGCAAGCCAGCTGGCCCCTTTGTTTGACTAAAGGTACCTTCACACTAAACAACTTTACAACGAGAATGACAACGAGAACGACAACGATCCGTGACGTTGCAGCTTCCTGGATAGTGATATCGTTGTGTTTGACACGCAGCAGCGATCCGGATCCCGCTGCGATATCTGTTGTGGATTCTGTTTTTGGGCTCCCTCTGGTGGTTACGGCTGGTACTGGGTGACTTTGGTGGGTTGCGGTCTCTGGTTTCCACCTGTCCATCAGAGGCTGGGTGTTTCCTGTTTAACCTGGCTTTCCTGTCATTCCCTTGCCGGCTATCAATGTACTCAGATGTGCTCAGTTTGGTTCCTGACTACCTGCTCCCAGATCTCTCAGGATAAGCTAAGTTCTGTTTTTCAGTTGTTTGGTTTTTTGTCCAGCTTGCTAATTATGACTCTATGCTAGCTGGTAGCTCTAGTGGGCTGAGGTTCTCCCCATGTGCCATGAGTTGGCACATGGGTACTTGTAATCTCAGGATGTTTTTTGATTAGGGTTTTTTGCTGACCGCTCAGACCCCTTTTGTATCATTCTGCTTTCTAGTTATAGCGGGCCTCATTTTGCTAAACCTATTTTCATCTCTATGTGCGTGCCTTCCTCTCATTTCACCGTCAATACATGTGGGGGGCAACTATACCTTTTGGGGTTCATTCCTCTGGAGGCAAGCTAGGTCTTTATTTCCTCTGCAGTGCTAGTTAGCTCTTAGGCTGGCGCGTGGCGTCTAGAATCAACGTAGGCACGCTCCCTGGCTATTTCTAGTTGTGTTTGTCAGGAGTAGGGCAGCGGTCAGCCCAGGTTCCATCACCCTAGAGCTCGTCCGTTATTTATGTTATTTTGCTTGTCCAGTGCGATCCCCAGCCATTGGGATCCATGATAGTATAGCCGGCCCACAAAGTGTTAATTGTTTGGGCTGAAGCAGGAGAAAAAGAAGTGTTTAAGGGAAATTTTTTTTTTTTTTTTTCCCCCTCATTTTGCTGCCTAGCCCTTAATTGCTGTCTAGCTGCTTCTTACCTCCTCTTAACCCTTGAATGGCTCTGACCTTAGCTGTTTAACATGGATGTCCAGAGTTTGGCTTCCAGCCTGAGTAATCTTGCTGCAAAAGTTCAAAACATACAGGATTTTGTTGTTCACACTCCCATGTCTGAACCTAGAATTCCTATTCCAGAGTTCTTTTCTGGAGATAGATCTACCTTCCTGAATTTCAGGAACAATTGCAAATTGTTTCTTTCTTTGAAATCTCGCTCCTCTGGAGACCCTGCTCAGCAGGTTAAGATTGTAATATCTTTCCTGCGGGGCGACCCTCAGAATTGGGCATTTGCATTGGCACCAGGGGATCCTGCATTGCTCAGTGTGGATGCGTTTTTTCTGGCACTGGGATTGCTCTATGAGGAACCTAACCTGGAGATTCAGGCTGAAAAGATCGGAGATGGTCGGTGCTTACTCAGTGGAATGAGTGCGCCCTGGCTGCAAACTTCAGAGATGGTCTTTCTGAGGCCATTAAGGATATTATGGTGGGGTTCCCTGCGCCTACAGGTCTGAATGAGTCTATGGCTATGGCCATTCAGATTGATTGGCGTTTACGGGAGCGCAAACCGGTGCACCAGTTGGCGGTGTCTTCTGAACAGGCACCTGAGACTATGCAATGTGATAGAATTCAGTCCAGAAGTGAACGGCAAAATTATAGGCGGAAAAATGGATTGTGTTTTTATTGTGGTGATTCAGCTCATGTTATATCAGCATGCTCTAAACGCACAAAAAAGGTTGATAAATCTTTTGCAATTAGTACTCTGCAGTCTAAGTTCATTTTGTCTGTAACTCTGATTTGTTCACTGTCTTCCATTTCCGTCGATGCCTATGTGGATTCGGGCGCTGCCCTGAGTCTTATGGATTGGTCATTTGCCAAACGCTGCGGTTTTAGTCTGGAGCCTCTGGAAGTTCCTATTCCTTTGAAGGGAATTGACTCTACACCATTGGCTATGAATAAACCGCAGTACTGGACACAAGTGACCATGCGCATGACTCCCATTCATCAGGAGGTGATTCGCTTCCTTGTACTGTATAATTTACATGATGTACTAGTGCTTGGTCTGCCATGGTTACAAACTCATAATCCTGTCCTGGATTGGAAAACAATGTCTGTGTTAAGCTGGGGATGTCAGGGGGTTCATGATTATGCACCTCTGATTTCAATCGCTTCATCTACTCCTTCTGAGGTCCCTGCGTTTTTGTCTGACTATCGGGATGTTTTTGAGGAGCCTAAGCTCAATTCGCTCCCTCCTCATAGGGATTGTGACTGTGCTATAGAATTAATTCCTGGCAGTAAGTTCCCTAAGGGTCGTTTATTTAATCTGTCAGTGCCAGAGCATACTGCTATGCGGAATTATATTAAGGAGTCCTTGGAAAAGGGACATATTCGTCCATCTTCGTCCCCTCTGGGGGCAGGTTTTTTTTTCGTGGCAAAGAAAGATGGTTCCCTGAGGCCTTGTATAGATTATCGCCTTCTGAATAAGATTACAGTCAAATATCAGTATCCATTGCCATTATTGACTGATTTGTTTGCTCGCATTAAGGGGGCTAGGTGGTTCACTAAGATAGATCTTCGCGGTGCGTATAATCTTGTGCGGATAAAACAGGGTGATGAGTGGAAAACCGCATTTAATACGCCTGAGGGCCATTTTGAGTATTTGGTAATGCCTTTTGGACTTTCTAATGCTCCTTCAGTCTTTCAGTCCTTTATGCACAATATTTTCCGTGAATATCTGGATAAGTTTATGATTGTGTATTTGGATGATATTTTGGTGTTTTCTGATGACTGGGAGTCTCATGTTCTACAGGTCAGGAAGGTGTTTCAAGTCCTGCGGGCCAATTCTCTGTTTGTGAAGGGCTCAAAATGTCTCTTCGGAGTCCAGAAAATTTCTTTTTTGGGGTACATTTTTTCTCCTTCTACTATTGAGATGGATCCCGTTAAGGTTCAGGCGATTTGTGACTGGACACAACCTACATCTGTTAAGAGTCTTCAGAAGTTCTTGGGTTTTGCTAATTTTTATCGTCGGTTCATTACTAATTTTTCCACTGTTGTTAAACCTTTGACTGATTTGACTAAAAAGGGTGCTGATGTTGCTAATTGGTCTCCTACGGCTGTGGAGGCCTTTCAGGAACTTAAGCGCCGGTTTTCTTCTCCTCCTGTGTTATGTCAACCAGATGTTTCACTTCCTTTTCAGGTTGAGGTTGATGCTTCCGAGATTGGAGCGGGGGCGGTTTTGTCACAGAGAAGTTCCAATGGCTCGGTGATGAAGCCATGTGCGTTCTTTTCTAGAAAATTCTCGCCCGCCGAGCGCAATTATGATGTGGGTAATCGGGAGCTTTTGGCCATGAAGTGGGCATTTGAGGAGTGGCGTCATTGGCTTGAGGGTGCTAGACATCGTGTGGTGGTCTTGACTGATCACAAAAATCTGATTTACCTTGAGTCTGCCAGGCGTCTGAATCCTAGACAGGCTCGTTGGTCATTGTTTTTTTCTCGTTTCAATTTTGTGGTTTCATACCTGCCAGGTTCAAAGAATGTGAAGGCAGATGCTCTTTCCAGGAGTTTTGTGCCTGACTCTCCTGGAGACTCTGGGCCTACTGGTATCCTTAGGGATGGAGTAATATTGTCCGCCGTCTCCCCAGACTTGCGACGTGCATTGCAGGAGTTTCAGGCGGATAAACCTGATCGTTGTCCACCAGAAAGACTGTTTGTTCCGGATGATTGGACCAGTAGAGTCATCTCCGAGGTCCATTCTTCTGTGTTGGCTGGTCATCCTGGAATATTTGGTACTAGAGACTTGGTGGCCAGGTCTTTTTGGTGGCCTTCCTTGTCAAGGGATGTGCGCACCTTTGTGCAGTCTTGTGAAGTGTGTGCTCGGGCTAAGCCTTGCTGTTCTCGGGCCAGTGGGTTGTTGTTATCCTTGCCTGTCCCGAAGAGGCCTTGGACGCACATTTCCATGGATTTTATTTCAGATCTCCCTGTCTCACAGAAAATGTCCGTTATCTGGGTTGTGTGTGACCGCTTTTCTAAGATGGTTCATTTGGTACCCTTGCCTAAGTTGCCTTCCTCCTCTGAGTTGGTCCCTTTATTTTTTCAGAACGTGGTTCGTTTGCATGGGATTCCGGAGAATATCATTTCTGACAGGGGATCCCAGTTTGTGTCTAGATTTTGGTGGACGTTTTGTGCTAAGATGGGCATTGATTTGTCTTTCTCGTCTGCATTCCATTCTCAGACGAATGGCCAGACGGAGCGAACTAATCAGACCTTGGAAACTTATTTAAGGTGTTTTGTTTCTGCTGATCAAGATGACTGGGTTGCCTTTTTGCCACTGGCCGAATTTGCCCTTAATAATCGGGCTAGTTCTGCTACTTTGGTCTCTCCTTTCTTTTGTAATTCGGGGTTTCATCCTCGTTTTTCCTCTGGTCAGGTGGAGCCTTCGGATTGTCCTGGAGTGGACGTGGTGGTGGACAGGCTACATCAGATTTGGAATCAGGTGGTGGACAATTTGAAGTTGTCTCAGGAGAAGACTCAGCAGTTTGCTAATCGCCGTCGCCGCGTGGGTCCCCGACTTCTTGTTGGGGACTTGGTGTGGTTGTCTTCTCGTTTTGTCCCTATGAAGGTCTCTTCTCCTAAGTTCAAGCCTCGGTTCATCGGTCCTTATAAGATCTTGGAGATTCTTAACCCTGTGTCTTTTCGTTTGGATCTCCCAGCATTGTTTGCTATTCATAATGTGTTCCATCGGTCGTTATTGCGGAGGTATGAGGTGCCCGTTGTTCCTTCGGTTGAGCCTCCTGCTCCGGTGCTGGTGGAGGGAGAATTGGAGTATGTTGTTGAAAAGATCTTGGATTCTCGTGTTTCCAGACGTAAACTCCAGTATTTGGTTAAGTGGAAGGGTTATGGTCAGGAGGATAATTCCTGGGTGGTCGCCTCTGATGTTCATGCGACTGATTTGGTCCGCGCCTTCCATAGAGCTCATCCTGATCGCCCTGGGGGTTCTCGTGAGGGTTCGGTGACCCCTCCTCAAGGGGGGGTACTGTTGTGGATTCTGTTTTTGGGCTCCCTCTGGTGGTTACGGCTGGTACTGGGTGACTTTGGTGGGTTGCGGTCTCTGGTTTCCACCTGTCCATCAGAGGCTGGGTGTTTCCTATTTAACCTGGCTTTCCTGTCATTCCCTTGCCGGCTATCAATGTACTCAGATGTGCTCAGTTTGGTTCCTGACTACCTGCTCCCAGATCTCTCAGGATAAGCTAAGTTCTGTTTTTCAGTTGTTTGGTTTTTTGTCCAGCTTGCTAATTATGACTCTATGCTAGCTGGTAGCTCTAGTGGGCTGAGGTTCTCCCCATGTGCCATGAGTTGGCACATGGGTACTTGTAATCTCAGGATGGTTTTTGATTAGGGTTTTTTGCTGACCGCTCAGACCCCTTTTGTATCATTCTGCTTTCTAGTTATAGCGGGCCTCATTTTGCTAAACCTATTTTCATCTCTATGTGCGTGCCTTCCTCTCATTTCACCGTCAATACATGTGGGGGGCAACTATACCTTTTGGGGTTCATTCCTCTGGAGGCAAGCTAGGTCTTTATTTCCTCTGCAGTGCTAGTTAGCTCTTAGGCTGGCGCGTGGCGTCTAGAATCAACGTAGGCACGCTCCCTGGCTATTTCTAGTTGTGTTTGTCAGGAGTAGGGCAGCGGTCAGCCCAGGTTCCATCACCCTAAAGCTCGTCCGTTATTTATGTTATTTTGCTTGTCCAGTGCGATCCCCAGCCATTGGGATCCATGACAGATATCGTTGGTCATAGCTGAAAGTTCAGAACTTTATTTGGTCGTTAGATCGGCGTGAATCATCGTGTTTGACATTAAAAGCAACGATGCCAGCAATGTTAAACATGGAGCTAACGACCTGTGATAACGATAAATGCGCCACCGTTACGTCACTGGATCGCTCATGCATCCTTCTGGAGCTGCTGTGTTTGACAGCTCTACAGCGACCTAAACAGCGACGCTGCAGCGATCGGATCGTTGTCTATATCGCTGCAGCGTCGCTGCGTGTGACGGTACCTTAACCCCTTCACCCCCAAGGGTGGTTTGCACGTTACTGACCAGGCCAATTTTTACAATTCTGACCACTGTCCCTTTATGAGGTTATAACTCTGGAACGCTTCAATGGATCCCGGTGATTCTGACATTTTTTTCTCGTGACATATTGTACTTCATGATAGTGATAAAATGTATTTGATAATACCTGCGTTTATTTGTGAAAAAAATGGAAATTTGCCGAAAATTTTGAAAATTTTGCAATTTTCCAACTTTGATTTTATTGCATAAAAATTCACAGTGATATGTCACACAAAATACTTAATAAGTAACATTTCCCACATGTCTACTTTACATCAGCACAATTTTGGAACCAAAATTTTTTTTCTTAGAGTTATTATAAGGGTTAAAAGTTGACCAGCAATTTCTCATTTTTACCTCACCATTTTTTTTAGGGACCACATCTCATTTGAAGTCATTTTGAGGGGTCTATATGATAGAAAATAACCAAGTGTGACACCATTCTAAAAACTGCACCCCTCAAGGTGCTCAAAACCACATTCAAGAAGTTTATTTACCCTTCAGGTGTTTCACAGGAATTTTTGGAATGTTTAAATAAAAATGAACATTTAACTTTTTTTCACACAAAATTTACTTCAGCTCCAATTTTTTTTATTTTACCAAGGGTAACAGGAGAAAATGGACCCCAAAAGTTGTTGTACAATTTGTCCTGAGTATGGCTATACCCCATATGTGGGGGTAAACCACTGTTTGGGAGCATGGTAGAGCTCGGAAGCGAAGGAGCGCCATTTGACTTTTCAATGCAAAATTGACAGGAATTGAGATGGGACGCCATGTTGCGTTTGGAGAGCCCCTGATGTGCCTAAACATTGAAAACCCCCACAAGTGACACCATTTTGGAAAGTAGACCCCCTAGGGAACTTATCTAGATGTGTGGTGAGCACTTTGACCCATTAAGTGATTCACAGAAGTTTATAATGCAGAGCCGTAAAAATAAAAAATCATATTTATTCACAAAAATGACATTTTCGCCCTCAATTTTGTATTTTCCCAAGGGTAAGAGAAGAAATTGGACCCCAAAAGTTGTTGTACTATTTGTCCTGAGTACGCTGATACCCCATATGTGGGGGTAAACCACTGTTTGGGCGCATGGTAGAGATCGGAAGGGAAGGAGCGCCGTTTGATGTTTCAATGCAAAAAATTGACAGGAATTGAGATGGGACGCCATGTTGCGTTTGGAGAGCCACTGATGTGCCTAAACATTGAAACCCCCCACAAGTGACACCATTTTGGAAAGTAGACCCCCTAAGGAACTCATCTAGATGTGTTGTGAGAGCTTTCAACCCCCAAGTGTTTCACTACAGTTCATAACGCAGAGCCGTAAAAATAATTTATTTTTTTTTCCACAAAAAATATTTTTTAGCCCCCAGTTTTGTATTTTTCCAAGCGTAACAGTTGAAAGTAGACCCCAAAAGTTGTTGTCCAATTTGTCCTGAGTACGCTGATACCCCATATGTGGGGGGGAACCACCGTTTGAGAGCATGGCACAGCTCGGAAGGGAAGGAGCGTAATTTGGAATGCAGACTTAGATGGATTGGTCTGCAGGCGTCACATTGCGTTTGCAGAGCCCCTAATGTACCTAAACAGTAGAACCCCCCCCCAAGTGACCCCATATTGGAAAATAGACCTCCCAAGGAACTTATCTAGATGTGTTGTGAGAACTTTGAACCCCCAAGTGTTTCACTACAGTTTATAACGCAGAGCCGTGAAAATAATCTTTTTTTTTCCACAAAAATTATTTTTTAGCTTCCAGTTTTGTATTTTCCCAAGGGTAACAGGAGAAATTGGACCAGATAAGTTGTTGTCCAATGTGTCCTGAGTACGCTGATACCCCATATGTTGGGGTAAACCCCTGTTTGGGCGCACGGGAGAGCTCGGAAGGGAAGGAGCACTGTTTTACATTTTCAACGCAGAATTGGCTGGAATTGAGATCGGACGCCATGTCGCGTTTTAGAGCCCCTGATGTGCCTAAACAGTGAAAAAAACCCAATTATAACTGAAACCCTAATCCAAACACATCCCTAACCCTAATCCCAAAGGTAACCCTAACCACACCCCTTAACCTGACACACCCCTAACCCTAATCCCAACCCTATTCCCAACCATAAATGTAATCCAAACTCTAACTTTAACTTTAGCCCCAATCCTAACCCTAACTTTAGCCCCAACCCTAACTGTAGCCTTAACCCTAGCCCCAACCCTAACTGTAGCCCTAACCCTAGCCCTAACCCTAACCCTAGCCCTAAACGTAACCCTAGCCCTAATGGGAAAATGGAAATAAATACATTTTTTTAATTTTATAATTTTTCGCTAACTAAGGGGGTGATGAAGGGGGGTTTGATTTACTTTTATAGTGGGTTTTTTAGCAGATTTTTATGATTGGCAGTCGTCACACACTGAAAGATGCTTTTTATTGCAAAAAATATTTTTTGCGTTACCACATTTTGAGAGCTAAAATTTTTCCATATTTTGGTCCACATAGTCATGTGAGGTCTTGTTTTTTGCGGGACGAGTTGACGTTTTTATTTGTAACATTTTCAGGCACGTGACATTTTTTGATCGCTTTTTATTTCAATTTTTGTGAGGCAGAATGACCAAAAACCAGCTATTCATGAATTTCTTTTGGGGGAGGCGTTTATACCGTTCCGCGTTTGGTAAAATGGATAAAACAGTTTTTTTCTTCGGGTCAGTACGATTACAGCGATACCTCATTTATATCATTTTTTTATGTTTTGGCGCTTTTATACGATAAAAACTATTTTATAGAACAAATAATCATTTTTGCATCGCTTTATTCTGAGGACTATAACTTTTTTATTTTTTCTTTGATGATGCTGTATGGCGGCTCGTTTTTTGCGGGACAAGATGAGGTTTTCAGCGGTACCATGGTTATTTATATCCGTCTTTTTGATCGCGTGTTATTCAACTTTTTATTTGGCAGTATGATAATAAAGCGTTGTTTTTTGCCTCTGTTTTTTTTTTTTACCGATGCACCATGACACCATCTGCAGCAAGTTGATGCTGCAGCTCTCTGGAGATGGTCTGAGGATTGTCCTTGACTGATCTCACCATTCTTCTTCTCTGCCTTTCTGATGTTTTTCTTGGCCTGCCACTTCTGGCCTTAACAAGAACTGTACCTGTGTTCTTCCATTTCCTTACTATGTTCCTCACAGTGGAAATTGACAGGTTAAATCTCTGAGACAGCCTTTTGTATCCTTCCCCTGAACAACTATGTTGAATAATCTTTCTTTTCAGATCATTCGACAGTTGTTTTGAGGAGCCCATGATGCCACTCTTCAGAGGAGATTCAAACAGGAGAACAACTTGCAAGTGGCCACTTTAAGTAGCTTTTCTCATGATTGCATACACCTAGCTATGAAGTTCAAAACTCAATGAGGTTACAAAACCAAAAAAAGTGCTTTAGTAAGTCAGTAAAAAGTAGGTAGGAGTATTTAAAACAAGAAAATAATAAGGGTGCCCATACTTACGCACCTGTCAAATTTTGTTTGAATGCAGATTGCACATTTTCTGTTAGTACAATAAACCTCATTTCAAGGCAGAAACATTACTGTGTCCAACAGTTATTAGATATATGAAACTGAAATAGCTGTTGCAAAATAAACCATTTTTATAAAACATTAAGCTTAAGATTAATAGGGGTGCCCAAACTTTTTCATATGACTGTATATTGCCCAGTTACATTGTATATTGCCCAGTGACGTAGTATACAGCACAGAGCCACGTAGTATATTGCCCAGCCTCGTATGTCACAGGTTAAAAAAATAAACATATACTCGCCTTCCGCAGGCGCGTTGTAGCTCTGTCTCCTGTGTGGGGTGCAGGTGGCAGCTTCCGATCCCAGGGTGTGATGACGTCGCGGTCACGTGACCGTGTCACGGTCACATGACCGTGACATCACGGCAGGTCCTTCTCGCGCAGGCGTGCAGGACCTGTGATGACGTCGTGGTCACATGACCGTGATGTCATGGCAGGTCCGGCCTTGTGATGACGTCGCGGTCACATGACCGTGACGTCATGGCAGGTCCTTCTCCCAGACCATCCTTGCCACCGGAATGTGCCGCTTGCATGGACAGGCCGGAGCATCGCGAGGAGCGGGAAAGGCGGAGTAGGTGAGTATATAATGATTTTTTATTTTTTTATTATTATTAACATTAGATGTTTTTACTATTGACGCTGCATAGGCTGCGTCAATAGTAAAAAAACTTGGTCACACAGGGTTAATAGCGGCGGTAACGGAGTGCGTTACCCGCGGCATAACGCGGTCCGTTACCCCCGGCATTAACCCTGTGTGAGCGGTGACCGGAGGGGTGTATGCGGGCGCCGGGCAGTGAGTGCGGGAGTAAGGAGCGGCCATTTTCTTCCGGACTGTGCGCGTCGCTGATTGGTATTGAGTGCATTTACTGATCATACATTTCAGTAGGCCAACATTTTGGATTTTAAAATCATTTTTCTAGCTACTGTTATAAAGTATTCTAATTTACTGAGATAATGACTTTTGGGTTTTCATTGGCTGTAAGACATAATCATCAAAATTACCTTTTTTTTAACCAAGCATAAGAGAAAAATTATGGAATCACTCAATTCTGAGGAAAAAATTATGGAATCACCCTGTAAATTTTCCTACCCAAAAATAACACCTGCATCAAATTAGATCTGATCATTAGTCTGCATTTAAAAAGGAGTGATCACACTTTGGAGAGTTGTTACACCAAGTGGACTGACATGAATCATGGCTCCAACAGGAGAGATGTCAATTGAAACAAAGGAGAGGATTATCAAACTCTTAAAAGAGGGTAAATCATCAGTCAGCTGTGTCTAAAATCTGGATCAAATACAAACAACATGGGAAGGTTGTTAAAGGCAAACATACTGGTAGACTAAGGAAGACATCATAGCGTCAAGACCGGAAACTTAAAGCAATATGTCTCCAAAATAGGAAATGCACAACAAAACATATGAGGAACGAACGGGTGGAAACTGGTGTCAACGTCTGTGACCAATCTGTAAGAAAACGCCTAAGGGAAATGGGATTTACATACAGAAAAGCTAAATGAAAGCCATCATTAACACCTAAACAAAAAAAAACAAGGTTATAATGGGCTAAGGAAAAGCAATCATGGACTGTGGATGACTGGATGAAAGTCATTTTCAGTGATGAATCGCTAATCTGCATTGGGCAAGTGATGATGCTGGAACTTTTGTTTGGTGCCGTTCCAAAGAGATTTATGAAGATGACTGCCTGAAGAGAACATGCAAATTTCCACAGTCATTGATGATATGGGACTGCATGTCAGGTAAAGGCACTGGGGAGATGGCTGTCATTACATCTTCAATAAATGCACAAGTTTATGTAGATATTTTTGACACTTTTCTTATCCCATCAATTGAAAGAATGTTTGGGGTGATGAAATCATTTTCCAAGATGATAATGCATCCTGCCATAGAGCAAAAACTGTGAAAACATTCCTTGAAAAAAAGACACATAAGGTCAATGTCATGGCCTGTAAATAGTCCAAATCTCAAACCAATTGCAAATCTTTGGAAGTTGAAGAAAATGATCAATGACAAGGCTCAAACCTGCAAAGCTGATCTGGCAACAGCAACCAGAGAAAGTTGGAGCCAGATTGATGACGAGTAATGTTAGACTCTTATTAAGTCCATACCTCAGAGACTGCAAGCTGCTATAAAAGCCAGAGGTGGTGCAACAAAATACTAGTGATGTTTTGGAGTGTTTGTTTGTTTTTCATGATTCCATAATTTATTCCTCAGAATTGAGTGATTCTATAATTTTTTTCCCTATGCTTGGTTAAAAAAGTAACCATTACTGACTATCACATTTTTTGTTCTTGATTTGTTTAAGTGTTTCTTATAGCCAGAAAGTTGCCATTTGAAAAGATTCAGCTGAAATGTGAAAACAATTCTATATATTTTCACCTTATACTTATATGACCCCACAGACTCTCCCATATATCTATTGCCAGTTCCTTTTGATTTGACATTTGCATTGATCACTACAGGTATATGCTGGGCATGCGTTCCAGCTTGGGACACATCAATCCAGTATGGGAGCAAGTGATCTTCCAGTCCATGCGTTCCAGTGCTGTAGTATGACATGAGTCTGGGGATGCCCAGGCGCTCCAGCACTTCGCGTCATTTCCGGGCATGCGCTCTGGGACTTGGCGCACCCTCCAGTATGCTTCTATCTATGAGTCCCAGTGTGGAACACATTCAAGAGATAGAACTGCAAAATTCAGCCATTATTGATCTTGTGGTAAGGAGCATGTGCAGCACGATTGTGTTCATTCAACAGATAGTGAGGGGCTGTTTCAGGAGTGGTCTGGTCATGTGGCTACTGAAAAGGACCCTCCGATAGAGGACACATGTACATCATCTATAATGAGATGACATCATTATATTGGGCCTCCTGATGAGGCGGCAGGGCGAAACACGTTGAGTCACACTTTGATAGATGAATGCTAATCTTGTTGTTACCCTGCTCAGATTGCTCCATATTTACCGTATTTTTCAGACTACAAGACGCATTTTTTTCCAAAAAAATGTTAGGGGAAAATGGAAGTGCGTCTTGTAGTTGCAATATACTTACAAATCATGCGGCAGCGGTGGCAGTCCCGATGCAGCCTCCATTCCCATGCTGGTGCGGCTGTGGCTGTGCTGCGGGCAGGGGCTGTGCTGCGGGCTGTGCTGCGAGGCTGTGGCAGCAGCTCTCTGGGCTCAGTGGAGGCTCTGATGGCATTTCGTCAAAGCCCGGAGGCCCCCCGCTCATCCGTTAATGGCATGTTGCGGTGGCCTCCGAGAACATGGGCGCTGGGAAAATGGCCGCCGGGCCGGCGCACGCTCAGATTCAAATCTCGTCAGCGAGATATCGTCAACAAGATCTGAATCTGAGTGTGCACCAGCCCGGCAGACATTTTCCTGATGCCCATGTTCTTAGAGGCCACCGCAACATGCCATTAACAGATGAGCGGGGGGCCTCCGTGCTTTGACGAAATGCCGTCAGAGCCCCCACTGAGCCCAGAGAGCTGCTGCCACAGCCCCGCAGCACAGCCCCTGGCCCACAGCACAGCCCCTGCCCCGGAGCCCAGCCACTGCCCCGGAGCCCAGCCACTGTTCCAGAGCACTGCCCCTGCCCTGGAGCACAGCCACTATTCCAGACCACAGCCCCTGCCCCGGAGCACAGCCACTGTTCTGGAGCGGAGCACAGCCCCTGCCCCAGAGCACAGCCACTACCCCGGAGCACAGAGCCTCCACCCCTGCCCAAGCACAGAGCACCAGCCTGGGATGGGATTTCCTGGAGGCCAACGCACCAGCCTGGACCACCGAAATACCCCTGTGACCACTTCTCCACCTGTGCCGATCCCTTCACTGGTAAGCTGAATTTGGACTGTAAGACGTACCCCCATTTGAAACATAATTTTTTTTCCTTATTTTTATTCTGAAAATTTGGGGTGCGTCTTATGGTCTGGTGCGTCTTATAGTCCGAAAAATATGGTAATACGCTATCGGTGTGCCATAATTGGGTGGTGCTAGTTGAGGATACTAAGGATCCATTTAATAACTGAGCCTCCAAACAAATGGGGTTTATTATATTTTTAAACCTTTTGAGCCGGCAAAGTGTTGGGCTTTATTATATTTATAGGATATTAGAGGGACAGCGGCCGAGCAGTGGGGGCGCCAATGTCGAATTAATAGGGTGTCGAGCTGCGCTGATGGGCAAAATTCAGTGAGTAGGGCTGGATTCTGTTCATCGTATCTTATCAGTAGATGTGCGAGAGGCCGACGACCGCAGTGATACCGTGTGTGTCTGGGGTCAGTTCTACAGGGGGATAGAGAGCTGGGTGGTCTGTGAGCGAAGCTGGGGGTATACGGGTGTATACAGAGTACACAGGGGGATCTGTCACCGAAGCTGGGGGTATACTGGTATATACAGTGTACACAGAGGGGACTGTGAGCGAAGCTGGGTGTATACAGTGTACACAGAGGGGTCTGTGAGTGAAGCTGGGGGTATATACGGGTGTATACAGTGTACACAGAGGGGTTTGTGACCGAAGCTGGGGGTATACAGGTGTATTGTTATTAACTGGTGGTTTAGGAGCAACATGGGACGTGCTCTGGAGGAGGTGGTACCTGTACCGACCGCAGACCCTGAACTTAACACAACAACTAGAAGTAGCCGTGGGATGTTCCTGTCACTCCCTAGACACCTCGTCACAGCCGGAGGACTAAATACCCCTAAAGATAGAAACGGGAAAGCTATCTTGCCTCAGAGAAAATCCCCAAAGGTTAGACAGCCCCCCACAAATATTGACTGTGAGTGGAGAGGGAAATGACATACACAAAATGAAACCAGGATGTAGCAAAGGAGGCCAATCTAGCTAGATAGATAGGACAGGACAGAATACTGTGCGGTCAGTATTAAAATACTAGAAAAAATCCACCACAGAGTTTACAAAAATCTCCACACCTGACTAAAGGTGTGGAGGATAAATCTGCTTCTCCAGAGCTTCCAGCTTAACTGAATAAATCCATACTGACAAGCTGGACTAGAAAAAACATAGAATGCACTGAACTATTAAGTCCACAACATGTGGACTGCAAAGAACCAAGCCAGGACTTATCTTTGATGATCTGGTCAGAATAGCAGAGAAATCCAAGCAGAGATGTGAATCCAACCAGGAACAATTGACAACTGGCACTAACTGAAGGATAGAGCCAGGCTAAATAGCCGAGCCAGAATAGACAATCAGTGGAAGCAGCTGCTGACTGCTAAATCCAAGGAGCAGCCGTACCACTTATAACCACCGGAGGGAGCCCAAGAGCAGAACTCACAATAGTGCCATATACAGCCACCGGAGGGAGCCCAAGAACGGAATTCACAACAGTACCCCCCCTTGAGGAGGGGTCACCGAACCCTCACCAGAGCCCCCAGGCCGATCAGGACGAGCCAAGTGAAAAGCACGAACCAAATCGGCAGCATGAACATCGGAGGCAACAAGAATTATCCTCCTGGCCATAACCCTTCCACTTGACAAGATACTGAAGCCTCCGCCTCGAAAAACGAGAATCCAAAATTTTCTCAACCACATATTCCAACTCCCCCTCAACCAACTCCGGGGCAGGAGGATCAACAGAGGGAACAACGGGCACCACATATCTCCGCAACAAAGATCTATGGAAAACATTATGGATGGCAAAAGAGGCTGGAAGGGCCAAACGAAAAGACACTGGATTGATAATCTCAGAAATCTTATAAGGACCAATAAACCGAGGCTTGAACTTAGGGGAAGAAACCTTCATAGGAACATGACGAGAAGATAACCAGACTAAATCCCCAACCCGAAGCCGGGGACCAACACACCGACGGCGGTTAGCAAAACGTTGAGCCTTTTCCTGAGACAACGTCAAATTGTCTACTACATGAGTCCAAATCTGCTGTAAACCTGTCCACCACAGAATCCACACCAGGACAATCAGAAGGCTCAACCTGCCCTGAAGAAAAACGAGGATGAAAACCAAAATTACAAAAGAAAGGCGAAACCAAGGTAGCCGAACTAGCCCGATTATTAAGGGCAAACTCGGCCAACGGCAAGAAAGCCACCCAATCATCCTGATCAGCAGACACAAAGCATCTCAAATAGGTTTTCAAGGTCTGATCAGTTCGCTCAGTTTGGCCATTTGTCTGAGGATGAAACGCCGAAGAAAAAGACAAATCAATGCCCATCCAAGCACAAAAGGCCGCCAAAACCTAGAAACAAAACTGGGAACCTCTGTCAGACACAATATTCTCCGGAATGCCATGCAAACGAACCACATGCTGAAAAAACAACGGAACCAAATCAGAGGAGGAAGGCAATTTAGGCAAAGGTACCAAATGGACCATCTTAGAAAACCGATCACAAACCACCCAGATAACAGACATCTTCTGGGAAACAGGAAGATCCGAAATAAAATCCATGGAAATATGCGTCCAAGGCCTCTCAGGGACCGGCAAAGGCAAAAGCAACCCACTAGCACGGGAACAGCAAGGCTTGGCCCGCGCACAAGTCCCACAGGACTGCACAAAAGAACGCACATCCCGCAACAAGGAAGGCCACCAAAAGGACCTAGCAACCAAATCTCTGGTACCAAAAATCCCAGGATGACCAGCCAACACAGAACAATGAACCTCAGAAATTACCTTACTAGTCCATCTATCAGGAACAAACAGTTTCCCCACTGGACAGCGGTCAGGTTTATCAGCCTGAAATTCCTGAAGCACCCGCCGTAAATCAGGGGAGATGGCAGAAAGAATCACCCCCTCCTTGAGAATGCCAACCGGCTCAAGGACTCCCGGAGAATCAGGCAAAAAACTCCTAGAGAGGGCATCAGCCTTAACATTCCTAGATCCCGGAAGATACGAGACCACAAAATCAAAACGGGAGAAAAACAGGGACCATCGAGCCTGTCTAGGATTCAGCCGCTTGGCTGACTCGAGGTAAATCAGATTCTTATGAGCGGTCAAGACCACAACACGGTGCTTGGCTCCCTCAAGCCAATGTCGCCACTCCTCAAATGCCCACTTCATAGCCAACAACTCCCGACTGCCGACATCATAATTGCACTCCGCAGGCGAAAACTTTCTGGAAAAGAAGGCACACGGTTTCATCAAAGAACCATCAGAATTCCTCTGAGACAAAACGGCCCCTGCCCCAATCTCAGAAGCGTCAACCTCAACCTGAAAAGGAAGAGAAACATCCGGCTGACGCAACACAGGGGCAGAAGTAAATCGGCGTTTAAGCTCCTGAAAGGCATCAACCGCCGCAGAGGACCAATTCGTCACATCAGCGCCTTTCTTCGTCAAATCGGTCAGGGGCTTAACCACACTGGAAAAGTTGGCAATGAAACGGCGATAAAAATTAGCAAAGCCCAAAAATTTCTGAAGGCTCTTCACAGATGTGGGTTGAATCCAATCATGAATGGCTTGGACCTTAACAGGATCCATTTCTATAGACGTGGGAGAAAAAATGAAACCCAAAAAAGAAACCTTCTGAACTCCAAATAGGCATTTAGACCCCTTCACAAATAAAGCATTATCATGAAGGATCTGAAATACCATCCTGACCTGCTTCACATGAGACTCCCAATCATTGGAAAAAAATCAAAATATCATCCAAATATACAATCATGAATTTATCAAGATAATTGCGAAAAATATCATGCATGAAGGACTGAAATACAGATGGAGCATTAGAAAGCCCGAAAGGCATCACAAGGTATTCAAAATGGCCTTCGGGCGTATTAAATTCAGTTTTCCATTCGTCACCCTGTTTAATACGAATAAGATTATACGCCCCTCGAAGGTCAATCTTAGTAAACCAACTAGCCCCCTTAATCTTAGCAAACAAATCAGAAAGCAAAGGTAAAGGGTATTGAAATTTGACCGTGATCTTATTAAGAAGGCGATAATCAATACAGGGTCTCAAGGAGCCATCCTTCTTGGCAACAAAAAAGAATCCTGCTCCCAATGGTGACGAAGACGGCCGAATATGCCCCTTCTCCAAAGACTCCTTAACATAACTCCGCATGGCGGCATGCTCTGGCACAGACAGATTGAAAAGTCGGCCCTTAGGGAACTTACAGCCAGGAATCAAGTTAATAGCACAATCACAGTCCCTATGTGGAGGAAGGGAACTGGACTTGGGCTCATCAAATACATCCTGGAAATCCGACAAAAACTCAGGAACTTCTGAAGAGGGGGAAGAGGAAATTGACATAAAAGGAACATCACTATGAACCCCTTGACAAACCCAACTAGTCACAGACATAGATTTCCAATTCAGCACCGGATTATGTACCTGTAACCATGGAAAACCCAGTACAACAACATCATGCAAATTATGCAACACCAGAAAACGGCAATCTTCCTGATGTGCTACAGCCATGTACATGGTCAACTGTGTCCAATACTGAGGTTTATCTTTGGCCAACGGTGTAGCATCAATGCCCCTCAAAGGAATAGGGCTCTGCAAAGGCTGCAAGGAGAAACCACAACGCTTGGCGAATTCTAAGTCCATTAAGTTCAGGGCAGCGCCTGAATCCACAAATGCCATGACAGAAAATTACGATAATGAGCAAATCAAGGTCACAGATAAGAGAAATTTAGGCTGTACAGTACTGATGGTAACAGACCTAGCGACCCTCTTAGTACGCTTAGGGCAATCAGAAATAACATGAGCAGAATCACCACAGTAAAAACACAGCCCATTCTGATGTCTGAATCCCTGCCGTTCTGCTCTGGTCAAAATCCTATCACATTGCATAGGCTCAGGACTCTGCTCAGAGGACAATGCCATATTGTGCACAACTCTGCGCTCGCGCAGGCGGCGATCAATCTGAATGGCCAGAGACATAGAATCACTCAGACCAGCAGGCGTGGGGAACCCCACCATAACATCTTTATCGGCTTCAGAAAGACCCTTTCTGAAAATTGCTGCTAGAGCATCCTCATTCCATTTAGTGAGCACAGACCATTTTCTAAATTTCTGGCAGTATAATTCTGCCGCTTCCAGACCCTGACACAGGGTTAACAAGATTTTTTCTGCATGATCCACTGAATTAGGTTCATCATTCAATAATCCTAGCGCTTGAAAAAATGCATCTACATTAAGCAATGCCGGATTCCCTGATTCAAGGGAGAATGCCCAGTCCTGAGGGTCACCACGCAGCAGAGAGATGACTATTTTAACCTGCTGAATGGGATCACCAGAGGAACGGGGTTTCAAAGCAAAAAACAATTTGCAGTTATTTTTAAAGTTCAAAAACTTGGATCTGTCCCCAAAAAACAAATCAGGAGTTGGAATCCTAGGCTCTAAAGCCGGAGTCTGGACGACATAATCTTGAATACTCTGTACTCTTGCAGCAAGTTGATTCACACGAGAAAACAAACCCTGAACATCGATGCCAGCGCCAAAATCCTGAACCACCCAGAGATGAAGAGGAAAGAAAAGACATAACAAACTGCAGAAAAAAAAATGGCTCGGAACTTTTTTTTCCTTTTTTGGAGATGCATTTAACTCATTATGGGCCAGTTGTACTGTTATGAACTGGTGGTTTAGGAGCAACATGGGACGTGCTCTGGAGGAGGTGGTACCTGTACCGACCGCAGACCCTGAACTTAACACAACAACTAGAAGTAGCCGTGGGATGTTCCTGTCACTCCCTAGACACCTCGTAACAGCCGGAGGACTAAATACCCCTAAAGATAGAAACAGGAAAGCTATCTTGCCTCAGAGAAAATCCCCAAAGGATAGACAGCCCCCCACAAATATTGACTGTGAGTGGAGAGAGAAATGACATACACAGAATGAAACTAGGATGTAGCAAAGGAGGCCAATCTAGCTAGATAGATAGGACAGGACAGAATACTGTGCGGTCAGTATTAAAATACTAGAAAAAATCCACCACAGAGTTTACAAAAATCTCCACACCTGACTAAAGGTGTGGAGGATAAATCTGCTTCTCCAGAGCTTCCAGCTTAACTGAATAAATCCATACTGACAAGCTGGACTAGAAAAAACATAGAATGCACTGAACTATTAAGTCCACAACATGTGGACTGCAAAGAACCAAGCCAGGACTTATCTTTGATGATCTGGTCAGAATAGCAGAGAAATCCAAGCAGAGATGTGAATCCAACCAGGAACAATTGACAACTGGCACTAACTGAAGGATAGAGCCAGGCTAAATAGCCGAGCCAGAATAGACAATCAGTGGAAGCAGCTGCTGACTGCTAAATCCAAGGAGCAGCCGTACCACTTATAACCACCGGAGGAAGCCCAAGAGCAGAACTCACAATAATGCCACTTACAGCCACCGGAGGGAGCCCAAGAACGGAATTCGCAACAGTGTATACAGTGTACACAGAGGGGGTCTGCGACCGAAGCTGGAGGTATACGAGGGTATACGGCGTACACAGAGGGGTCTGTGAGCAAAGCTGGGTGTATACGGGGTATACAGAGTACACAGAGGGGTCTGTGACCAAAGCTGGGGGTATACAGGTAATACAGTGTACACAGAAGGGTGTGCGGCAGAAGCTGGGGGTATACGGTTGTATACAGAGTACACAGGGGGGTCTGTGACCGAAGATGGGTGTTTACGGGTGTATACAGTGTACACGGAGGGGGGGGGGTCTGTGACCAAAGCTGGGGGTATACGGGTGTATATAGTGTGCACAGAGGGGTCTGTGACTGAAGCTGAGGGTATACAGAGTACACATAGGGGTCTGCGACTGAAGCTGGGGGTATACAGTTGGTCAGTACACAGGACCTCATGCAAATAGGGCTCCGCTCAGTACACGCCTGGATCTGCTCCGTACACACATGGCTCCACTCCGTCCACCTCGTACACACATAGCTCCGCTCCAGATACCTCGTACTCACACGGCTCCGCTCCGTACATCTCGTACACACACGGCTCCGCTCCGTACATCTCGTACACACACGGCTCCGCTCCGTACACCTCGTACACACACGGCTCCGCTCCGCACACCTCGTACACACACGGCTCCGCTCCGTACAGCTCGTACACACAGGGCTCCGCTCCAGACACCTCGTACACACACGGCTCTGCTCCGTACACCTCGTACACACATGGCTCAGCTCCGTACACCTCGTACACACACGGCTCCACTCCGTACGCCTCGTAAACACACGGCTCCACTCTGTACGCCTCGTACACACGCGGCTCCGCTCCGTACACCTCGTACACACGCGGCTCCGCTCCGTACACCTCGTACACACGTGGCTCTGCTCCGTACACCTCGTACACACGCGGCTCTGCTCCGTACACCTCGTACACACGCGGCTCCGCTCCGTACACCTCGTACACACATTGCTCCGCTCCATATACCTCGTACACACACGGCTCTGCTCCGTACACCTTGTACACCTCGTACACACATTGCTCCGCTCCTTACACCTCGTACACACACGGCTCTGCTCCGTACACCTTGTACACCTCGTACACACACGGCTCCGCTCCGTACACCTTGTACACACACGGCTCCGCTCCGTACACCTTGTACACACACGGCTCCGCTCCGTACACCTCGTACACACACGGCTCCGCTCCGTACACCTCGTACACACACGGCTCCGCTCCTTACACCTCGTACACACACGGCTCTGCTCCGTACACCTTGTACACCTCGTACACACACGGCTCCGCTCCGTACACCTTGTACACACACGGCTCCGCTCCGTACACCTCGTACACACACGGCTCCGCTCCGTACACCTCGTACACACACGGCTCCGCTCCGTACACCTCGTACACAGACGGCTCCGCTCCGTACACCTCGTACACACACGGCTCCGCTCCGTACACCTCGTACACACACGGCTCCGCTCCGTACACCTCGTGCACACACGGCTCCGCTCCGTACACCTCGCGCACACACGGCTCCGCTCCGTACACCTCGCGCACACACGGCTCCGCTCCGTACACCTCGCGCACACACGGCTCCGCTCCGTACACCTCGCGCACACACGGCTCCGCTCCGTACACCCTGTACACACACGGCTCCGCTCCGCACACCTCGTACACACACGGCTCCGCTCCGTACACCTCGTACACACACGGCTCTGCTACATCCACACTGTAAACCCCTCCTGACCCCACACATAAACTTCCCCTCATCCAGCACCATGACAACCAGCACAGCAGAGTCCTGCATACACTGAGGCCCCTGATCATGTGACCCCTGACTCCTCCCCTCCTGTGACCTCATCACAGGTCCTGTGCGCACACCACAGAGGCTCAGAGCAGCCGTAGAAATCTCAGGCCACGGTGGTCTCCCTCAACTTCTGCTCTTCCTCCTTCTTTTCTTGCAGGGGCCGCAGTGGATTTCATCCTGGATCCATAGAGCCGAGTAGAGGAGCGATGTTCCTTCAGTCTGAGGGGAATTGATGGTGAGATTTGTCCAGCGGCCACTGTACCGAGTAAATCCCCCCAGGACTGTAGCAGGTAAAGACCCCAATATCCACCGGTGTCCCTTCTAATGGGGGGAGAGTACGTACCAAAGAAAACCATCGTATCCGGAGAAATAAACCCCGTACATGGAGACATCGGCCTCAGATATCTCCGGTCTTGTTCTTACCGACAATCTCCTATAAAAGCCTCAAACTTCTGTGTGTGACTCAGAGCTGAGATCTAACGTGATAGAAGATTCCAGTGCGGGGAAGACGGGAAACCTCCATATAGAGGCCGGTGGGGATGGAGTCAGTGACCGACTCTGGACAGATCTGTTCCTAGAGCCGCAGTAGGAGATGGAGATGTCGTCCTCATCATGGAGTCGTTATTTCTCCTGTCACGTGTAATGAATATCTCCTGCAGTATTACTAATGCCGATTCCAGGGTCGGGAAATGAGACGAGAATTAGCGTTATGGAAGAGGAGTCTATGAGGAACGTATTCAGCTGCCGACTCCGAGGGAGAAACTGCTTGTTGTCTGTGGCCGAAATATATAGGTTTTATTAGTAGATGGAAAGAAGGAAACTAAATACTGTACAATAATAAATCTCCTCATATGTTTCCCTTATTATCTCCAGTAATTGTATTATTACACAGGATTCTTATGATGTTACATCGGCTCATCTTCTCATTCAGGTCTCTACAATATCGGATCCTCTCAGTGAAGATCTTCTATATAAGAGAATTTCCTGATTTACCCATAAAGGATGGATATGGACAGAGACAAGATGGCGGAGAGGATATTACACCTCACCCTAGAGATCCTCTTCCGGCTTACTGGAGAGGTGAGAGATTCTGATGACATCACATTACATCATTCTTATCTATGGGAACAACAGATGGACAGAACTGGAGAGGTGAGGACTCTGGAAATGTCTGTAGGGAGATTTATTAATGTGTCTCTCCATAACCAGGATTACACTGTAGTGAAGAAGACCTCTAGTGAGCGCTGTCAGGACCCTGTGTCTGAGGGATGGGGAAGACCCCTGAGCCCAATCACGGAGCCTCCACCTCGCCCCCTGATACAAGAGGACATCAATGACCAGAAGATCCTAGAACTCACCTACAAGATGACTGAGCTGCTGACTGGAGAGGTGACACTGCTGGGAATGCTGGGACATTATACAGTAACACTATGAAGGGATCGGGGGATGACTGTATCATTGTATGTGTCAGGTTCCTATAAGGTGTCAGGATGTCGCCGTCTATTTCTCCATGGAGGAGTGGGAGTATTTAGAAGGACACAGAGATCTGTACAAGGACGTCATGATGGAGGTTCCCCGGCCCCTCACATCACCAGGTAATAGAACTAAATACACACGGCCTATAATTATCTGTATGTAAAGAATGAATTCAGTCCCTGTATGTGTTTCCTCCAGATCTATCCAGTAAGAGGACAACACCAGAGAGATGTCCCCGTCCTCTTCTTCCACAGGACTGTAAACAGGAAGATCCCAATGTTCCTCAGGATTATCAGGTAGATGGAGAGAAGGTGTCATGAGATCTCCCTTAGGCCGATTTCACACTTCCGTTTATTTCCGATCCCGGAAAAAACAATACCGGAGATATCAGTGTCCGTGTCTGTAATACTTGCGGCACACGTGTGGCAACCATGTACCGCCTCAGTATCACACAGACGGCCATCGGGGAAGAAGCGCTACTGTAAGCACTGTTTCCTCGGTGTCGGGTGCTGAAGACGGCTCTCATCGTTCTCCCCTGGTCTGCCGGCGATCGTCAGGAGCAGAAGAGAATGATGAGTTATATTAAAGTCTGAACGATGACAGCAGGTGGGGGCTTTTGGGACTCTTACTCCCATCATCCGACACATCCAATAGAGACAGAGATAAAAATACGATAGAGAATAGAGGGGAACCCACACCGGGTTTTCATTCATTTATTTTGATATATTGCAGGCAGCAGGTGATGAATACCCTGATCATCCGCTCCTGCTGTCACTTATTAGCAGCGCTGACCGCCGGCAGAGCAGGGGAGAATGATGAGAGCCGTCTTCAGCACCTGCTGCCGGTAAACAGCGCTTACTGTAGCTCTTCTTCTCTGATGCGTGTCGCACGGAGGACATCAATGTGTGTTCTCCATGTGCACGTGTGCAGTACGTTTTGCCGTCCGTGCTGACGGTAAAAAACGGACATGACTACGTGCGGGGCACACGGTCCATGGAAACACACTGACGTGCACAGACCCATTCATTTGAATGGGAGTACATGTGTATGTGTCTCCGGTACGTGTGAAAACTGTCACCTCACATACCGGAGACATGAACGTGTGAAAGAGGTTTTATGATGTTGTGGTAGTTCACTCACGTGGTGGCACACTGAGGTAGGAAAAATGGGAACAACGTCTCTTTAAATCATCGTTGATGTATTGTAAGGCAGCATAAACCAACTTGTGGGGAAAACAAACTCCTGCCTTCTTGGCTAAAACAAGAACGAAACGATAAAAGAAAAGAAAATGCAGCAGCACAGTCCGTATGTTGTGGGTGGCCCCCGCTCTGGAGCAGGACAGGTTCAGTCTGTTCTCGAGGAGCCACAAAGCCTCTGGAGTCCTCTCTCCAGGCTAGCTGAGCCCAGACTGCCTGTAGAGCTCGGTTATTTCTCCCCAAGCCTGTAACTTCCCCATCATGTGATTGATCACATGATCATGTCCTCATGCAGGTCCTGGCAGGTCTGCCAGGGGAGATAAAGTGGACCTTCTCCCACCCGCTCTGTGAAGGTCCACATAAAACCAGCCCTGTTTATGCAACTTAACCCTCACAACACGTAGTGTGCTGGAGAAAAATGCTCTGGTTTCACATCACTGACGCCGTTAAGCGCAGTGACACATATCTCCCCTCTATCACCTTACCAGTGACTGTCACAATATGTAGACGGCTGTGAAGGTCTTGTGCTCAGTGTTGTTTTATCCACCAGTATTATATGTTTTATACTTGTGTAATGAGAACAGTGGAGATGGCAGGATTAGAGCTGATCATAGATGGGACTTCTCCATCTGTCTGTGACTTTTACAATATTTGTTTCAGGGTGAAGATCTGACCCATATTAATACTACAGAGACATATGTGAGGGGTGATGAGCGGTGTAAAGAGGAGATTCCTACATATGACTACCCAGGTGAGTAGTAACCACTAAATGCAGAGAAGTCACAGATTCTTCTCAGTCCCCGGCTGTGGCTGCTTTATCGGTGGTGTAGTCCGGCCGTATCACAATCGTGTGATCACCATTTTGCCTCTAGACCACAACATTCTCCTCCATCCAAAACTGTCCAAGTGACTGGGCATTGAAATCCCTTTTCTATAGAACTTACAACCTGGAGGATCCAACTACCCCCTGAGATTAGAAGACTCTGACCGTTACCTGCCCAGATCCGTAAACTACAAATGACAGCGTACGTAGAATGTGCTGACAAGTTAGAAAAATATTATGATGAGAAAACGGAGGGTAATGATGTTGTTGGCTTCCAAAATCCCTGATGTGGGAAGAAGGAAAAAATCAGGGCTTTGAAAAGCGCTGCCAAGTGCTGAGCCATAAAGTTGGGTATCAAAACAAATGAATGTTAAAAAAAAAACAACAAACTTTTCATTTTAATATTCTACCCATTTCTGATGTGAACCAGCTCCTTCCTCAGACATATACAAATGATACATTGTGGAGGTTTTATATCCTCCAGAACGGCGTCACTGATCCAATTGCTTAATTCATTAATTAAACCGCGCCTATGGGGCAGTTTTTTGTATAGAAACCTTTCTTCATATACAAAACTATACAAATAAATGTAAAATGCATATTAGATGCACAATAAAATCCATATAAAGAACAATATATGTACATGGAAAATCCTCCGGTTTGAGTGTGGATAGTTTAAAACTCCAATAGGATTCTCTACTCACAAGTCTTTGGGACCTATTAGACACATGTTCTGACATTTGTTCTAATATAATGAGTCTTAAACTGGTGGGATCTCGTTTATATTCTAAAACAAAATGCCTAAACAGACAGATCACACCTTTCCTAATATTATGTCTATGGCTGGTCATCCTATTATGGATCACTTGGGTCATTTTTAGATCCCTGATATTGGATGAATCTCCCTTCTCTCCCTTCTGTGCTGCTGAATGTGCTCAGATGGTCCCTACAAGACCAGGTCCAGTCTTTCTGGCCAAACTTCACTTTTCTGATTGACAACAGTAAATGTGCAGTGAGGCCAAGTGTGAATTTCTGTACAATAACAGCAGAGTTTCCTTTTATCCGGATTTTACAATTACTTATAAAACCGACTAACTTCAGACAGGATTGTGATAAACTACATAATAATTAGTGCACCTGCGCCATGATGTATCTCTAAGTTGTGCGTGGCTGATGGCTGTAATATACAGTGGGTACGGAAAGTAGCGTAGAGAAAGTATTAGCGCCCCCATTTCAGGAGAGATTACTGCACAATCTGAATTCCTTAGGATTGAAAACATAATGTAATTTATGACATGGAGTGAATCCATGAAACCAGGGCTAGAGCCATGCCAACACATCTCCTGCAGGCGTGAATAAATGTACAGTGGGTACAGAAAGGCCCGACTGGTGGAGGGCTGCAGTGATAGTTGACTTTGTGGAACTTTCTCCCATCTCCCTACTGCATCTGTGGAGCTCAGCCACACTGATCTTGGGGTTCTTCTTTACCTCTCTCACCAAGGCTCTTCTCCCACGATTGCACAATTTGGCAGACGGCCCGGTCTAAGAAGACTTGCGATGGTGCAAACTTCTTCCATTTAAAGATTATGGAGGCCACTGTGCTCTTAGGAACCTTGAGTACTGCAGAAATTCTGTTGTAAACTTGGCCAGATCTGTGCCTTGCCACAATTCTGTCTCTGAGCTCCTTGGCCAGTTCCTTTGACCTCATGATTCTCATTTGGTCAGACATGCACTGTGAGCGGTGAGGTCTTATATAGACAGGTGTGTGCCTTTCCCAATCAATTCCTATCAGTTTAACCCCTTACTGACATCGGGCGTAATAGTACGCCTATGTCAGACTTCCTCCCTTTGATGTGGGCTCCGGTGGTAAGCCCACATCTTTCATCATGTTTTGAACAGCTGACATGTGCCCGCAGTAGCCACGGGTGGAATCGAGATCCACCCACGGCTATTAACCAGTTAAATGCCGCTGTCAAACTCTGAAGCGGCATTTAAATTTCGCTTCTGGCAATCGCAAAGGAAATACGCACACCGGTGACAACTCGTCAGGTGATCGCGGGTCACCGGTGTGTTGGCATGACAATCTGAGGTCTCCTGGAAACCTCTATGGTTATCAGTGACAGCTTCCTGTGAGCGACACCCAGTGGTCGGCGCTCATAGCAAGTGAGTAAATCCGCTACATAGAGATGATCTGAACATCATCGCCTCTATGTAGCAGAGCCGATCGGGTTGTGGCAGCTTCTAGTCTCCTATGGAGACTATTGAAGCATGCCAAAAGTAAAACAAAAAAAGTTTTTAAAAAATCTAAAAATAAAAAATATAAAAATTAAAATCACCCCCCTTTCGCCCATTCAAAATAAAACAATAAACCTAAAATCAAACATACACATATTTGGCGCCGCTGCGTTCAGAATCGCCTGATCTATAAAAAAAAGGATTAATCTGATTGCTAAACGACATAGCGAGAAAAAAAGTAAAAACGCCAGAATTATGTTTTTTTGGTCGCCGCGACATTGCATTAAAATGCAATAATGGGCGATCAAAAGATCGTATCTGCACCAACATGGTATCATTAAAAACGTCAGCTCGGCGCGCAAAAAATAAGCCCTCACCCAACCCGAGATCACAAAAAATGAGACACTACGGGTATCGGAAAATGGCGCAAGTTTTATTTTTTAACAAAGTTTTTTTTGTTTGTTTTTTTTTCAAAACATAGATAAAAAAAGAACCTAGACATGTTTGGTGTCTATGAATTCGTAATGATCCGGAGAATTATAATGGCCGGTCAGTTTAGTGAACATAGTAAAAAAGCCAAACAAATAACAAGTGTGAGATTGCATTTTTATTTTTTAAATTTCACCGCACTTGGAATTTTTTCCCGTTTTCTAGTACACGACATGGTAAAATCAATGGTGTCATTCAAAAGTACAACTCGTCCCGCAAAAACAAGTCCTCACATGGCCATATTGATGGAAAAATAAAAAAAGTTATGTCTCTGAGAAGAAGGGGAGTGAACAACGAAAACGCAAAACTGAAAAAGGCTTCGGGGGTTAATTAAACCCAGCTGGCCTCCAATGAAGGCGTAGAACCATCTCAAGGAGGATCGCAAGGAAATGGACAGCATGGGACTTATATATGAATGTCTGAGCAAAGGGTCTGCATACTTATGACCATGTGATACTTCAGTTTTTCTTTTATATTAAATTTGCAAAAATTTCTACATTTCTGTTTTGTTTTCAGTCAAGATGGGGTGCAGAGTGTACATTAAGGAGAAAAATGAACTTTTTTGAATTTACCAAATGACTGCAATGAAACAGAGTGAAAAATGTAAAGGGGTCTGAATACTTTCTGTACCCACTGTACATTTATTCACGCCTGCAGGAGATGTGTTGGCATGGCTCTAGCCCTGGTTTCATGGATTCACTCCACGTCATAAATTCCATTATGTTTTCAATCCTAAATACCGTATATACTCGAGTATACGCCGAGAATTTCAGCCCATTTTTTTTAGGCTGAAATTGCCCCTCTCAGCTTATACTCAAGTCATTCCCAGGGTCGGCAGGGGAGGTGGAGTGGCAGCTGTCTAAGCATACTCACCTGCTCCTGGCACGGTGTCCCTGGTCGCCCCGGCTCCGGCAGCTTCTTCCTGTAGTGAGCGGTCACATGGTACCGCTTATTACAGTAATGAATATGGACCCGACTCCACTCCCATAGGGGTGGAGCCGCATATTCATTACTGTAATGAGCGGTACCATGTGACTGCTCACTACAGGAAGAAGCTGCCGGCGTCAGCGAAGCAGGGACCGCGCCAGGAGCAGGTGAGTATAAGCAGTGCGCGATATTCACCTGCTCCCCGTTCCACCGTCGCCAGCTGCCGCTACGTTCTCCGTCCACTGCACTGATGCTCCGGTCAGAGGGCGCGGTGACGCTATTAGTGTGCGCCGCCCTCTGCCTGAGCAGTCAGTGCAGTGGACGGGGAACGTAGCGGCGGCTGGCAGCGATGGAACGCGGAGCAGGTGAGTATAGGAAGTGACGGGGGCCAGAGCGACGAGAGGTGAGTATGTAATTTTTTTTTTTTATTTTTTTTTTTATTGCAACAACAGCATATGGGGCAAATGACTTTATGGAGCATCTTATGGGGCCATAATCAGCATTACATGGGGCAAATGTCTGTGTGGAGCATCTTATGGGGCCATAATTAGCATTGGTGCAGCATTATATGGGGTGTATTTTGTATGGAGCATCTTAAGGGGCCCATCATGAACTGTATGGAGCATTATATGGGGCTCCTGATTCAATATGGATATTCAAAAACACTTAACCCACTGATGTCTCAATTAATTTTACTTTTATTGGTATCTATTTTTGTTTTTGACATTTACCGGTAGCTGCTGCATTTCCCACCCTAGGCTTATACTCGAGTCATTAAGTTTACCCAGTTTTTGTGGCAAAATTAGGGGTCTCTGCTTATACTCGAGTATATACGTTAATTCGGATTGTGCAGTAATCTCTCCTGAAATGGGGGCGCTAATACTTTCTCTACTCTTCTGGTCAGGACTCATAGTAGCTCCAGTAGTCCACCATAAATGAGTGCAACTCGGGTTTAGTGTTGGAGTTCTCCCCTCATACATATGTTGTTGTTGAGGATGTAACTTTTTTTTTTTTTTTGTTACATGTTCATTCTGCATGATAGTTTGATTGTGGTGGGATCGGCCTGCCTCACTTATCTGAGTCTGTAACTCCCTGGTAGTGTTTAGAAAAAGGTTTCAGTTACCAAATACCTGAGATCTAAATGTAAGATCCCTCAGCTCTGCACTATTATAAAAAGTTCTATTTAAATGTCTAATATTTCTTCTTGACATTCATCTGACAGAAAATATTGGTCCTTACGATAGTTTATATTGCATAGAGCCACAGAGTCCCATACTCAGATTACTCCAGAGAAGTTTCACCATTACTCATTTTTTTTCCTGAGGATGATTGTTCAGCTTGATCATTTCAGTAGTCTATAGTCACAATTTTGCCCATTACCCTTTAACGTCTTTAACCCCTCTACATGGATTTGGACTTATACAGAGACCCCTAGGCTTGAAGCCCAGTGTTACCTACTGTTCTGTGGAGTAAGATGGGAAGAAGAATAGACAGATAACCGTGTCAGAACCACGAGGCCAGAGAAAATACTAACTCAGGAGACATAAGAGTAGTCAGTAAACAGGCCGGGGTCACAACAGGAAACAAATACACAAGCCGGGAGCTGAGCACAGAGGACTGAACTAGAGGAGATCAAGGCTGTATCTGGCAGATTCCGGCAATATGCTTCAAGCTGTAGTAAGGTGTGGTGCTTTTGAAGTCCAAGTCTGATTGCCCAAGGTGTTGGCAATCTCAGACGGACATATTGCATGTGCTTTGGCATTGTCCCAGATTGTCCTCATATTGGATTGTAGTGTTGAACTGTATTGTAGTGGTGTATGGGTACGTTATCCCTAGGGATCCATTGATATGTATATTAGGGTATGTGGAGGAAATATTAACTGACAATACGACTAAAATTGTAATTGCAAGATTATGGTTTGCTGCAAGGAAACTGATTGCAAAATATTGGGTTAGGGAGGAGCCTCCGTCCAGACGTGAATTCATTGCTCAAACGAACCACATAACTGAGCTTGAGAAAAGCGTTTACACCAGGAGGGACAAGCTGGATTTCTTCCATAAATTATGGCAGCCGTGGTTGGATAGGATTAATTAATGTTATACCAGTATATAGTATTATAGAGTACAACTTATGGTAAACTGGAACTCTGTTTGATATTGTCAACTATGGACGAATTATTGTTTGCTCCTGATATCGTCTCCATCGGGGGGGTTAATTTACTGTAAAACAAAATGAGTATGAACATGTGATCTGTTGTAAATATCGTTATCGTTAATACAAATTTATCTGATTAAAAAAGGTGTGGTGCTTTCCAATTGGCTAAAACAGGGAGCAGATTACTGCAGCTGAATACACACAAACCCATACTGCCAGACTGGATGGTACTACAGATACCAGCACCCTAATCTTAGTGGCTGGGAAGAGCCTGCACCGCCAAGAGCTTCTGGTTCCAACCCCACCTCTGTTACCAGCATCGCCTGCAGAATTAGTAAGCCGCGTCTGGTGTCCGAAGCAGACATTGCAGGAGCAGATCGCAGAGGAGATGGGGCACACCATTTGCAGAATCCCTAATATGACAAAATTGCAGAAAACCAGATCTGATGAAATCCCTATAAAGTGACTCCATTTTGTAAATTATAACCCTCAATAAATTAATCTATAGAAATAGTGACTATTTTGACTGCACTGCAGTTTCCAGATGTTAGCACGCGCAGTGGATGTTGGAGAGTGAAAATTGCAAATATCCCAAGTTATTACCCAACACATAGTGCCCAGATTGTGCTCCAGGAGATACACATGCCGTAAAATAAGTGGTTTCTTCTCACTATAGTAATGCCAAAAGCATGGATGCTTAATGTGGTTTTGAGCACAGTCTAGTAAACTATAAACTGTCATTGTCTTGGTGAATAATTCAATAATTTTGCATAACTTGCCATTTTTACAGACCGTTTAAGTAGAAATGTTCAAAAATATAGAATTCAAGGATATTTTATTCTAAAATAATAATTGGTTTTATTCTTGGCAGATGACCGTACCAGGAGATCAGCAGGACAGCCGACATCTTCAATGTTTAAATCAGATAATCTTGAGATCCCACAGGATACAATTGAAGTGAATGCCATTACTCCAAATATACCATCATCCCTTCACAGCAAAGATCTGTCATCTGATCATTTGGAACAGGTCCTGTCTTCTGATTCATTACATAGTACTAATGAAAATCAAAGTCACAAAATAAGCATTAAAAATCAAACTGCTCCTAAAACAATGAAGACATTTTCATTTTCAGAATATGGAAATAGTTTTCCCCTAGAAAAGTCATTTCTCAAGCAACAAAAACTTCACAAAGCAGACAATAGATTTTCTTGTTCCAAGTGTGGGAGATGTTTTAACCAGAAATCAGATTTTGTCATTCACCAGAGAATTCACACAGGGAAGAAGCCTTTTTCATGTTCAGAATGTGGGAAATGTTTTATTGGGAAAGCGCAGCTTGTTACCCACCAAAGAACTCACACAGGGGAAAAGCCATTTTCATGTTCAGAATGTGGGAAATGTTTTATTCAAAAAGCGCATCTTGTTATCCACCAAAGAACTCACACAGGAGAGAAGCCTTTTTCCTGTTCAGAATGTGGGAAATGTTTTCTAGATAAATCAGGTCTTATCAGACACCGTAGATCTCACGCAGGGGAGAAGCCTTTTTCCTGTTCAGAATGTGGGAAATGTTTTACCAGGAAAGTGAATCTTGTTATCCACCAGAAAACTCACACAGGAGAGAAGCCTTTTTCCTGTTCAGAATGTGGGAAATGTTTTAACCACAAACAAAATCTTGTTAACCACCAGACAACCCACACAGGGGAGAAGCCTTTTTCCTGTTCAGAATGTGGGAAATGTTTTCACCAGAAATCGAATCTTGTTAGCCACCAGAAAACCCACACAGGAGGGAAGCCTTTTTCCTGTTCAGAATGTGGGAAATGTTTTAACTACAAAGCGAGTCTTGTTAGCCACCAGAAAACCCACACAGGGGAGAAGCCTTTTTCCTGTTCAGAATGTGGGAAATGTTTTAACCAGAAAGCGAGTCTTGTTAGCCACCAGAAAACCCACACAGGGGAGAAGCCTTTTTCATGTTCAGAATGTGGGAAATGTTTTAACCAGAAAGCGAGTCTTGTTAGCCACCAGAAAACCCACACAGGGGAGAAGCCTTTTTCCTGTTCAGAATGTGGGAAATGTTTTAACCACAAAGCGAGTCTTGTTAGCCACCAGAAAACCCACACAGGGGAAAAGCCTTTTTCCTGTTCAGAATGTGGGAAATGTTTTCTACATAAATCATTTCTTATCAGACATCATAGATCTCACACAGGGGAGAAGCCTTTTTCATGTTCAGAATGTGGGAAATGTTTTAACCACAAAGCGAGTCTTGTTAGCCACCAAAAAACCCACACAGGGGAAAAGCCTTTTTCCTGTTCAGAATGTGGGAAATGTTTTCTACATAAATCATTTCTTATCAGACATCATAGTTCTCACACAGGGGAGAAGCCTTTTTCATGTTCAGAATGTGGGAAATGTTTTAACCAGAAAGCGAGTCTTGTTAGCCACCAGAAAACCCACACGGGGGAGAAGCCTTTTTCATGTTCAGAATGTGGGAAATGTTTTAACAGGAAAGCGAATCTTGATAGCCACCAGAAAACCCACACGGGGGAGAAGCCTTTTTCCTGTTCAGAATGTAGGAAATTTTTTCTAGATAAATCAGGTCTTATCAAACATCTTAGATCTCACACAGGGGAGAAGCCTTTTTCCTGTCCCGAATGTGGGAAATGTTTTCGAGATAAATCAGTTCTTATCAGACATCATAGATCTCACACAGGAGAGAAGCCTTTTTCCTGTTCAGAATGTGGGAAATGTTTTTCCAGGAAAGCGTATCTTGTTAGCCACCAGAAAACCCACACAGGAGAGAAGCCTTTTTCATTTTCAGAATGTGGGAAATGTTTTGTGAAGAAACCATCTCTTTCTAGCCACCAAAGAATTCACACAGGGGAGAAGCTTTTTTTAAGTTCTTAATTGTTTTTCATAGTCACATACAAGTGCTTCTAACTAAATTAGAATATTATCAAAAAGTTAATTTATTTCAGTTCTTCAATCCAAAAAATTAAACTCTTAGATCACTCTGTAATGACTCTAATATATCTCAAGCGTTTATTTCTGTTGATGACTATATCCTACAGCCAATGAAAACCCAAAAGTCATTATGTCAGTAAATTAGAATAAAAACACCTGCAGTGGCTTCCTAAAAGTTCAAAAAAGGTCCCTTAGTCTGTTTCAGTAAGCTCCACAATCGTGAGGAAGACTGCTGACTGGACAGATGTCTAGAAGGCAGTCATTGACACACTCCAGAAGGAGGGTAAGCCACTGTAAAATATTAGTATTTCAATAGTAAAAAAATATAGATTACTTAACATATGCAGGTTCTAACTAGCAAATAGATACTCTGTATATTGAGGGACTGAGTTATTCTGAGGATTTTGGCCGATACATCTGTTCTCTGTTTGTCAGAACTATGGGGCTTTTGTCAGAACTGTCAATATGTGGCTATTTGGAGATAGTAAGTGGTTCTTAAAGGTCACAGGCTATATGCTTAAGCATTTCAAAATGAGGTAATGTACAAATAACTAATATTCATATTCTGCAAGTTACTTGTGTTCTTCTATTATGGTAGAGGCTATGAACATAGCGGCAGATCATCTTATGTTGTTATGAGACAGGAAAAATAGAAACCAATGTAAGTCTATGGGTCAAAATAGTATATAAGCCGACCTAACTCTTGTTCAGGAGATCTCTCATACTTTACGAATCTGCAACCCGGACCACATCAACTTCAAGACCATATGTAAGAACCACTGAATGCTTGTTTTCTCTTTTATAATCTAATACTTATTTTTGGGTGCTATGAACTTTTCTTCATTTTTGTAATCACTTTTTGAATAAACATTAAACAAGATTTGTTTTATCCACATAATTCAATATTGCGTTCCTTTCTATCCTCACCGTGCTCTTACTTTAACCCCTTCCTGACATCAGACGTACTATCCCGTCGAGGTGGGGTGGGCCCCCATGACCGCCGACGGGATAGTACGTCATACGCGATCGGCCGCGCTCACGGGGGGAGCGCGGCCGATCGCGGCCGGGTGTCAGCTGCATATCGCAGCTGACATCCGGCACTATGTGCCAGGAGCGGTCACGGACCGCCCCCGGCACATTAACCCCCGGCACACCGCGATCAAACATGATTGCGATGTGCCGGCGGTGCAGGGAAGCATCGCGCAGGGAGGGGGCTCCCTGCGGGCTTCCCTGAGACCCCCGCAGCAACGCGATGTGATCGCGTTGCTGCGAGGGTCTTACCTCCCTCCCTGCCTGCTCCAGACCCGGATCCAAGATGGCCGCGGATCCGGGTCCTGCAGGGAGGGAGGTGGCTTCACAGAAGCCTGCTCAGAGCAGGCACTGTGAAGCAGCCTGCACTTCTCGCAGATCGGTGATCTGTCAGAGTGCTATGCAAACTGACAGATCACCGATCTGTATTGTCCCCCCCTGGGGCAAAGTAAAAAAGTAAAAAAAAAAATTTCCAAATGTGTAAAAAAAAATAAAAAAAAATATTCCAAAATAATGAAAAAAAAAAAAAATATTATTCCCATAAATACATTTCTTTATCTAAATATATATAAAAAAACAATAAAAGTACACATATTTAGTATCGCCGCGTCCGTAACGACCCGACCTATAAAACTGGCCCACTAGTTAACCCCTTCAGTAAACACCGTAAGAAAAAAAAAAAAAAACGAGGCAAAAAACAACGCTTTATTATCATACCGCCGAACAAAAAGTGGAATAACACGCGATCAAAAAGACTGATATAAATAACCATGGTACCGCTGAAAGCGTCATCTTGTCCCGCAAATAACGAGCCGCCATACAGCATGATCAGCAAAAAAATAAAAAAGTTATAGTCCTGAGAATAAAGCGATGCAAAAATAATTATTTTTTCAATAAAATAGTTTTTATCGTATAAAAGCGCCAAAACATAAAAAAATGAGATAAATGCGGTATCGCTGTAATCGTACTGACCCGAAGAATAAAACTGCTTTATCAATTTTACCAAACGCGGAACGGTATAAACGCCTCCCCCAAAAGAAATTCATGAATAGCTGGTTTTTGGTCATTCTGCCTCACAAAAATCTGAATAAAAAGCGATCAAAAAATGTGACGTGCCCAAAAATGTTACCAATAAAAACGTCAACTCGTCCCGCAAAAAACAAGACCTCACATGACTGTGGACCAAAATATGGAAAATGTATAGCTCTCAAAATGTGGTAACGCAAAAAATATTTTTTGCAATAAAAAGCGTCTTTCAGTGTGTGACGGCTGCCAATCATAAAAATCCGCTAAAAAACCCGCTATAAAAGTAAATCAAACCCCCCTTCATCACCCCCTTAGTTAGGGAAAAATAAAAAAAAAGTTTATTTCCATTTTCCCATTAGGGCTAGGGTTAAGGCTACAGTTAGGGTTGGGGCTAAAGTTAGGGTTAGGGTTTGGATTACATTTACGGTTGGGAATAGGGTTGGGATTAGGGTTAGGGGTGTGTCAGGGTTAGAGGTGTGGTTAGGGTTACTGTTGGGATTAGGGTTAGGGGTGTGTTTGGATTAGGGTTTCAGTTATAATTGGGGGGTTTCCACTGTTTCGGCACATCAGGGGCTCTCCAAACGCAACATGGCGTCCGATCTCAATTCCAGCCAATTCTGTGTTGAAAAAGTAAAACAGTGCTCTTTCCCTTCCGAGCTCTCCCGTGTGCCCAAACAGGGGTTTACCCCAACATATGGGGTATCAGCGTACTCAGGACAAATAGGACAACAACCTTTGGGGTCCAATTTCTCCTGTTACCCCTGGGAAAATACAAAACTGGGGGCTAAAAAATAATTTTTGTGGGAAAAACAAAGATTTTTTATTTTCACGGCTCTGCATTATAAACTTCTGTGAAGCTCTTGGTGGGTCAAAGCGCTCACCAAACATCTAGATAAGTTCCTTAGGCGGTCTACTTTCCAACATGGTGTCACTTGTGGGGGGTTTCTACTGTTTAGATACATTAGGGGCTCTGCAAACGCAATGTGACGCCTGCAGACCATTCCATCTAAGTCTGCATTCCAAATGGCGCTCCTTCACTTCCGAGCCCTTCCATGCGTCCAAACGGTGGTTCCCCCCCACATATGGGGTATCAGCGCACTCAGGACAAATTGGACAACAACATTTGGGGTCCAATTTCTCCTGTTACCCTCGGGAAAATACAAAACTGGGGGCTAAAAAATAATTTTTGTGGGAAAAAATTTTTGTTTTATTTTTATGGCTCTGCATTATAAACTTCTGTGAAGCCCTTGGTGGGTCAAAGTGCTCACCACACATCTAGATAAGTTCCTTAGGGGGTCTACTTTCCAACATGGTGTCACTTGTGGGGGGTTTCTACTGTTTAGGTACATTAGGGGCTCTGCAAACGCAATGTGACGCCTGCAGACCATTCCATCTAAGTCTGCATTCCAAATGGCGCTCCTTCCTTTCCGAGCCCTCCCATGCGCCCAAACAGTGGTTCTCCCCACAAATGGTGTATCATCGCACTCAGGACAACTTGGACAACAAATTTTGGGGTCCAATTTCTCCTGCTACCCTCGGGAAAATACAAAACTGGGGGCTAAAAAAATAATTTTTGTGGGAAAAAATTTTTGTTTTATTTTTACGGCTCTGCATTATTAACTTCTGTGAAGCCCTTGGTGGGTCAAAGTGCTCAAAACACATCTAGATAAGTTCCTTAGGGGGTCTACTTTCCAAAATGGTGTCACTTGTGGGGGGTTTCAATGTTTAGGCACATCAGTGGCTCTCCAAACGCAACATGGCGTCCCATCTCAATTCCTGTCAATTTTGCATTGAAAAGTCAAACGGTGCTACTTCCTTTCCGAGCTCTCCCATGCGCCCAAACAGTGGTTTACCCCCACATATGGGGTATCAGCGTACTCAGGACAAATTGTACAACAACTTTTGGGGTCCAATTTCTCCTGCTACCCTTGGAAAAATACAAAACTGGGGGCCAAAAAATAAGTTTTGTGGGAAAAAAAAGATTTTTTATTTTCACGGCTCTGCGTTGTAAACTGTAGTGAAACACTTGGGGGTTCAAAGTTCTCACAACACATCTAGATAAGTTCCTTGGGGGGTCTAGTTTCCGATATGGGGTCACTTGTGGGGGGTTTGTACTATTTGGGTACATCAGGGGCTCTGCAAATGCAACGTGATGCCTGCAGACCAATCCATTTAAGTCTGCATTCCAAATGGCGCTCCTTCCCTTCCGAGCTCTGTCATGCGCCCAAACAGTGGTTCCCCCCCACATATGGGGTATCAGCATACTCAGGACAAATTGGACAACAACTTTTGGGGTCCAATTTATCCTGATACCCTTGTAAAAATACAAAACTGGGGGCTAAAAAATCATTTTTGTGAAAAAAAAAAGAATTTTTATTTTCACGGCTCTGCGTTATAAACTGTAGTGAAACACTTGGGGGTTCAAAGTGCTCACCACACATCTAGATAAGTTCCTTAGGGGGTCTACTTTCCAAAATGGTGTCACTTGTGGGGGGTTTCAATGTTTAGGCACATCAGGGGCTCTGCAAACGCAACATGGCATCCCATCTTAATTCCAGTCAATTTTGCATTGAAAAGTAAAATAGCGCTCCTTCCCTTCCGAGCTCTGCTATGCGCCCAAACAGTGGTTTACCCCCACATATGGGGTATCGTCGTACTCAGGACAAATTGCACAACAACGTTTGTGGTCTAATTTCTTCTCTTACCCTTGGGGAAATAAAAAAATGGGGGCGAAAAGATCATTTTTGTGAAAAAATATGATTTTTTATTTTTACGGCTCTGCATTATAAACTTCTGTGAAGCACTTGTTGGGTCAAAGTGCTCACCACACATCTAGATAAGTTCCTTAGGGGGTCTACTTTCCAAAATGGTGTCACTTGTGGGGGGTTTCAATGTTTAGGCACATCAGGGGCTCTCCAAAAGCAACATGGCGTCCCATCTCAATTCCAGTCAATTTTGCATTGAAAAGTCAAATGGCGCTCCTTCCCTTCCGAGCTCTGCCCTGCGCCCAAACAATGGTTTACACCCACATATGGGGTATCAGCGTACTCAGGACAAATTGCACAACAATTTTTGAGGTCCAATTTCTTCTCTTACCCTTGGGAAAATAAAAAATTGGGGGCGAAAAGATCATTTTTGTGAAAAAATATGATTTTTTATTTTTACCGCTCTGCATTATAAACTTCTGTGAAGCACTTGTTGGGTCAAAGTGCTCACCACACATCTAGATAAGTTCCTTAGGGGGTCTACTTTCCAAAATGGTGTCACTTGTGGGGGGTTTCAATGTTTAGGCACATCAGGGGCTCTCCAAATGCAACTTGGCGTCCCATCTCAATTCCAGTCAATTTTGCATTGAAAAGTCAAATGGCGCTCCTTTCCTTCCGAGCTCTGCCATGCGCCCAAACAGTGGATTACCCCCACATATGGGGTATCCGCGTACTCAGGACAAATTGTACAACAAATTTTGGGGTCTATTTTCTCCTGTTACCCTTGGTAAAATAAAACAAATTGGATCTGAAATAAATTTTGTGTGAAAAAAAGTTAAATGTTCATTTTTATTTAAACATTCCAAAAATTCCTGTGAAACACCTGAAGGGTTAATAAACTTCTTGAAAGTGGTTTTGAGTACCTTGAGGGGTGCAGTTTTTAGAATGGTGTCACACTTGGGTATTTTCTATCATATAGACCCCTCAAAATGACTTCAAATGAGATGTGGTCCCTAAAAAAAAATGGTGTTGTAAAAATGAGAAATTGCTGCTCAACTTTTAACCCTTATAACTCCGTCACAAAAAAAAATTTTGGTTCCAAAATTGTGCTGATGTAAAGTAGACATGTGGGAAATGTTACTTATTAAGTATTTTGCATGACATATGTCTGTGATTTAAGGGCATAAAAATTAAAAGTTGGAAAATTGCGAAATTTTCAAAATTTTCACCAAATATTCGTTTTTTTCACAAATAAACTCAAGTTATATCGAAGAAATTTTACCACTATCATGAAGTACAATATGTCACGAGAAAACAATGTCAGAATCGCCAAGATCCGTTGAAGCGTTCCAGAGTTATAACCTCATAAAGGGACAGTGGTCAGAATTGTAAAAATTGGCCCGGTCATTAACGTGCAAACCACCCTTGGGGGTGAAGGGGTTAAAAAAAAAAAAGTAAGTAAGAAAGTGTTTTTTTTTTCTAACATTTTGGGGAGTTCAGCCAGATCTGATTTTTGTGCTATTTTGGGTGGATTCCTTTTGATTGCACACAGGGGGAGGAGAGCTCTGCTAAACACCTGTTGTTCAAGGTGCAGGAATTCCACTATTTCACGTCACAAGGATCAGACAGAGCCTACAGAGGAGTGAAGATTTGTGTCTCCAACCATAAAGAGCTGCATGTGTCCGATCCAGGCGGAGGTCTGAGGAGTCAGTAAAGATACGGAGGACCATCCATTGACGGTTGGATCAATCCACTAGAGGAAAAGACATTCCATAGGTGAGAAAATGGATTTTATTCATGATTATTCTAAGAAAAGTAATATAGAGTTTAAGTTTGTTCATAGCCATACAGATCCACAATTATGGTCTAGTTTGTATAGCCAATGTGAAGAGAGAATCTTAAAATTGATAAGAGGTTTTTCTCAGTAAAACAAGTTACAGAGAAAGCTTCAAAATGTCATGTACATGGTCCGAGTGTACAATAATTTAGTCTTTGAGAAAACTGAAACCCAAATACATAAAGCTTGTACTATCAGACAGGACATTGGTCATACTGACACCCAAGGTGACACACAAGAGTCTGATGGGGATTACTTCGATTGTCCAAATTGTTTGATATTGTCAGAGCATAATGAACAATTGGAAGATCAAATTGATACTCGAGCAGAATTATTGTCCAAATTGCACCAAGATATAAAAAAGGCTTCTGTTGTTACACGATCAAACAAACAGGAAGACAATGCCACCACATCATTTGTACCAGACACACAAAATCCAGATGTTTCAGTAGAAGATTTACAAGCAGATGAACTACAACCGAAAAATTTCCATGACAGATCAGCACAAATTAATCTGAAAATACACGATCAGTTAATGAAAATTGTAAAAGACGTTCCAAACTTCAATGACAAGATGGATGCCTTATGTAACGCCTACATTATTGAATCAAACACAGATAAGTTCAATCTTAATGATGGACAAAAAAATAAGATATTCAAAGTATGGTTACCCTCACATATGGGAAAAAGGTTACAGACCACACCCAGATTAAATGATAATGAATTGACACATAGCACAAAAGAAGACAGACTTAGACAATTAATACTGTTTACAATCGGCGAAGCCACTCCGACAATTGATGTTCTGGAAAATGTACGAACTAATATTAATGATGACTCATTTGCATTTTTGGTAAAATTTGAACAGGCCTTTAGGATGGTGATGGATCTTAGGCCTCATCCGGAGCCAACATCCATGATCAGATTTTTTGTAAAAAAGTTCAAATATTTAGATCCTGCCTCAGAGCAATCGGCTAGTGCTCAGCCATCATTGCAAGAAGCAACAGTTTTTATTGACTGAAATAGCTGTAGTTCATGAGAAAGAAGTCAGCTGCAACCTAGGCCCACAGTAACATCCAAGAACAGAGATTACATTGATCATAGAGATAAAAATACTACACAAAGGAACAATATCCATTGTTATTTTTGTGGTATACCTGGACACTTAAAATGGTAGTGCAGAAAATTCTTGAGAGCAGAATCAGACAGGTACACAAGGAACAGGTAAGCTTGGAAGGGACAATGGACTCATGCCAAAATCATCCAGCAAACCTTCTGCACCTCCATTACATTCTTCTGCACCCACTCAGACTGACAACAGGCAAACGCAGTCACCGTATGGACCATTAATCAGACAGATCAGAGAGATGACTGTGAAGGAGACTGAGTCCAGGGACAGAATTCCAAGTGCTTTTAATAAGGACATTGGTCTTCTCCCATCTCCTCCATCTTCTGACAATCACAGACTACTCCTACACCCCATCCATTGGAATTTGTGACTCGTTACATTGGAAGACTGTGGAAATGGAAATCAATGGAAATTTAGCAGGACAGAATGTTGTATTTCTTATTGATACAGGAGCTCAATTAAGTGTTACAAATCTTGATTTGAAGCTACAACCAGATTCACCAGTTTGTACTATTGTTGGTTTTAGTGGAAAGGTGGAACTAAAGCAACCTTGGTTATCAATGTGACGTTGGAAATACCTAGTTCTTTCAAAACAGGAATTGACATTTGCTATTGTTGTGATTCTGAAAATATACTTGGCACAGATTTTGTGCAGAAATTTGGTTGGGTAGTCAATCTAGGAAATCAAGTGATCTGGAAAGATTCTAATGGTTGTAAACCTGAAGTCATTGACCCTAGTGATTATAGCCATGTTGGAAGTATTTGCTTAAAGGGACACTGTCACCTGAATTTGGAGGGAACAATCTTTAGACCTAGGGGTGGGTTTTTCGGGTTTTTGATGCACCCTTTCCTTACCCGCCGGCTGCATGCTGGCTGCAATATTGGATTGAAATTCATTCTCTGTCCTCCGTAGTACATGCCTGCACAAGGCAAGATTGCATCAAACACCCGAAAACCCTGCCCCTAGGTCTAAACATTGCTCCCTCCAAATTCAGGTGACAGTGTCCCTTTAAATGATGTTGTGTCAACAGACCATTTGTGGCCTGAAACTGGTGGTGATGAGGTACTGACAGAAATTGTACAGCTTTTTCCTTTTTCTTTGGGCTCTGTTCAGGAATGAGGTTGGTACAATGAAGGATGTTGTAAATGTGGAAGGGCGAGATCTTCCACCACAACGTCAGTATAAATTGCATCAAGATAAAGATACAAAAAGCATAAATATTTAATTTCAGCCAGGAGCATTACTGTAACCACTCCTCTCAATCTATCCCAAAAATCCAAAAAATAGTGGACGATTATATACTATTACCAAAAAATGAGTACAAGGTACTCACAGACCACCATACTACACAAGATAAAATCAATAAAGTTTATTGAAGAAAACATCTTAAAATAGTACATCATACTGTATGAGGATATATAGAAAAGGACTCAGTCTAAATTCCATACCAAGCAGCAATTGTGAACATAGTATTGAACATTGTTAATGTAAAATATATCTCCGTGCTAAAGGTACAGCTCAAAAAAAAAAATCCTTTAAGGCAGATAAATAATATATTATACCCGGATAAATAGAGCTGAAAACACCATGAAAGCACAAAAAGCCATTAGGAAATGTTCTCTGTCAGTGCTTACCCATCATAAGTGCCGCTGTAGGAACGCCCCGACGCGCGTTTCGCAACTCACGTGCTTTCTCAAGGGGAGTGTGTCAGTATAAATTGCCTCCAGAATCAATTGATTCTATCAAATAAATAAGGCAGCACACTGAGGCAGAGGGGATTAACTCCCACATGACCAGTCCAGAAACAAGACAGCTGAACATACTGTAAACTCAGAACTGGATCATGACAATATGCACTTTATTTTCAGCCTGACACCTAGTGTCTCAGGATAGGACCTATTTGATACATTGCTATTCACCTACCCACAGCCTGTTACTATTCCACTCCACCACTCTTACTTGCTTGAGTATTTTCCTCTTGTTCACCTCCTCCTACGTGTTTCATGCTACTTTTTGATTCATGGTGTTTTACTATGTGTATTAAACCCTTGAATAAAATTATATATTTTTTAATATACATCCTTTCAGTGGTGTGCTTGGATACTTGGTATCCATTTTCTAGTCTCTACAAAGGGAAAGAAGTAGCAAATGGCTTGAGAAAGTCCGGATGAACGGTCCAAACACGGGTTATGTTTACAAAAACAAGCATACGATATCTGTTCACTTAATCCTTTTAGGGTAAGTGAATCCATTCTGAAAATCCACTCACTTTCTCTTCTCAGCATATTCCTACCATGATCTCCCACCCGGGACTAGGTTTGACCACTTCTATCACAGAGAAGCAGATTGTATTCATCCCCCATAGTGTGTCCCCCTCAATAGTCTCGCTAGTGGGGCATCACGATAATTTGTGTCTCCCAAAGGTTCACTCTCCCTCCTTCTAAACTCCATTTTCCCCAGAGAATCCAAGGGACAGAGATATGTGGCTACGTAGACTGCGCCCACAGTCTTACAATTTGAGAAGTCCCTCTGTTCTCCCAGTGGATGACCTTGTGAAAGATTTGTTGGATCTCATCCATTTACAGAAATGAGTCTCCACACTTATAGAATACACACATCTTCCTATCCAGCCATGTACCCCCATATGTAGGTTTTTGTGGAGAGTGTGTACAAAATGATCTCTCATAGATTGTCCTCTCCTATAGGTGATCGTGCGGGTAGTCCCCACCATCTCCCTAGGGTCCAGATCCATTCTTAGGATGTCCTAATGTGTCCTAAGTACATTCCGGACGTGGTCATGTTTTCTATCAAACGTGCCAATAAGCCTTGTAATGTCATTTTGGGAACTGCCTTCTTTTTCCTTTTGTTTATTCAGTAAAAGGGACTGTCTATTCTTATTTTCTGCAGAAGTGCGGGCTGAATCTAGAATATATTGGGGATAACCTTTATCCCTTATCCGGCCATACATCTCACCTGCTTGTCTATGAAATTCCCGGATACTAGAGCAGCTCCTCCTCAATCCGAGGAATTGCCCTTTGGGTATACCTTTCTGAGGGGGCTGGGTGGTGGCTCTCCCACTTTAGGAAGCTGGTACTTATATATATGGCCCCGCTGACTCTCCCATATATCTATTGCCAGTTCCTTTTGATTTGACATTGATCACTACAGGTATATGTTGGGCATGCGTTCTAGCTTGGGACACAACAATCCAGTATGGGAGCAAGTGATCTTCTGGTCCATGCGTTCCAGCGCTGGAGTATGACACGAATCGGGGGATGCCCAGGCGCTCCAGCACTTTGCGTCATTTCCGGGCATGCGCTCTGGGACTTGGCGCACCCTCCAGTATGCTTCTATCTATGAGTCCCAGTGTGGAACACATTCAGGAGATGGAACTGCAAAATTCAGCCATTATTGATGTTGTGGTGCGGAGCATGTGCAGTACGATTGTATCTTTGTTCAACAGGTAGTGAGGGGCTGTTTGAGGAGAGGTCTGGCCAAGTGGGCTATTGAAAAGGACCCTCCAATAGAGGACACATGTACATCATCTATAATGAGCTGACATCATTATATTGGGCCTCCTGATGAGGCGGCAGGGCGAAACACGTTGAGGCACACTTTGATGGATGAGTGCTAATCTTCTTGTTACCCTGCTCAGATTGCTCCATATTTAATACGTTATCGGTGTGTTATAATTGGGTGGTGCTAGTTGTGGATACAAAGGATCCATTTAATAACTGAGCCTCCAAACAAATGGGGTTTATTATATTTTTAAACCTTTTGAGCCGAGAAAGTGTTGGGCTTTATTATATTTATAGGATATTAGAGGGACAGCGGCCGAGCAGTGGGGGCGCCAATGTCGAATTAATAGGGTGTCGAGCTGCGCTGACGGGCAGAATTCAGTGAGTAGGGCTGGATTCTGTTCATCGTATGTTATCAGTAGATGTGCGAGAGACGAGAGGCCGATGACCGCAGTGTTACTGTGTGTGTCCGGGGTCAGTTATACGGGGGGATAGAGAGCCTGGGGGTATACGGGTATATACAGCGTACACAGAGGGGTCTGTGAGCGAAGCTGGGGGTATACAGGTGTATACAGCGTACACAGGGGTTTGTGAGCGAAGCTGGGGGTATATGGATGTATACAGAGGGGTCTGAGCGAAGCTGGGGGGTATATGGATGTATACAGAGGGGTCTGTGAGCGAAGCTGGAGGTATACGGGTATATACAGTGTACACAGAGGGGTCTGTGAGCGAAGCTGGAGGTATACGGGGGTATACAGTGTACACAGAGGGGTCTGTGACCGAAGCTGGGGGTATACAGGTGTATACATTGTACAGGGGGGTCTGCGACCGAAGCTGGAGGTATACGGGGGTATACAGCGTACACAGAGGGGTCTGTGAGTGAAGCTGGGGGTATATACGGGTGTATACAGCGTACACAGAGGGGGTCTGCCACCAAAGCTGGTGGCATATGGGTGTATACAGTGTACACAGAGGGGTCTGTGTTCGAAGCTGAGGGTATACGGGTGTATACAGCGTACACAGAGGGGTCTGAGACTGAAGCTGGGGGTATATCGGTGTTTACAGTGTACACAGGAGGGGGTCTGCGACCGAAGCTGGAGGTATACGGGTGTATACAGCATACACAGAGGGGTCTGTGACTGAAGCTGGGGGTATACAGGTGTATACAGTGTACACATAGGGGTCTGCAACCAAAGCTGGGGGTATACGGGTGTATACAGTGTACACATAGGGGTCTGCAACCAAAGCTGGGGGTATACGGATGTATACAGTGTACACATAGGGGTCTGCGACTGAAGCTATGGGTATACAGTTGGTCAGTACACAGGACCCCATACAAATAGGGCTCCGCTCAGTTCACGCCTGGATCTGCTCCGTACACACACGGCTCCGCTCCATAAACCTCGTACACACACAGCTCCGCTCCGTCCACCTCGTACACACACGGCTCCGCTCCGTACACCTCGTACACACACGGCTCCGCTCCATACACCTCGTACACACACGGCTCCGCTCCGTACACCTCGTACACACACAGCTCTGCTCTGTACACCTCGTACACACGGCTCCGCTCCGTACACCTCATACACACACGGCTCCGCTCCGTACACCTCGTACACACACGGCTCCGCTCCGTACACCTCGTACACACACGGCTCCGCTCCGTACACCTCGTACACACACGGCTCCGCTCCGTACACCTCGTACACACATGGCTCCGCTCCGTACACCTCGTACACACATGGCTCCGCTCCGTACACCTCGTACACACGGCTCCGCTCCGTACACCTCGTACACACACGGCTCCGCTCCGTACACCTCGTACACACACGGCTCCGCTCCGTACACCTCGTACACACATGGCTCCGCTCCATAAACCTCGTACACACACGGCTCCGCTCCGTACACCTCGTACAAACACAGCTCTGCTCCGTACACCTCGTACACACGGCTCCGCTCCGTACACCTCGTACACACACGGCTCCGCTCCGTACACCTCATACACACATGCCTCCGCTCCGTACACCTCGTACACACATGGCTCCGCTCCGTACACCTCGTACACACACGGCTCCGCTCTGTACACCTCGTACACACACGGCTCCGCTCCGTACACCTCGTACACACGGCTCCGCTCCGTACACCTCGTACACACACGGCTCCGCTCCGTACACCTCGTACACACACGGCTCCGCTCCGTACTCCTCGTACACACACGGCTCTGCTCCGTACACCTCGTACACACGGATCCGCTCCGTACACCTCGTACACACATGGCTCCGCTCCGTACACCTCGTACACACACGGCTCCGCTCCGTACACCTCGTACACACACGGCTCCGCTCCGTACACCTCGTACACACACGGCTCCGCTCCGTACACCTCGTACACACACGGCTCCGCTCCGTACACCTTGTACACACTCGGCTCTGCTCCGTACACGTCGTACACACACGGCTCCGCTCCGTACACCTCGTACACACACGGCTCCGCTCCGTACACCTCGTACACACACGGCTCCGCTCCGTACACCTCGTACACACACGGCTCCGTACACCTCATACACACACGGCTCCGCTCCGTACACCTCGTACACACACGGCTCCGCTCCATCCACCTCATACACACACGGCTCCGCTCCGTACACCTCGTACACACATGGCTCCGCTCCGTACACCTCGTACACACACGGCTCCGCTCCGTACACCTCGTACACACACGGCTCCGCTCCGTACACCTTGTACACACTCGGCTCTGCTCCGTACACGTCGTACACACACGGCTCCGCTCCGTACACCTCGTACACACACGGCTCCGCTCCGTACACCTCGTACACACACGGCTCCGCTCCGTACACCTCGTACACACACGGCTCCGTACACCTCATACACACACGGCTCCGCTCCGTACACCTCGTACACACACGGCTCCGCTCCATCCACCTCATACACACACGGCTCCGCTCCGTACACCTCGTACACACACGGCTCCGCTCCGTACACCTCGTACACACACGGCTCCGCTCCGTACACCTCGTACACACACGGCTCCGCTCCGTACACCTCGTACACACACGGCTCCGCTCCGTACACCTCGTACACACACGGCTCCGTACACCTCATACACACACGGCTCCGCTCCGTACACCTCGTACACACGGCTCCGCTCCGTACACCTCGTACACACGGCTCCGCTCCATCCACCTCATACACACACGGCTCCGCTCCGTACACCTCGTACACACACGGCTCTGCTACATCCACACTGTAAACCCCTCCTGACCCCACACATAAACTTCCCCTCATCCAGCACCATGACAACCAGCACAGCAGAGTCCTGCATACACTGAGGCCCCTGATCATGTGACCCCTGACTCCTCCCCTCCTGTGACCTCATCACAGGTCCTGTGCGCACAGAACAGCCGTAGAAATCTCAGGCCACGGTGGTCTCCCCCAACTTCTGCTCTTCCTCCTTCTTTTCTTGCAGGGGCCGCAGTGGATTTCATCCTGGATCCATAGAGCCGAGTAGAGGAGCGATGTTCCTTCAGTCTGAGGGGAATTGATGGTGATATTTGTCCAGCGGCCACTGTACCGAGTAAATCCCCCCAGGACTGTAGCAGGTAAAGACCCCAATATCCACCGGTGTCCCTTCTAATGGGGGAAAGTACCAAAGAAAACCATCATATCCGGAGAAATAAACCCCGTACATGGAGACATCGGCCTCAGATATCTCCGGTCTTGTTCTTACCGACAATCTCCTATAAAAGCCTCAAACTTCTGTGTGTGAATCAGAGCTGAGATCTAACGTGATAGAAGATTCCAGTGCGGGGAAGACGGGAAACCTCCATATAGAGGCCGGTGGGGATGGAGTCAGTGACCGACTCTGGACAGATCTGTTCCTAGAGCCGCAGTAGGAGATGGAGATGTCGTCCTCATCATGGAGTCGTTATTTCTCCTGTCACGTGTAATGAATATCTCCTGCAGTATTGCTAATGCCGATTCCAGGGTCGGGAAATGAGGCGAGAATTAGCGTTATGGAAGATGAGTCTATGAGGAACGTATTCAGCTGCCGACTCCGAGGGAGAAACTGCTTGTTGTCTGTGGCCGAAATATATAGGTTTTATTAGTAGATGGAAAGAAGGAAACTAAATACTGTAAAATAATAAATCTCCTCATATGTTTCCCTTATTATCTCCAGTAATTGTATTATTACACAGGATTTTATGATGTTACATCGGTTCATCTTCTCATTCAGGTCTCTACAATATCGGATCCTCTCAGTGAAGATCTTCTATAGAAGAGAATTTCCTGATTTACCCATCACAGATGGATATGGACAGAGACAAGATGGCGGAGAGGATATTACACCTCACCCTAGAGATCCTCTTCCGGCTTACTGGAGAGGTGAGAGATTCTGATGACGTCACATTACATCATTCTTATCTATGGGAATAACAGATGGACAGAACTGGAGAGGTGAAGACTCTGGAAATGTCTGTAGTGAGATTTATTAATGTGTCTCTCCATAACCAGGATTACACAGTAGTGAAGAAGACCTCTAGTGAGCGCTGTCAGGACCCTGTGTCTGAGGGACGGGGAAGACCCCTGAGCCCAATCACGGGGCCTCCACCTCACCCCCTGATCCATGAGGACATCAATGACCAGAAAATCCTAGAACTCACCTACAAGATGATTGAGCTGCTGACTGGAGAGGTGACACTGCTGGGAATGCTGGGACATTATACAGTAACGCTATGAAGGGATCAGGGGATGACGGTATCATTGTATGTGTCAGGTTCCTATAAGGTGTCAGGATGTCGCTGTCTATTTCTCCATGGAGGAGTGGGAGTATTTAGCAGGACACAGAGATCTGTACAAGGACGTCATGATGGAGGTTCCCCGGCCCCTCACATCACCAGGTAATAGAACTAAATACACACGGCCTATAATTATCTGTATGTAAAGAATGAATTCAGTCCCTGTATGTGTTTCCTCCAGATCTATCCAGTAAGAGGACAACACCAGAGAGATGTCCCCGTCCTCTTCTTCCACAGGACTGTAAACAAGAAGACCCCAATGTTCCTCAGGATCATCAGGTAGATGGAGAGAAGGTGTCATGAGATCTCCCTTAGGCTGATTTCACACTTCCGTTTATTTCCGATCCCAGAAAAACCAATACCGGAGATATCAGTGTCCGTGTGTGTAATACTTGCGGCACACGTGTGGCAACCGTGTACCGCCTCAGTACCACACAGACGGCCATCGGGGAAGAAGCGCTACTGTAAGCACTGTTTCCTCGGTGTCGGGTGCTGAAGACGGCTCTCATCGTTCTCCCCTGGTCTGCCGGCGATCGTCAGGAGCAGAAGAGAATGATGAGTTATATTAAAGTCTGAACGATGACAGCAGGTGGGGGCTTTTGGGACTCTTACTCCCATCATCCGACACATCCAATAGAGATAGAGATAAAAATACGATAGAGAATAGAGGGGAACCCACACCGGGGTTTTCATTCATTTATTTCGATATATTGCAGGCGGCGGGTGATGAATACCCTGATCATCCGCTCCTGCTGTCACTGTTATTAGCAGCGCTGACCGCCAGCAGAGCAGGGGAGAATGATGAGAGCCGTCTTCAGCACCTGCCGCCGGTAAACAGCTCTTACTGTAGCTCTTCTTCTCCGGTGCGTGTCACACGGAGGACATCAATGTGTGTTCTCCATGTGCACGTGTGCAGTACGTTTTGCCGTCCGTGCTGACGGTAAAAAACGGACATGACTAAGTGCGGGGCACACGGTCCATGGAAACACACTGACGTGCACAGACCCATTCATTTGAATGGGAGTACATGTGTACGTGTCTCCGGTACGTGTGAAAACTGTCACCTCACATACCTGAGACATGAACGTGGTAAAGAGGTTTTATGATGTTGTGGTAGTTCACTTACGTGGTGGCACACTGAGGTAGGAAAAATGGGAACAACGTCTCTTTAAATCATCGTTGATGTATTGTAAGGCAGCATAAACCAACTTGTGGGGAAAACAAACTCCGCCTTCTTGGCTAAAACAAGAACGAAACGATAAAAGAAAACAAAATGCTGCAGCACAGTCCGTATGTTGTGGGTGGCCCCCCGCTCTGGAGCAGGACAGGTTCAGTCTGTACTCGACGAGCCACAAAGCCTCTGGAGTCCTCTCTCCAGGCTAGCTGAGCCCAGACTGCCTGTAGAGCTCGGTTATTTCACCCCAACCCTGTAACTTCCCCATCATGTGATTGATCACATGATCATGTCCTCATGCAGGTCCTGGCAGGTCTGCCAGGGGAGATAAAGTGGACCTTCTCCCACCCGCTCTGTGAAGGTCCACATAAAACCAGCCCTGTTTATGCAACTTAACCCTCACAACACGTAGTGTGCTGGAGAAAAATGCTCTGGTTTCACATCACTGACGCCGTTAAGCGCAGTGACACATATCTCCCCTCTATCACCTTACCAGTGACTGTCACAATGTGTAGACGGCTGTGAAGGTCTTGTGTTCAGTGTTGTTTTATCCACCAGTATTATATGTTTTATACTTTTGTAATGAGAACGGTGGAGATGGCAGGATTAGAGCTGATCATAGATGTGACTTCTCCATCTGTCTGTGACCTTTACAATATTTGTTTCAGGGTGAAGATCTGACCCATATTAATACTACAGAGACATGTGTGAGGGGTGATGAGCGGTGTAAAGAGGAGATTCCTACATATGACTACCCAGGTGAGTAGTGACCACTAAATGCAGAGAAGTCACAGATTCTTCTCAGTCTCTGGCTGTGGCTGCTTTATCGGTGGTGTAGTCCGGACATATCACAATCGTGTGATCACCATTTTACCTCTAGACCACAACATTCTCTTTCACCCAAAACTGTCCAAGTGACTTTGGGCATTGAAAGCCCTTTTCTATAGAACTTACAACCTGGAGGATCCAACTACCCCCTGAGATTAGAAGACTCTGACCGTTACCTGCCCAGATCTGTAAACTACAAAGGCAAATGTCAGCGTATGTAGAATGTGCTGACAAGTTAGAAAAATATTATGATGAGCCTTTTAGAGAAAACGGAGAGTAATGATGCTGTTGGCTTCCAAAATCCCTGATGTGGGAAGAAGGAAAAAATCAGGGCTTAGAAAAGTGCTGCCAAGTGCTGAGCCATAAAGTTGGGCATCAAAACAAATGAACGTTAAAAAACAACAACAAACTTTTCATTTTAATATTCTACCCATTTCCGATGTGAACCAGCTCCTTCCTCAGGCATATACAAATGATACATTGTGGGTGTTTTATATCCTCCAGAACGGCGTCCGTGATTCAATTGCTTAATTCATTAATTAAACCGCGCTGTGGTGCAGTTTTTTGTATAGAAACCTTTCTTCATATACAAAACTATACAAATAGATGTAAAATACATATTGGATGCACAATAAAATCCATATAAAGAAAAATATACGTACATGGAAAATCCTCCGGTTTAAGTGTGGATAGTTTAAACATCCAATAGGATTCTCTACTCACAAGTCTTTGGGATCTATTAGACACATGTTCTGATATTTGTTCTAATATAATGAGTCTTAAACTGGTGGGATCTCGTTTATATTCTAAAATGAAATGCCGAAACAGACAGATTACACCTTTCCTAATATTATGTCTCTGGCTGGTCATCCTATTATGGATCCCTTGGGTCATTTTTAGATCCCTGATATTGGATGAATCTCCCTTCTCCCCCTTCTGTGCTGCTGAATGTGATCATATGGTCCCTACAAGACCAGGTCCAGTCTTTCTGGCCAAACTTCGCTTTTATGATTGACAACAGTAAATGTGCAGTGAGGCCAAGTGTGAATTTCTGTACAATAACAGCAGAGTTTCCCTTTATCCTGATTTTACAATTTCTTATAAAACCAACTAACTTCAGACAGGATTGTGATAAACTACATAATAATTAGTGCACCTGCGCCATGATGTATCTCTAAGTTGTGCGTGGCTGATGGCTGTAATATACACTGGGTACGGAAAGTAGCGTAGAGAAAGTATTAGCGCCCCCATTTCAGGAGAGATTACTGCACAATCTGAATTCCTTAGGATTGAAAACATAATGTAATTTATGACATGGAGTGAATCCATGAAACCAGGGCTAGAGCCATGCCAACACATCTCCCGCAGGCGTGAATAAATGTACAGTGGGTACAGAAAGTATTCAGACCCCTTTAAATTTTTCACTCTGTTTCATTGCAGCCATTTGGTAAATTCAAAAAAGTTCATTTTTTCTCATTAATGTACACTCTGCACCCCATCTTGACTGAAAAAAACAGGAATGTAGTAATTTTTGCAAATTTATTAAAAAATAAAAACTGAAATATCACATGGTCATAAGTATTCAGACCCTTTGCCCAGTATTGAGTAGACGCACCTTTAGAGCTAGTACAGCCATGAGTCTTCTTGGGAATGATGCAACAAGTTCTTCACACCTGGATTTGGGGATCCTCGGCCATTCTTCCTTGCAGATCCTCTCCAGTTCCATCAGGTTGGATGGTGAACGTTGGTGGACAGACATTTTCAGGTCTTTCCAGAGATGCTCAATAGGGTTTAGGTCAGGGCTCTGGCTGGGCCAGTCACGAATGGTCACAGAGGTGTTCTGAAGCCACTCCTCTGTTATTTTAGCTGTATGCTTAGGGTCAATGTCTTGTTGGAAGGTGAATCAAGCCAAGTCTGAGGTCCAGAGCACTCTGGAAGTGGTTTTCATCCAGGATATCTCTGTACTTGGCCGCATTCATGTTTCCTTCAATGACAACCAGTCGTCCTGTCTCTGCAGCTGAAAAACACCCCCATAACATGATGCTGCCACCATCATGTTTCACTGTTGGGATTGTATTGGGCAGATGATGAGCAGTGCCTGGTTTTCTCCACACATACCGCTTAGAATTATCACTAAAAAGGTCCATCTTTGTCTCATCAGACCAGAGAATCTTATTTCTCATAGTCTGGGAGTCCTTCATGTGTTTTTTAGCAAACTCTTGCTTCAGGGCCACTCTGCCATAAAGGCCCGACTGGTGGAGGGCTGCAGTGATAGTTGACTTTGTGGAACTTTCTCCCATCTCCCTACTGCATCTGTGGATCTCAGCCACACTGATCTTGGGGTTCTTCTTTACCTCTCTCACCAAGATTCTTCTCCCACGATTGCACAATTTGGCAGACGGCCAGGTCTAGGAAGACTTGTCATGGTCCCAAACTTATTCCATTTAAAGATTATGGAGGCCACTGTGCTCTTAGGAACCTTGAGTACTGCAGAAATTCTTTTGTAACCATGGCCAGATCTGTGCCTTGCCACAATTCTGTCTCTGAGCTCCTTGGCCAGTTCCTTTGACCTCATGATTCTCATTTGGTCTGACATGCACTGTGAGCTATGAGGTCTTATATAGACAGGTGTGTGCCTTTCCCAATCAATTCCTATCAGTTTAACCCCTTACTGACATCGGGCGTAATATTACGCCGATGTCAAACTTCCTCCCTTTGATGTTGGCTCCGGCGGTGAGCCCACATCTTTGCTGGGACATGTCAGCTGGCAATCGCGAAGGAAATACGCACACCGGTGACAACTCGTCAGGTGATCGCGGGTCACCGGTGTGTTGGCATGACAATCTGTGGTCTCCTGGAAACCTCTATGGTTATCAGTTACGGCTTCCTGTGAGCGCCACACAGTGGTCGGCGCTCATAGCAAGTGAGTAAATCAGCTACATAGAGATGATCTGAACATCGCCTCTATGTAGCAGAGCCGATCGGGTTGAGGCAGCTTCTAGTCTCCTATGGAGACTATTGAAGCATGCCAAAAGTAAAACAAAAAAGTTTTTAAAAATATAAAAAATATAAAAATTCAAATCAGCCCCCTTTCGCCCATTCAAAATAAAACCATAGAAATAAAATCAAACATACACATATTTGGTGCCGCTGCGTTCAGAATCGCCTGATCTATAAAAAAAAGGATTAATCTGATTGCTAAACGACATAGCGAGAAAAAAGTCAAAACGCCAGAATTATGTTTTTTTGGTCGCCGCAACATTGCATTAAAATGCAACAATGGGCAATCAAAAGATCGCATCTGCACAAACATGGTGTCATTAAAAACGTCAGCTCGGCGCGCAAAAAAAAAGCCCTCACCCAACCCGAGATCACGAAAAATGAGACACTACGGGTATCGGAAAATGGCGCAAGTTTTATTTTTTAACAAAGTTTTTTTTTTTTTTTCACCACATAGATAAAAAAGAAACTAGACATGTTTGGTGTCTATGAACTCGTAATGACCTGGAGAATCATAATGGCAGGTCAGTTTAGTGAATGTAGCAAAAAAGCCCAAAAAATGACAAGTGTGAGATTGCACTTTTATTTTTTAAATTTCACCGCACTTGGAATTTTTTCCCGTTTTCTAGTACACAACATGGTAAAATCAATGGTGTCATTCAAAGTACAACTCATCCCGCAAAAACAAGTCCTCACATGGCCATACTGATGGAAAAATAAAAAAGTTATGTCTCTGAGAAGAAGGGGAGTGAACAACGAAAACGCAAAACTGAAAAAGGCTTTGGGGGTTAATTAAACACAGCTGGCCTCCAATGAAGGTGTAGAACCATCTCAAGGAGGATCACAAGGAAATGGACAGCATGGGACTTATATATGAGTGTCTGAGCAAAGGGTCTGCATACTTATGACCATGTGATATTTCAGTTTTCTTTTATATTAATTTTGCAAAAATTTCAGAGCAGAGTGTACATTAATGAGAAAAATGAACTTTCTTGAATTTACCAATGTCATGTCGGACGCTGTTCAGACCAGGTCGTCCGACAGACAGCGGTAATTCCGCTTTTGACCACTATTTGCTCATTGGCGTCGGCTAGGTTTTATCTAGCTGTTCCGGGGTTAATTTATCTGATCCTCGGATTGGACGCTGGGCCATGCCCATTTCCTTTAAATAGTTCTCCTGATCTTTGGGCGTCGCCGATTATAGCTTCTGTCTTTTCCGTAGTTATCTCGGTCTGGAGTGGAGAGCTGGTTGTTGGAGAATCGTTGCTGGTGGTGTATTTTCCTTTGTCTTATTTACTCCTTCCTATATTTGTATTTATTTTGCCCTGCACATTTATAGTGTATTCCTGAGTGACTGCGGCGTGGTGTATATTTTCCTTTATCCTTGTCTGTTATAACTGTGGGTATTGGTATTACCACTTCACTGGGTTGTGGGCGGTGGTATCAGCCTAGGGCTTAAACAGGAGTTAGGGACAGGGTCGAGCCCTGGACATGCACACCATCAGTGTTAACTCCAGGTAGAGGGTCAGTCAGGATTTCCCTAGTCTGAGGGAAATTGCAGGGGCCCGGGTTATAAGCTCTTACCCACCTAGTCTCCCCGTGACAACCAAATGGCTGCAATGAAACAAAGAGTGAAAAATTTAAAGGGGTCTGCAGGAGATGTGTTGGCATGACTCGAGCCCTGGTTTCATGGATTCACTCCACGTCATAAATTCCATTATGTTTTCAATCCTAAATACCGTATATACTCGAGTATAAGCCGAGAATTTCAGCCCATTTTTTTTAGGCTGAAATTGCCCCTCTCAGCTTATACTCGAGTCATACCCAGGGGTCAACAGGGGAGGTGGAGTGGCAGTACCATGTGACCGCTCACTACAGGAAGAAGCTGCCGGCGCCGGGAAACAGACGTGCAGGGACTGCGCCAGGAGCAGGTGAGTATAAGCAGTGCGCGATATTCTCCTGCTCCCCGTTCCACCGTCGCCAGCCGCCGCTACGTTCCCCCTCCACTGCACTGATGCTCAGGTCAGAGGGCGCGGTGACGCTATTAGTGCGCGCCGCCCTCTGCCTGAGCAGTCAGTTCAGTGGACGTGGAATGTAGCGGCGGCTGGCAGCGGTGGAACGCGGAGCAGGTGAATATAGGAAGTGCCGGGGGCTGAGCGACGAGAGGTGAGTATGTGATTTTTTTTTTTTTTTAATCGCAGTAACAGCATATGGGGCAAATTACTTTATGGAGCATCTTATGGGGCCATAATCAGCATTTATGGAGCATTACATGGGGCAAATAACTGTATGGAGCATCTTATGGGGCCATAATCGGCATTTCTGGAGCATTACATGGGGCAAATGACTGTATGGAGCATCTTATGGGGCCATAATCAGCATTTATGGAGCATTACATGGGGCAAATGACTGTATGGAGCATCTTATGGGGCCATAATCAGCATTTGTGGAGCATTATATGGGGCAAATGACTGTATGGAGCTTCTTATGGGGCCATAATCAGCATTTGTGCAGCATTATATGGGGCGTATTTTGTATGAAGCATCTTATGGGGCCCATCATGAACTGTATGGAGCATTATATGGGGCTCCTGATTCAATATGGATATTCAAAAACACTTAACCTACTGATGTCTCAATTCATTTTACTTTTATTGGTATCTATTTTTATTTTTGACATTTACCGGTAGCTGCTGCATTTTCCACCCTAGGCTTATACTCGAGTCATTAAGTTTTCCCAGTTTTTTTGTGGCAAAATTAGGGGTCTCGGCTTATACTCGGGTCGGCTTATACTCGAGTATATACGTTAATTCAGCAGTAATCGCTCCTGAAATGAAGGCACTAATACTTTCTCTACTCTTCTCGTCCGGACTCATAGTAGCTCCAGTAGTCCACCATAAATGAGTGCAACTCCGGTTTAGTGTTGGAGTTCTCCCCTCATACATATGTTGTTGTTGAGGATGTAACTTTTTATTCTGCATGATAGTTTGATTGTGGTGGGATCGGCCTGCCTCACTTATCTGAGTCTGTAACTCCCTGGTAGTGTTTAGAAAAAGGTTTCAGTTACCAAATACCTGAGATCTAAATTTAAGATCCCTCAGCTCTGCACTATTATAAAAAGTTCTATTTAAATGTCTAATATTTCTTCTTGACATTTATCTGACAGAAAATATTGGTCCTTACGATAGTTTATATTGCTTAGAGCCACCGAGTCCCATACTCCAATTACTCCAGAGAAGTTTCACCATTACTAATTTTTTTTTTCCTGAGGATGATTGTTCAGCTTGATCATTTCAGTAGATGTGTAATTGTGTATAGTCACAGTTTTGCCCATTACCCTTTAACTTCTTTAACACCTCTACATGGATTTGGACTTACATAGAGACCCCTAGGCTTGGGGCACAGTGTTACCTACTGTTCTGTGGAGTAAGATGGGAAGAAGAATAGACAGATAACCGTGTCAGAACCAAGAGGCCAGAGAAAATAATAACTCAGGAGACATAAGAGTAGTCAGTAAACAGGCCGGGGTCACAACAGGAAACAAATACACAAGCCGGGAGCTGAGCACAGAGGACTGAACTAGAGGAGATCAAGGCTGTATCTGGCAGATTCCGGCAATATGCTTCAAGCTGTAGTAAGGTGTGGTGCTTTTGAAGTCCAACTCTGATTGCCCAAGGTGTTGGCAATCTCAGACGGACATATTGCATGTGCTTTGGCATTGTCCCAGATTGTCCTCCTATTGGATTGTAGTGTTGAACTGTATTGTAGTGGTGTATGGGTACGTTATTCCTAGGGATCCATTGATATGTATATTAGGGTATGTGGCGGGAATATTAACTGACAATACGACTAAAATTGTAATTGCAAGATTATCGTTTGCTGCAAGAAAACTGATTGCAAAATATTGGGTTAGGGAGGAGCCTCCGTCCAGACGTGAATTCATTGCTCAAACGAACCACATAACTGAGCTTGAGAAAAGCATTTACACCAGGAGGGACAAGCTGAATTTCTTCCATAAATTATGACATCCGTGGTTGGATAGGATTAATGAATGTTATACCAGTATATAGTATTATAGAGTACAACTTATGGTAAACTGGAACTCTGTTTGATATTGTCAACTATGGACGAATTATTGTTTGCTCCTGATATGGTCTCCATCGGGGGGTTAATTTACTGTAAAACATAAAATGAGTATGAATGAGCATGTGATCTGTTGTAAATCTCGTTATCGTTAATACAAATTTATCTGATTAAAAAATGTTTGGTGCTGTCCGATTGGCTAAAACAGGGAAGAGATTACTGCAGCTGAATACACACACACCCATACTGCCAGACTGGATGGTACTACAGATACCAGGCACCCTAATCTTAGTGGCTGGGAAGAGCCTGCACCGCCAAGAGCTTCTGGTTCCAACCCCACCTCTGTTACCAGCATCGCCTGCAGAATTAGTAAGCCGCGTCTGGTGTCCGAAGCAGATGTTGCAGGAGCAGATCCCAGAGGAGATGGGGCACACCATTTGCAGAATCTCTAATATGACAAAATTGCAGAAAACCAGATCTGATGAAATCCCTATAAAGTGACTCCATTTTGTAAATTATAACCCTCAATAAATTAATCTATAGAAATAGTGACTATTTTGACTGCACTGCAGTTTCCAGATGTTAGCACGCGCAGTGGATGTTGGAAAGTGAAAATTGCAAATATCCCAAGTTATTACCCAACACATAGTGCCCAGATTGTGCTCCAGGAGATACACATGCCGTAAAATAAGTGGTTTCTTCTCACTATAGTAATGCCAAAAGCATGGATGCTTAATGTGGTTTTGAGCACAGTCTAGTAAACTATAAACTGTCATTGTCTTGGTGAATAATTCAATAATTTTGCATAACTTGCCATTTTTACAGACCGTTTAAGTAAAAATGTTCAAAAATATAGAATTCAAGGATATTTTATTCTAAAATAATAATTGGTTTTATTCTTGGCAGATAACCGTACCAGGAGATCAGCAGGACAGCCGACATCTTCAATGTTTAAATCGGATAATCTTGAGATCCCACAGGATACAATTGAAGTGAATGCCATTACTCCAAATATACCATCATCCCTTCACAGCAAAGATCTGTCATCTGATCATTTGGAACAGGTCCTGTCTTCTGATTCATTACCTAGTACTAATGAAAATCAAAGTCACAAAATAAGCATTAAAAATCAAACTGCTCCTAAAACAATGAAGACATTTTCATTTTCAGAATATGGAAATAGTTTTCCCCTAGAAAAGTCATTTCTCAAGCAACAAAAACTTCACAAAGCAGACAATAGATTTTCTTGTTCCAAGTGTGGGAGATGTTTTAACCAGAAATCAGATTTTGTCATTCACCAGAGAATTCACACAGGGAAGAAGCCTTTTTCATGTTCAGAATGTGGGAAATGTTTTATTGGGAAAGCGCAGCTTGTTACCCACCAAAGAACTCACACAGGGGAAAAGCCTTTTTCCTGTTCAGAATGTGGGAAATGTTTTATTCGAAAAGCGCATCTTGTTACCCACCAAAGAACTCACACAGGAGAGAAGCCTTTTTCCTGTTCAGAATGTGGGAAATGTTTTCTAGGTAAATCATTTCTTGTCAGACATCATAGATCTCACACAGGGGAGAAGCCTTTTTCCTGTTCAGAATGTGGGAAATGTTTTAACCAGAAATCGAATCTTGTTAGCCACCAGAAAACCCACACAGGGGAAAAGCCTTTTTCCTGTTCAGAATGTGGGAAATGTTTTCTAGCTAAATCATTTCTTGTCAGACATCATAGATCTCACACAGGGGAGAAGCCTTTTTCCTGTTCAGAATGTGGGAAATGTTTTAACCAGAAATCAGATTTTGTCATTCACCAGAGAATTCACACAGGGAAGAAGCCATTTTCATGTTCAGAATGTGGGAAATGTTATATTAAAAAAGCGCAGCTTGTTACCCACCAAAGAACTCACACAGGAGAGAAGCCTTTTTCCTGTTCAGAATGTGGGAAATGTTTTACCAGGAAAGCGAATCTTGTTAGCCACCATAAAACCCACACAGGGGAGAAGCCTTTTTCCTGTTCAGAATGTGGGAAATATTTTCTATCTAAATCATTACTTGTCAGACATCAAAGATCTCACACAGGGGAGAAGCCTTTTACCTGTTCAGAATGTGGGAAATGTTTTACCAGGAAAGCACATCTTGTTATCCACCAGAAAACCCACACAGGGGAGAAGCCTTTTTCCTGTTCAGAATGTGGGAAATGTTTTCTAGATAAATCAGGTCTTATCAGACATCATAGATCTCACACAGCAGAGAAGCCTTTTTCCTGTTCAGAATGTGGGAAATGTTTTCTAGCTAAATCATTTCTTGTCAGTCATCATAAATCTCACACAGGGGAGAAGCCTTTTTCCTGTTCAGAATGTGGGAAATGTTTTCTATATAAATCAGGTCTTATCAGACATCATAGATCTCACACAGCAGAGAAGCCTTTTTCCTGTTCAGAATGTGGGAAATGTTTTACCAGGAAAGCGAATCTTATTAGTCACCAGAAAACGCACACAGGGGAGAAGCCTTTTTCCTGTTCAGAATGTGGGAAATGTTTTCTAGATAAATCATTTCTTGTCAGTCATCATAGATCTCACACAGGGGAGAAGCCTTTTTCCTGTTCAGAATGTGGGAAATGTTTTACCAGGAAAGCGAATCTAGTTAGCCACCATAAAACCCACACAGGGGAGAAGCCTTTTTCCTGTTCAGAATGTGGGAAATGTTTTAACCAGAAATCGAATCTTGTTAGCCACCAGAAAACCCACACAGGGGAAAAGCCTTTTTTCCCTTCCCCATGACAGCAGCGGTACATGAGAGATGGTCCCGCCCCCAAGAACAGGAAACCTGCATAGGAGATAAAAGATGGGGGCGGCACCTCTCTCCTCAGTTTGGTTTCCTGTTCTTGCGGGGAATCTGCGGTGCTGCATGGGGAGAGGTCTCCCTTGCTAAGGCCGGTCTCTAACCGAGGTCCGCGGTGGGAGCAGCGGCGTGCGCGCGTCGCCTCCATACCTGGCTGCATGTGCGTCCTCCCCACTGCGGACTCCCCGGTGTCCGCTCCTGGCCGGAGGCTGGGCTGGGGGAGAAAGTGAAAGCGTGTCCATCACGACGCTGGCGCCGAGTGAATGGAGGAACTTCCGGGTGGGAACCGGAAGTGACGCTACATGCTGAAGGAGCGGTGTGCTGACACTCCCCAGGGGGGAGGAAGTTCAGGGGCGCACACACCGCTTCCTGGCCGGCCATATTTAAACTACAAGGCGGCAAGCAGGCACCGGTAACGGTCTCCTGCAAGATGGCAGATCCAAAGGAATCAGCGATCCCAGCAGAGAACCCACAGCCTGTCGTGGTACTAAGGGTCCGGTGGGTGAGTGCCTTTGTAAGGCAAAAAACATGTTAGTAACTCTGTGTTTTCTGTATATATATATATGCAGGGAAAGAAAGTTACCTCTAAACAAAAGCATAAAGTGTGTGCACTCTGTGATAGAAGCCTTCCCAAAGCATATGAGAAGCGTATGTGCCGCTCATGCATAGAAAAAACTGTATCTGAAGAGTCATCATCTTTGCTTCAGAGTATAAAGGATATTGTGAGAAACGAAGTGCAAAGCACAGTAAAGGAGCAATTAAGACATCATGGGGTGCAGAGCTCCGTAAACCCACCCTCTACGCCTGCCCAAATGTCTGATGTAGAATCTGAGGGTGAACTGGGAACTTCCGCCCGAGGAGGGTTCGGGCCTGGACTCTTCAGATGAAGAGTGTGGCCGGCCATATATGTTATCAGAAGACATGGGGAAGTTGCTAAAACTGGTCAGGTCCACCCTGGGGGTTGAGACGCCAAAAGAAAAACAAACGATTCAGGACTCCATGTTCAGTAATTTAGAAGATAAAAAATGGAAAGTTTTCCCTTTTCACGATAACATATTAAATCTTATCAAAAAAGAATGGAAAAAAACGAATAAGAGGATTTCAGTTCCCCAGGCCTTAAAACGTAAATATCCCTTTGATGAGGAAATTTGCGAGAAATGGGAAAAAGCGCCTAGGTTGGACGCGGCTATCGCAAGTACCTCCAGGGGCATAGCGCTTCCCTTCGAGGATATGGGGGCCCTAAAAGACCCCCTAGATAAAAAGGCGGATGCCTTTCTAAAATCAGCCTGGGAAGCCTCAACTTGGGTGTTCAAGCCTGGAGTAGCGGCTACCTGCACTGCCCGTGCCATGGTTAAATGGCTAGAAGAACTAAGCGACCAAATAAAAAACAAATGTCCAAGAGACAGACTTCTAGAAGTCATCCCTCCACTTCAAAATGCAGCGGGATTCCTGGCGGACGCTGCCATTGATTCGGTACGGTTTGCTGCCCGGGCTAGTGCCCTCTCTAATTCAGGAAGAAGAGCGTTATGGTTAAAAAACTGGAATGCTGATTTTCAATCAAAAGTGAAGCTCTGTGCTGTACCCTGTGAGGGGCAATATTTATTCGGCAGGGCTTTAGATGAAATTTTAGAAAAAGCGGCGGACAAGAAGAAACACTTTCCTCCACCTCCCTTTTTTAAACGACGTTGGTATGACAATCGTCGGTCCTTTCGAGGATCGGGTAGAGGCCGGGGCCGCCCAACGGATAGAACCACACGGGGGAAACCCTGGGGTGAAAAAAGAGAAAGAGGTTTTCTTTTCAATAAACCTCCAAAACCAGATCCCAAACAATGACGCCATATTCCAGGTGGGAGGAAGGTTACGGTTTTTTGTCCATCAGTGGGTAACCTTACAGCCGTCTCAATGGATAATCAACTTGTTATCAGACGGCCTACGATTAAACTTCATCTCCCTGCCTCCTCACCGAATAAAAGTTACTCGGGTGGCCAAAAAGAACCAGTTAGTTCTCGAGAAAGAAGTTCATCTTCTTTTAGACAAAAAAGTCCTGGTAAGAGTACCTCCACAGGAAATAGGGAGGGGGTTTTACAGCACCCTTTTCCTCACTCCAAAACCGGATGGGTCATTAAGAACAATTTTCAACTTAAAAGAATTAAACAAACTCATCCGAGTGGAAAAATTCAAAATGGAGACTCTGAGAACGGCGGTAAAACTGCTGTATCCAGGATGTTACATGGCAGTGATAGACCTTACCGATGCCTATTATCATGTGCCAATCAGCAGAGAGCATCAACAATTCCTGAGGTTGGTTGTGCAGCTGGGGCAGGTCTACACCCACCTACAATACCAATGTCTTCCCTTTGGGGTATCGGTGGCTCCTCGTATCTTTACAAAAATAATTTCGGAAGTAGCATCCTTCGTAAGGAGAGAAAACATTCTACTAGTGCCCTATTTAGACGATTTCCTCCTTATAGCCGACAATCAAGAAGATTGCATAAAAGCAGTTACGACAGTACGAGAGCTGCTAACCAAACTAGGGTGGATAATAAACTTAAAAAAATCAAGATTGATTCCGGTCCAGATACAGGAGTTCCTGGGAATTCAATTAAATTCAATCAGATAAGTCTGTATCCTTCCAGACAGAAAAGTCGAGGCCATAAAACGAGTAAGACAAATACAGGTGGCCCAATATGTCTCGGTGAGGGAAGCCATGTCCCTCCTAGGTATGCTAACTGCAACAATTCCGCCAGTCCAATGGGCACAACTTCATTCAAGGGACCTACAGTGGCAGATCCTGTCAGAACAAACAAAAATACCTTACAACTTAAATCGAAGAATCGTATTGTCACAACATGTACGGGACTCTCTAAGCTGGTGGCTAGATTCCGAAAATCTAAAAAAAGGGGTCCCATGGTCAATCCAGAATCCGGTGGTACTAACCACGGATGCGAGCCCGTTAGGTTGGGGGGCACACCTTTCAGATCGGATCCTACAGGGTCTATGGGATCCACAAATGCAATTAGCCTCCTCAAACTTGAAGGAATTAACAGCGGTAAGGCAAGCGATTCTTCAAACGGAAGAGGATGTCAAAGGGAAACATCTGGTAGTGTTGTCCGACAACAGCACAACGGTGTCGTATATAAATCGACAGGGAGGAACCAGATCAAGTCCCCTAATGGAAGAAGCAAGAAGACTATTTCTTTGGGCCGAAAACCACCTTTTATCTCTTACAAGTACACACTTAAAGGGGTCGGACAACTTTGTCGCAGATTTTCTGAGTCGTCACGTCCTGCACCAGGGCGAGTGGTCACTAAATCAAAAAATATTTGGAGAAATCTGTGCCATCTGGGGGCTTCCTCAAGGGGATCTTTTTTCCACAAGGCAGAATCGAAAAGTAGAAAGATTCTACTCTCTAAACCCGAAAGAAAACCCGGAAGGAGTAGATGCGTTACTGCACCAATGGAGATTCCAACTAGCCTATGCGTTTCCCCCAATCCCATTAATCCCTACAGTCCTGAAGAAGATCCGAGAAGAGAAATCACGCATAATCTTAATCGCACCCTTCTGGCCAAAGAGCTTGGTTCACTTGGCTCAGAGGTATGTCCATCTTGGACCCATGGATACTTCCAGAGGTTCCAAACCTTCTGCACCAGGGTCCAGTGACACATCCTCAGGTTCACAGCCTACACCTCACTGCTTGGAACTTGAGAGGGGACTTCTGCTAGCAAAGGGGTTCTCGGATCCGTTGGTTACTACTCTACTGTCCAGTAGAAAGAAGATCACGGCTGATAAATACCAAAGGGTATGGGGTAAATTTTTAGAATTCTCAGGCCGACGGATAACAAATACCGTTCAGAAAGTCCCTATATCAGAAATCCTAGAATTTCTCCAAAAGGGGCTGGAGAGAGGATTATCTACCAGCACCCTAAAAGTGCAAGTCTCGGCGCTTAGCGCCCTGTTTGACCAAAAATTGGCTGATCACCCCTGGGTGGGTAGGTTCATTCGGGCCTCCTTTACAGCCAGACCATTCAAACCTCGTCCAAAGGTCGCTCCCTGGGATTTAAATTTAGTTTTAAATGCCTTGACCTCCTCTCCCTTTGAGCCTCTTTCCTCCATATCGGAAAAAGCGCTAACTTTAAAAACGGTTCTTCTCATTGCCCTTACCTCAGCCAGACGCATTAGTGAGCTTCAGGCTATATCTATAGACCCTCCTTACACTACATTTCTAGAGGACAGGGTAATTATAAAATCTGATCCGGCCTTCTTACCAAAGGTCAACTCGAAATTTCACAGGGACCAGGAGATAGTCTTGCCTTCATTTTGTGCCGATCCAAAATCCCAGGGAGAAGAAACCTTCCATTGCTTGGACGTCAGACATTGCCTACTTCAATATATAGAAGTGACAAAACCATGGCGACAGTCTTCAGCCCTTTTTGTCTCCTTTCAGGGGGCAAACGGGAAAAAAGGCCACAAAATCAACCATTGCACGATGGCTCCGTATGGCTATATCACTTTCCTATTCCTCTTCGGGACAGGTCCCTCCACCTGGTGTTACGGCCCACTCTACGAGGGCTATTTCCACATCTTAGGCAGAGAGGGCAAATGCATCGATAGAGCAAATCTGTAATGCAGCAGTATGGTCTTCACCCTCTACTTTCTTCCTCCATTATAGATTAAATCTGGGGCTATCGGATCTTGCCTTTGGTAGAAAAGTACTATCTGCCGTTGTCCCACCCTAGAGGTTCTTTCTATTTCTTCCTCTCATGTACCGGTGCTGTCATGGGGAAGGGAAAAAATGATAATTACTTACGGGTAATTTGATTTTCCAGATCCATGACAGCACCGCTCTAGTTCCCGCCCTATCTTGGTGATGGTGTGTGATTCACAAAAAAAATCTTAAAAAAAAAAAAAAAAAATCTCTTAAAAAACAAAAACAAAACACAAACAAAAGATGGGGTAATAACCACTTAATATAACAATAGATAAATAGTCTTAGAGTTTAAAATAATGTATATATGCCTAAAACTAACATAGCGGTTACCTTACATTCTCTGTAAACAAACTGAGGAGAGAGGTGCTGCCCCCATCTTTTATCTCCTATGCAGGTTTCCTGTTCTTGGGGGCGGGACCATCTCTCATGTACCGGTGCTGTCATGGATCTGGAAAATCAAATTACCCGTAAGTAATTATCATTTTTCCTGTTTAGAATGTGGGAAATGTTTTAACCTCAAAGCGAATCTTGATAGCCACCAGAAAACCCACACAGGGGAGAAGCCTTTTTCCTGTTCAGAATGTGGGAAATGTTTTGTGAAGAAACAGTCTCTTTCTAGCCACCAAAGAATTCACACAGGGGAGAAGCTTTTTTTAAGTTCTTGTTTTTACATAGTCACATACAAGTGCTTTTAACTAAATTAGAATATTATCAAAAAGTTAATTTATTTCAGTTCTTCAATGCAAAAAATGAAACTCTTAGATCACTCTGTAATGACTCTAATATATCTCAAGCGTTTATTTCTGTTGATGACTATATCCTACAGCCAATGAAAACCCAAAAGTCATTATGTCAGTAAATTAGAATAAAAACACCTGCAGTGGCTTCCTAAACGTTCAAAAAAGGTCCCTTAGTCTGTTTCAGTAGGCTCCACAATCATGAGGAAGACTGCTCACTGGACAGATGTCTAGAAGGCAGTCATTGACACACTCCAGAAGGAGGGTAAGCCACTGTAAAATATTAGTATTTCAATAATAAAAAAAATATGGATTACTTAACATATGCAGGTTCTAACTAGCAAATAGATACTCTGTATATTGAGGGACTAAGTTATTCTGAGGATTTTGGCCGATACATCTGTTCTCTGTTTGTCAGAACTATAGGGCTTTTGTCAGAACTGTCAATATGTGGCTATTTGGAGATAGTAAATGGTTCTTAAAGGTCACAGGCTATATGCTTAAGCATTTCAAAATGAGGTAATGTACAAATAACTAATATGCATATTCCGCAAGTTGCTAGTGTTCTTCTAATATGGTAGAGGCTATGAACATAGAGGCAGATCATCTTATGTTGTTATGAGACAGGAAAAATAGAAACCAATGTAAGTCTATGGGTCAAAATAGTGTATAAGCCGACCTAACTCTTGTTCAGGAGATCTCTCATACTTTAAGAATCTCCAACCGGACCACATCAACTTCATGACCATATGTAAGAACCACTGAATGCTTGTTTTCTCTTTTATAATCTAATACTTATTTTTGGGTGCTATGAACTTACTTTTCTTCATTTTTGTAATCACGTTTTGAATAAACATTAAACAAGATTTGTTTTATCCACATAATTCAATATTGCGTTCCTTTCTATCCTCAGCGTGCTCTTACTTAAAAAAAAAAAAAAAAAAATAAGTAAGTGTTATTTTTTCTAACATTTTGGGGAGCCCGGCCAAATCTGATTTTTGTGCTATTTTGGGTGGATTCCTTTTGATTGCACACAGGGGGAGGAGAGCTCTGCTAAACACCTGTTGTTCAAGGCGCAGGAATTCCACTATTTCACGTCACAAGGATCAGACAGAGCCTACAGAGGAGTGAAGATTTGTGTCTCCAACCATAAAGAGCTGCATGTGTCCCATACAGGCGGAGGTCTGAGGAGTCAGTAAAGGTACGGAGGACCATCCATTGACGGTTGGATCAATCCACTAGCGGAAAAGACATTCCATAGGTGAGAAAATGGATTTTATTCATGATTATTCTAAGAAAAGTAATATAGAGTTTAAGTTTGTTCATAGCCATACAGATTCACAATTATGGTCTAGTTTGTATAGCCAATGTGAAGAGAGAATCTTAAAATTGATCAGAGGTTTTTCTCAGTAAAACAAGTTACAGAGAAAGCTTCAAAATGTCACACACATGGTCCGAGTGTACAATAATTTAGTCTTTGAGAAAACTGAAACACACATACATAAAGCATGTACTATCACACAGGACATTGGTCATACTGACACCCAAGGTAACACACAAGAGTCTGACGGGGATTACTTCGATTGTCCAAATTGTTTGATATTGACAGAACATAATGAACAATTGGAAGATCAAATTGATACTCGAGCAGAATTATTGTCCAAATTGCACCAAGATATAAAAAAGGCTTCTGTTGTTACACGATCAAACAAACAGGAAGACAATGCCGCTGCATCATTTGTACCAGACACACAAAATCCAGATGTTTCAGTAGAAGATTTACAGGCAGATGAACTACAACAGAAAAAATTCCATGACAGAGCAGCACAAATTAATCTGAAAATGCACGATCAGTTAATGAAAATTGTAAAAGACGTTCCAAACTTCAATGACAAGATGGATGCCTTATATAACGCCTACATTATTGAATCAAACACAGATAAGTTCAATCTTAAAGATGAACAAAAAAACAGATATTCGAAGTATGGTTACCCTCACATATGGGAAAAGGTTACAGACCACACCCAGATTAAATGACAATGAATTGACACATAGCACAAAAGAAGACAGACTAAAGGTACCGTCACATTAAACGATATCGCTAGCGATCCGTGACGTTGCAGCGACCTGGCTAGCGATATCGTTTAGTTTGACAGGCAGCAGCGATCTGGATCCTGCTGTGATGTCGCTGGTCGTTGAAGAAGGTTCAGAACTTTATTTGGTCGTCAGACCGGCGTTTATCGTCGTGTTTGACACCAAAACCAACGATGACAGCGATGTTTTACACTGGTAACCAGGGTAAACATCGGGTTGCTAAGCGCAGGGCCGTGCTTAGTAACCCGATGTTTACCCTGGTTACCAGTGTAAAATGTAAAAAAAACCAAACAGCACATACTCACCTTCGCGTCCCCTGGCGTCCGCTTCCCACACTGACTGAGCGCCGGCCGTAAAGTGAAAGTACAGCACAGCGGTGACGTCACCGCTCTGCTGTTAGGGCCGGCACTCAGTCAGTGCAGGGAAGCGGACGCCGGGGGACGCGAAGGTGAGTATGTGCTGTTTGGTTTTTTTACATTTTACACTGGTAACCAGGGTAAACATCGGGTTACTAAGCGCGGCCCTGCGCTTAGCAACCCGATGTTTACCCTGGTTATCCGGGGACCTTGGCATCGTTGGTCGCTGGAGAGCGGTCTGTGTGACAGCTCTCCAGCGACCAAACAGCGACGCTGCAGCGATCGGCATCGTTGTCTGTATCGCTGCAGCGTCCCTTAATGTGAAGGTACCTTTAGACAATCAATATTGTTTCCAACCGGCGAAGCCACTCCTACAATTGATGTTCTGGAAAATGTACGAACTAATATTAATGATGAACCATTTGCATTTTTGGTAAAATTTGAACAGGCCTTTAGGATGGTGACGGATCTTAGGCCTCATGCGGAGCCAACATCCATGATCAGATTTTTTGTAAGAAAGTTCAAATATTTAGATCCTGCCTCAGAGCAATTGGCTAGTGCTCAGCCATCATTGCAAGAAGCAACAGTTTTATTGACTAAAATAGCTGTAGTTCATGAGAAAGAAGTCAGCTGCAACCTAGGCCCACAGTAACATCCAAGAACAGAGATTACATTGATCATAGAGATAAAAATACTACACAAAGGAACAATATCCATTGTTATTTTTGTGGTATACCTGGACTCTTAAAATGGCAGTGCAGAAAATTCTTGAGAGCAGAATCAGAGACAGGTACACAAGGAACAGGTAAGCTTGGAAGGGAAAATGGACTCATGCCAAAATCATCCACCAAACCTTCTGCACCTCCATTACATTCTTCTGCACTCACTCAGACTGACAACAGACAAACGCAGTCACCGTATGCACCATTAATCAGACAGATCAGAGAGAGGACAGTGAAGGAGACTGAGTCCAGGGACAGAATTCCAAGTGCTTTTAATAAGGACATTGGTCTTCTTCCATCTCCTCCATGTTCTGACAATCACAGACTACTCCTACACCCCATCCATTGGAATTTGTGACTCGTTACATTGGATGACTGTGGAAGACCATTTATCAATGGAAATTTAGCAGGACAGAATGTTGTATTTCTTATTGACACAGGAGCTCAATTAAGTGTTACAAATCTTGATTTGAAGCTACAACCAGATTCACCAGTTTGTACTATTGTTGGTTTTAGTGGAAAGGTGGAACTAAAGCAACCTTGGTTACCAATGTGACGTTGGAAATACCTAGTTCTTTCAAAACAGGAATTGACATTTGCTATTGTCGTGATTCTGAAAATATACTTGGCACAGATTTTGTGCAGAAATTCGGTTGGGTAGTCAATCTAGGAAATCAAGTGATCTGGAAAGATTCTAATGGTTGTAAACCTGAAGTCATTGACAATAGTGATTATAGCCATGTTGGAAGTATTTGCTTAAATGATGTTGTGTCAACAGATCATTTGTGGCCTGAATCTGGTGGTGATGAGGTACTGACAGAAATTGTACAGCTTTTTCCTTTTTCTTTGGGCTCTATTCAGGAATGAGGTTGGTACAATGAAGGATGTTGTTGTAAATGTGGAAGGGCGAGATCTTCCACCACAACGTCAGTATAAATTGCCTCCAGAATCAATTGATTCTATCAAATAAATAAGGCAGCACACTGAGGCAGAGGGGATTAACTCCCACATGACCAGTCCAGAAACAAGACAGCTGAACATAAACTCAGAACTGGATCATGACAATATGTACCGTATTTTCCGGCGTATAAGACGACTGGGCGTATAAGACGACCCCCCAACTTTACCAGTTAAAAAATAAAATCTTCTTAAAAGTCGGGGGTCTTCTTATACACCCTATGTCGTCTTATAGGGCCGGTGAATATGTGCCTTTTGGGGGGGGGGGGAGTGATCCTGATGAGGACGAGGGGGCGTCTCACAGGAAAGTGAGTATCCCCCATTACCTTATCATAGCGCTGCAGCGTGGGGTCTCTGTGCTGGGAGCGGCGGCTGCTGTGCTGTGCTGTGCTGTGCTGTGCTGTGCTGTGGCGGCTCCTCTTCTGCAGTGTGGGGCCTCTGGTGCTGTGGGGCGGTGGCGGCGGCGTATCTTCATACAGTCGGGGCTCCTCCGGCATCTCAAAGACTGGAAGCCCCGCCGGCAACTCCATGGGTACAATGCGGTCAGGTGGCCTCCGGGAAAATGGCCGCTGCTCAGATTCAGATCTCGTCCCGAGATCTCGGGAGACGAGATCTGAATCTGAGCAGTGGCCATTTTCCCGGAGGCAGCTCAATAGGTGCGATGCGGTGGCCCGGCCGCTGGGGGCTGCGCATGCTCAGATTCAGATCTCAACGAGATCTGAATCTAAGCAGCGGCCATTTTCCCGGAGGCCAGCGCATTGTACCGATGGAGTTGCCGGCGGGGCTTCCAGGCTGAGATGCCGGAGGAGCCCCGACTGCATGAAGATACGCCGCCGCCGCCACCGCCCCACAGGCCCCACACTGCAGAAGAGGAGCCGCCACAGCACAGCAGCCGCCGCCGCTCCCAGCACAGAGACCCCACGCTGCAGCGCTATGATAAGGTAATGGGGGATACTCACTTTTCTGTGAGACGCCCCCTCGTCGTCATCAGGATCACTCCCCCCCCCCACCCACCATATACACCCGGCGTACAAGGCGATTCCCGGCGTACAAGACGACCCCCGACTTTTAAGAAGATTTTCAGGGGTTAAAAAGTCGTCTTGTACGCCGGAAAATACGGTACTTTATTTTCAGCCTGACACCTAGTGCCTCAGGATAGGACCTATTAGATACATTGCTATTCACCTACCTGTTACTATTCCACTCCACCACTCTTACTTGCTTGAGTATTTTCCTCGTGTTCATCTCCTCCTACATGTTTCATGCTACTTTTTGATTCATGATGTTTTACTATGTGTATTAAACCCTTGAATAAAATTATATATTTTTAATATTCCTCCTTTCAGCGCTGTGCTTGGATACTTGGTATCCATTTTCTAGTCTCTACAAAGGGAAAGAAGTAGCAAATGGCTTGAGAACGGTCCAAACACGGGGTATGTTTACAAAAACAAGCATACGATATCTGTTCACTTAATCCTTTTAGGGTAAGTGAATCCATTCTGAAAATCCACTCACTTTCTCTTCTCAGCATATTCCTACCATGATCTCCCACCCGGGACTAGGTTTGACTACTTCTATCACAGAGAAGCAGATTGTATTCATCCCCCATAGTGTGTCCCCCTCAATAGTCTCGCTAGTGGGGTATCACGATAATTTATGTCTCCCAAAGGTTCACTCTTCCTCCTTCTAAACTCTCTCCATTTTCCCCAGATAATCCAAGGGACAGAGATATGTGTGTCATGATTCTCAATGGCGAGAGAACATAGCCCAGCATATATGAGAACTAGCTCTTGGAAGATGGAAACTATACTGACCATGAACTAAACCTGCCGCACAACTAGAAGTGGCCGGGTAGCATGCCTACGTTTTTTATCCCTAGATGCCCAGCGCCAGCCAGAGAACTAACTAATCCTGGCAGAGGAAAAATACAGTCCTGGCTCACCTCTAGAGAAATTTCCCCAAAAGGCAGACAGAGGCCCCCACATATATTGGCGGTGATTTTAGATGAAATGACAAACGTAGTATGAAAATAGGTTTAGCAAAATCGAGGTCCGCTTACTAGATAGCAGGAAGACAGAAAGGGCACTTTCATGGTCAGCTGAAAACCCTATCAAAACACCATCCAGAAATTACTTTAAGACTCTAGCATTAACTCATAACACCAGAGTGGCAATTTCCGCTCACAAGAGCTTTCCAGACACAGTAACGAAACAGCAGCTGTGAACAGGAACAAAATGCAAAAACAAAACAAGGACAAAAGTCCAACTTAGCTGGGAGTTGTCTGGTAGCAGGAACATGCACAGAAAGGCTTCTGATTACATTGTTGACCGGCATGAAACTGACAGAGGAGCAAGATTATATAGCGACTCCCACATCCTGATAGGAGCAGGTGAACAGAGGGGATAATGCACACAAGTTCAATTCCACAAGTGGCCACCGGGGGAGCCCAAAATCCAATTTCACAACATATGTGGCTACGTAGACTACGCCCTCAGTCTTACAATTTGAGAAGTCCCTCTGTTCTCCCAGTGGATGACCTTGTGAAAGATTTGTTGGATCTCATCCATTTACAGAAATGAGTCTCCACACTTATAGAATCCACACGTCTTCCTATCCAGCCATGTACCCCCATATGTAGGTTTTTGTGGAGACTGTGTACAAAATGATCTCTCATAGATTGTCCTCTCCTATAAGTGATCGTGCGGGTAGTCCTCACCATCTCCCTAGGGTCCAGATCCATTCTTAGGATGTCCTAATGTGTCCTAAGTACATTCCGGACGTGGTCATGTTTTCTATCAAACATGCCAATAAGCCTTGTAATGTCATTTTGGGAACTGCCTTCTTTTTCCTTTTGTTTATTCAGTAAAAGGGACTGTCTATTCTTATTTTCTGCAGAAGTGCGGACTGAATCTAGAATATATTGGGGATAACCTTTATCCCTTATTCGGCCATACATCTCACCTGCTTGTCTATGAAATTCCCGGATACTAGAGCAGTTCCTCCTCAATCCGAGGAATTGCCCTTTGGGTATACCTTTCTGAGGGGGCTGGGTGGTGGCTCTCCCACTTTAGGAAGCTGGTACTTATATATATGGCCCCGCAGACTCTCCCATATATCTATTGCCGGATCCTTTTGATTTGACATTGGCATTGATCACTACAGGTACATGCTGGGCATGCGTTCCAGATTGGGACACATCAATCCAGTATGGGAGCAAGTGATCTTCCAGTCCATGCGTTCCAGCGCTGGAGTATGACACGAATCGGGGGATGCCCAGGCGCTCCAGCACTTCGCGTCATTTCCAGGCATGCACTCTGGGACTTGGCGCACCCTCCAGTATGCTTCTATCTATGAGTCCCAGTGTGGAACACATTCAAGAGATGGAACTGGAAAATTCAGCCATTAGTGATGTTGTGGTGCGGAGCATGTGCAGTACGATTGTATCTTTGTGTTCATTCAACAGGTAGTGAGGGGCTGTTTGAGGAGAGGTCTGGCCAAGTGGGCTACTGAAAAGGACCCTCCGATAGAGGACACATGTACATCATCTATAATGAGCTGACATCATTATATTGGGCCCCCTGATGAGGCAGCAGGGCGAAACACGTTGAGGCACACTTTGATGGATGAGTGCTAATCTTCTTGTTACCCTGCTCAGATTGCTCCATATTTAATACGTTATTGTTGTGTCATAATTGGGTGGTGCTAGTTGTGGATACTAAGGATCCATTTAATAACTGAGCCTCCAAACAAATGGGGTTTATTATATTTTTAAACCTTTTGAGCCGGCAAAGTGTTGGGCTTTATTATATTTATAGGATATTAGAGGGACAGCGGCCGAGCAGTGGGGGCGCCAATGTCGAATTAATAGGGTGTCGAGCTGTGCTGACGGGCAGAATTCAGTGAGTAGAGCTGGATTCTGTTCATCGTATGTTATCAGTAGATGTGCGAGAGACGAGAGGCCGACGGCCGCAGTGTTACCATGTGTGTCTGGGGTCAGTTATACGGGGGGATAGAGAGCCTGGGGGGTATACGGGTATATACAGCGTACACAGAGGGGTCTGTGAGCGAAGCTGGGGGTATACAGGTGTATATAGTGTACACAGAGGGGTCCGTGAGCGAAGCTGGGGGTATATGGATGTATACAGAGGGGTCTGTGAGCGAAGCTGGGGGTATACGGGTGTATACAGCATACACAGAGGGGTCCGTGAGCGAAGCTGGGGGTATACGGGTATATACAGTGTACACAGAGGGGTCTGCGACCGAAGCTGGAGGTATACGGGGTATACAGCGTACACAGAGGGGTTTGTGAGTGAAGCTGGGGGTATATACGGGTGTATACAGCGTACACAGAGGGGGTCTGCGCCAAAGCTGGTGGCATATGGGTGTATACAGTGTACACAGAGGGGTCTGTGTTCGAAGCTGAGGGTATACGGGTGTATACAGTGTACACATAGGGGTCTGCGACTGAAGCTATGGGTATACAGTTGGTCAGTACACAGGACCCCATACAAATAGGGCTCCGCTCAGTTCACGCCTGGATCTGCTCCGTACACACACGGCTCCGCTCCATAAACCTCGTACACACACGGCTCCGCTCCGTACACCTCGTACACACAGCTCCGCTCCGTCCACCTCGTACACACACGGCTCTGCTCCGTACACCTCGTACACACACGGCTCCGCTCCGTACACCTCGTACACACGGCTCCGCTCCGTACACCTCGTACACACACGGCTCCGCTCCGTACACCTCGTACACACACGGCTCCGCTCCGTACACCTCGTACACACACGGCTCCGCTCCGTACACCTCGTACACACACGGCTCTGCTACATCCACACTGTAAACCCCTCCTGACCCCACACATAAACAGAGTCCTGCATACACTGAGGCCCCTGATCATGTGACCCCTGACTCCTCCCCTCCTGTGACCTCATCACAGGTCCTGTGCGCACAGAGCAGCCGTAGAAATCTCAGGCCACGGTGGTCTCCCCCAACTTCTGCTCTTTCTCCTTCTTTTCTTGCAGGGGCCGCAGTGGATTTCATCCTGGATCCATAGAGCCGAGTAGAGGAGCGATGTTCCTTCAGTCTGACGGTAATTGATGGTGAGATTTGTCCAGCGGCCACTGTACCGAGTAAATCCCACCAGGACTGTAGCAGGTAAAGACCCCAATATCCACCGGTGTCCCTTCTAATGGGGGAAAGTACCAAAGAAAACCATCATATCCGGAGAAATAAACCCCGTACATGGAGACATTGGCCTCAGATATCTCCGGTCTTGTTCTTACCGACAATCTCCTATAAAAGCCTCAAACTTCTGTGTGTGACTCAGAGCTGAGATCTAACGTGATAGAAGATTCCAGTGCGGGGAAGACGGGAAACCTCCATATAGAGGCCGGTGGGGATGGAGTCAGTGACCGACTCTGGACAGATCTGTTCCTAGAGCCGCAGTAGGAGATGGAGATGTCGTCCTCATCATGGAGTCGTTATTTCTCCTGTCACGTGTAATGAATATCTCCTGCAGTATTGCTAATGCCGATTCCAGGGTCGGGAAATGAGACGAGAATTAGCGTTATGGAAGATGAGTCTATGAGGAACGTATTCAGCTGCCGACTCCGAGGGGGAAACTGCTTGTTGTCTGTGGCTGAAATATATAGGATTTATTAGTAGATGTAAAGAAGGAAACTAAATACTGTAAAATAATAAATCTCCTCATATGTTTCCCTTATTATCTCCAGTAATTGTATTATTACACAGGATTCTTATGATGTTACATCGGCTCATCTTCTTCTCATTCAGATCTCTACAATATCGGATCCTCTCAGTGAAGATCTTCTATAGAAGAGAATTTCCTGATTTACCCATCACAGATGGATATGGACAGAGACAAGATGGCGGAGAGGATATTACACCTCACCCTAGAGATCCTCTTCCGGCTTACTGGAGAGGTGAGAGATTCTGATGACGTCACATTACATCATTCTTATCTATGGGAATAACAGATGAACAGAACTGGAGAGGTGAGGACTCTGGAAATGTCTGTAGTGAGATTTATTAATGTGTCTCTCCATAACCAGGATTACACAGTAGTGAAGAAGACCTCTAGTGAGCGCTGTCAGGACCCTGTGTCTGAGGGATGGGGAAGACCCCTGAGCCCAATCACGGGGCCTCCACCTCACCCCCTGATACATGAGGACATCAATGACCAGAAGATCCTAGAACTCACCTACAAGATGGTTGAGCTGCTGACTGGAGAGGTGACACTGCTGGGAATGCTGGGACATTATACAGTAACGCTATGGAGGGATCGGGGGATGATGATATCATTGTGTGTGTCAGGTTCCTATAAGGTGTCAGGGTGTCGCCGTCTATTTCTCCATGGAGGAGTGGGAGTATTTAGAAGGACACAGAGATCTGTACAAGGACGTCATGATGGAGGTTCCCCAGCCCCTCACATCACCAGGTAATAGACAGGACTAAATACACACGGCCTATAATTATCTGGTATGTAAAGAATGAATTCAGTCCCTGTATGTGTTTCCTCCAGATCTATCCAGTAAGAGGACAACACCAGAGAGATGTCCCCGTCCTCTTCTTCCACAGGACTGTAAACAAGAGGATCCCATTGTTCCTCAGGATCATCAGGTAGATGGAGAGAAGGTGTCATGAGATCTCCCTTAGGCTGATTTCACACTTCTGTATATTTCCAATCCTGGAAAAACCAATACCGGAGATGTCCGTGTCTGTAATACTTGTGGCACGTGTGGCAACCGTGTACCGCCTCAGTATCACACAGACGGCCGCCAGGGAAGAAGCGCTACTGTAAGCGCTGTTCCCCGGTGTCGGGTGCTGAAGACGGCTCTCATCGTTCTCCCCTGCTCTGCCGGCGATCGTCAGGAGCAGAAGAGAATGATGAGTTATATTAAAGTCAGAACGATGACAGCAGGTGGGGGCTTTTGGGACTCTTACTCCCATCATCCGACACTTGCTGCCGCTAATAACAGTGACAGCAGGAGCGGATGATCGGGGTATTCCTCAGCCGCCACTTGCAATATAATTAATTAAATAAATTAATGAAAAACCCGGTGTGGACTCCCCCCCTTTTTTCTTGAACCAACCAGGCAAAACTCACAGCTGGGGGCTGCAACCCTCAGCTGTCAGCTTCAGCAAGGTTGGTTATCAAGAATAGAGGGTGTGGAGATCTGAGGTTGTGGGTTATCAAAATCACCTAGGCAGGTTAACGATGCAACTAATTTTTTTATTCCATACATCCATGGTTTTACAACAAATCCAGGTAGATGGCCAACATACAATGTCCTCAGTCCACAAGTTCCCAATCTGAGATCGGTAGTTCCACTGGCTCCATACCAGGCGATGCCCACTGTCTCCCAACTTTTGGTTGGCCCACAGATTTTGTATCTCCAGCTGCTATAGTGTGCAGTCACAGCCTATGTTCCTCCAGACGATGGATATCCCGACCGTAGCTCATGGATTCCCCTCCAGCCAACAATCTCCAAAGCTTCATAGATCATCCATCCATTCCAGCTTGGATCCTCTTCCATCGAAATCCTTCCAACAACTGCCTGATTCAACCCCATGTCTCTTTCTCTCGCCCACTTAAACATTTTCCTTTAGCTCACAGAACAAGGCATATTCCATCAGCTGGGACTGTATGTGGGACCTCCCGTGGTGACGGCTCCCCTGAGTCTACTATCCCCAACCACACAATGGGCCTAGGTTTGGGAGTACAATGGGAGCGAGACCTTGATACAAATGAGATTGATAGTCTGTCCTTAGGTTCACGTAAACTCTAGCCTGCTCGTCTTCCTCTGCTGACTGCCACTGAATAGAAACATTGATTCCTGAGCAAGAAAATCACTAATAAAACAGCAAGAAAATCACTAATAAAACACAGCAAGAAAATCACTAATAAAACACATCAAGCAAATAATCTATTAAATTACAATGATATTGATGTCACTGGTGCTCCGTGCTGGGAAAACTCTTTATGTCTTAGTGCTGTGGGCTCCTCTCTACGTCCATTTGTCCTATAGTCTTTAGTAAGCGGCCATATCCTCACACTGGGGTCCCCATGCTATGTTTGTTTTTAAATACTTTAATAAGTAATTTAACAAAAACGGCATGGGGTCCCCCGCATTTTTGGCAACCTACCTCGCTAAAGCTCACAGCTGGGGGCTGGTATTCTCATACTGGTAAGGGGTCATTGCTTTTGGCCCCCTCCAGCCTAAAAACAGCAGGCCACAGCTACCCAGAAAAGGCACATCTATTAGATGCGCCAATTCTGGTGCTTTGCCCGGGTCTTCCCACTTGCCCTGTAGCGGTGGCAGTTGGGGTTAATATTTGTGGGGTTGATGTCACCTTTATATTGTCAGGTGACATCAAGCCCATGGCTTAGTAATGGAAAAGTGTCTATAAGACACCTATCCATTACTAATCCTATACAGTACAGTATGTAAATAAAGACACAGCCAGAATAAAATCCTTTAATTGAAAAAATGACACAGATTCCTTTTTTTTTTACTCAAATACATTTTTATTAAGAATAACATTACAATTTACATGTTACATTCTTGTTTTCAATACAAAGTTTTCCCCCAAAACAACTCCCCCCCCCATTCCCAACTTATCCCGCCCCCTCCCTATAAGACAGCCCACCTCTTTTAATAGCTCGACCATCAAAACTATAGAATGACTATCATCTCATTTAGGACTGCAGGCCTCATGTGTTTTCACCAATTCAGGACCGTGACTCACCCGTCCTCTATAGCGAACCTATCCCATGGCAAGCCACGAAGACCACAATTATCAAACGTTTCTATTTTCCCTCTTTTCTTATAAAACCCCTTTTCCATTATCAGGCCCTGTTTCACATATTGGAGGAATTCTCTTCTTGGAGGCGGTTCATCCTTAATCCAATTTCGCGCTATTACCTTTCGGGCCATATACAGCAATCTGGCAATAGCGGTCTTCAGGTTGTTATCCACTCCAATCTCATCCACGTATCCCAGCAAGCACACCATCGGGTCCCTTGGCACCGTGCATCTGTACGCTCCTTCCACACGACTCAAAACCACCAACCAAAAAGCAGCCAGTCTCAGACACGTCCACATCATATGAAATATACCAGCATCTGTAGACTTACACCTCGGGCACTCAGAATCAGCACGCAAACCTGCCTTACAATACCTCCAGGGACTTGTAAACTCTGTGTATTACATAAAGCTGTGACAGCCTATACGGTTCACTCAGCGACAGCCGTGGGACCCACTCCAGCACAGACTCCCAAGTTTCATTCTCCATTGGGCCCAGATCCCTCTCCCACTTAGCTCTCGCCGTTATCGGAAACCCCAAAAGGTAAGTATGCAGCAAGTCTTTATAAAGAGTGGAAATAACCCCCCAGTAGTCCCTTCACCACACACATACTCCAACACTATATCCTTTTGAATTCTGATGCCTCCGTCCCTATTCTGAGCTCCAAATGCGTGTCTCATCCGCAAACACTGATATTCCCCCGCAGGCCCGAGATCAAATTCCACCTGCAATTGGGAAAAGGATTTCAACTCCCTCTTCTCAATTATCTGATACACATAGTGAATTCCCTTGGCCTGCCATTCTGGTAACACCCCCAGTGCCACAAACTCCGGTAAATTATTATTATGCTATAACGGGGAGAATCTGGTCAGCCCCGTAATCCCACGTATATGTTTCAGTCTACCCCACAGCTTACATATCAATAATATAGTTGGATACAATTTCCCCAAAGCCCCCAGGGATCCATCCTCCAGACACTGTATTACTGGCCTTCTTTTTGTCACCTTTTCCATCAATTGCTGTACCGCACTGGACGACCCCTCATGCGCCCAGCCCTTTAAATGCTGACTTTGGGCTGCAAGAAAATATACTTCAGGGTTGGCAGTGCCAAGCCACCATCTTCCTTGGGTCGCTGAAGCTTCTCCAGTCTGATACGTGGATGATGTCTCCCCCATAAAAAATTCCTGAACAGGAAGTTAATCTGCCTAAATTTCCCTCGCGGTATCCAAACTGGCGCGTTATGAAGAACATATAGAATTTTCGGCATCAAAATCATTTTGATGAGATTCACTCTGCCCACCACAGATAAATGCAACTTAATCCAGGCATCCACTTTTGCCATAGTGTCATTTTCTAGCTGCATTATAAATGTCGTGACATTAGAGTTTATTTTCTTATATTCAGGGTGTGCTAAAAATGGTAACAGATCATTATGAAGTTGTCTAATCTTAATTGTTGCTATATCACACAGTTGAGATCTCTTTTTAAAAAGGCATGTCAACATCTCTGTCATGCAATTATTTAAAATATTATGTAAACGCCGGATCATTATTTGGGATAAGTCCACTAATAATATTGACCTCAAATTTAGCCCACTATATCGATAGGATAATGTTACCGCATGTGTTTAATCTAAAAAGTTACCTCAGAGACTCAACCCATCTATTGTGTTTACTGCAAGAGGTCACTTGGAAACCGCATTATGTATTTATTACTATGGACGTTACAGCACTTTACTCTAATATTGCACATGATGTTGGCACAAATTGTTTTTATCAATTTTTAAAATCTGATAATAGGCTTTCTTCGGCAAAAAAGGATTTTATTAAGGAATTGATTTTATACTGAAAAACAATTATTTTACTTTTGATTAATTATTTTATCAACAAATCAAGGGGACCGCAATGGGCTCGAAGGTAGCGCCTACGTTTGCTAACCTTTTTATGGGGATTTTGAAGAAATTTTTATTTTTAATGAGAATTGGTGTAAAAATATTATTTTATATAAGAGATTCATTGATGATTTATTTTTTATTTGGGATAACTCCACTAATAATATTGAAAATTTTATCCAGAAAATACATTTTAATAGTTGGAATCTTTCTTTTACAGTAGTCCATAATAATTTTTTAATCAATTTTTTAGATGTCACCCTTTTTGTTAAAGAAGAAAAGATTTGTAGTAAAACATTTTTTAAAAATGTAGATACTAATGGTTACATCCATTACAGTAGTGGACACTACAATAAATGGTTAAATAATACTCCCAGCAACCAATTTAACCGTATCAGAATTAACTGTTCATTAGACACAGACTTCAAAGAACAGTCTAATGTTTTAAAGAAAAGATTTTGTGCCCAGAACTATCCTTCACATTTAATTAAAAACGCCTTCAAAAACTCTATTAAATTAAATCAGGGAACATTATTAGAGCAGAAAGAAAAAAAGAGTAACTAATAATAATTATGCACTGAACTTCATAACACAATTTTCCACCGAACACAAGGAAATCCGTAAAATTTTCCACAAAAATTGGCACATACTGCTAAATGATCCTATTTTGAATAGAATTCTTCCGAGAACTCCGGGGATCACATTTCGAAGAGCCCCCACAATTAAGGACTTAATAGCCCCTAGCCGCCTGAGATCCCATACAGGGGCCAATGGGTTTCTCACCAGTAATTCCACCAAAGGAATTTTTAAATGTGGCACAAAAAATTGCTTATGCTGTTCCAGCATAAATCATAAATCTAATTGTATAATTTCCTGCTCCACTAAAGAAAAATGTATGATTCCTTTTTTTCTGAATTGCAATTCTGACTTTGTAATATATGTTATTGAATGTCCCTGTGGTAAACAGTATGTGGGGAGAACCACACAGCCCCTACACCTCAGACTGAATTCCCATCGTCACAATGTAAAAAAAGGCTTACTCACTCATGGTCTGTCCAGACATTATGCCCTAGTGCATAATAAGGACTTTAACCCCCTTCGCGACATGCGCCGTACTAGTACTGCGCTGCCGGCACTGCATTAGTGCCAGCAGCAGTACTAGTACGGCGCATCGATCACCGCGGTCTCGCGCTGAGCGCCGCGGTGATCGGCTGCGGGTGTCAGCTGTATATGACAGCTGACACCCCGCAGCAATGCCCACGATCAGCGCTATCGCCGATTGCGGGCATTTAACCCCTCTGATGCCGCTGTCAATAGTGACAGCGGCATAGAGGGGGATCGACGAGATCGCGCTGCTCCGGTGACCTGGAAGGAGTCCCCGGATCCAAGATGGCCGTGGGACTCCTTCCGGGTCATGAGATGACCCTGCTTGCCGGCGCCTGCTGAGAGCTGCTGAGTGCAGGCGCCGGCAAGCCTCTGCAAAGTGCCTGTCAGATCGGTGATCTGTGCTGTGCTGAGTGCTGTGCACACTCTCAGATCACCGATCTGTGATGTCCCCCCCCCCGGGACAAAGTAAAAAAGTAAAAAAAAAAAAATGTCCACATGTGTAAAAAAAAAAAGAAAAAAAAAAATCCTAAATAAAAAAAAATATATATATTCCCATAAATACACTTCTTTATCTAAATAAAAAAAAATCACACAATAAAAGTACACATGTTTAGTATCGCCTCGTCCGTAAGGACCCCACCTATAAAACTATATCACTAGTTAACCCCTTCAGTGAACACCGTAAAAAAAATGAGGCAAAAAACAACGCTTTATTCTCATACCGCCAAACAAAAAGTGGAATAACACGCGATCAAAAAGACGGATATAAATAACCATGGTACTGCTGAAAACGTCATCTTGTCCCGCAAAAAAAAAGCCGCCATACAGCATCATCAGCAGAAAAATAAAAAAGTTATAGCTCTCAGAATAAAGCGATGCAAAAACAATTATTTTTTCTATAAAATAGTTTTTATTGTGTAAAAGCGCCAAAACATAAAAAAATTACATAAATGAGGTATCGCTGTAATCGTACTGACCCGAAGAATAAAACTGCTTTATCCTTTTTACCAAACGCGGAACGGTATAAACGCCCCCCCTAAAATAATTTCAGGAATTGCTGGTTTTTGTTCATTCCGCCTCCCAAAAATCGGAATAAAAAGTGATCAAAAAATGTCATGTGCCCAAAAATGGTACCAATAAAAACGTCAACTCGTCCCGCAAAAAACAAGATCTCACATGACTCTGTGGACCAAAATATGGAAAAATTATAGCTCTCAAAATGTGGTGATGCAAAAACTATTTTTTGCAATAAAAAGCGTCGTTTAGTGTGTGACGGCTACCAATCATAAAAATCCGCCCAAAAAAACGCTATAAAAGTAAATCAAACCCCCCTTCATCACCCGCTTAGGCTACATTCACATTTGCGGTCAGCGCCGCAGCGTCGGGCGCCGCAGCGTCGCCGCATGCATCATGCGCCCCTATATTTAACATGGGGGTGCATGGACATGCGCCGCACTTGCTTTTTGCGCCGCATGCGTCACTGCGGCGCCCGCGTCCGGGCGCAGAGGACGCAGCAAGTTGCATTTTTGCCGCGTCCAAAATCAATGAAAAAAAGGACGCATGCGGCGCAAAAAGCAGCGTTGTGCATGCGTTCACATTAGCGTTGTGCGTTGCGTCGCCGACGCTGCGGCGCACACCGCAAATGTGAACGTAGCCTTAGTTAGGGAAAAATAATAAAATTTTAAAAAATATATTTATTTCCATTTTCCCGTTAGGCTACTTTCACACTAGCGTCGGTACGGGGCCGTCGCGCTGCGTTGGCCCGACATACCGACGCATACTGTGCAAGCACCGCACAACGGGGGGCAGCGGATGCTGTTTTTCCACGCATCCGCTGCCCCATTGTGAGGTGCGGGGAGGTGGGGGCGGAGTTCCAGCCGCGTATGCGCGGTCGGAAATGGTGGACCGTCGGCACAAAAAAAGTTACATGTAACGTTTTTTGCTGCCGGCGGTCCGCCACAACACGACGCAACCGTTGCACGACGGTTGCGACGTGTGTCAATACGTCGCAATGCGTCGCTAATGTTAGTCTATTTTGAAAAAACGCATACTGCAGATGACTTTGCAGGATGCGTTTTTTCGCCAAAACGACGCATTGCGACTTATGCAAAAAAAACGCTAGTGTGAAAGTAGCGCTAGGGTTAGGGCTAGGGTTGGGGTTGGGGCTAGGGTTAGGGCTGGGGTTAGGGTTGGGGTTAGGGTTTCAGTTAGAATTGGGGAGTTTCCACTGTTTAGGCACATCAGGGGCTCTCCAAACGCGACATGGCGTCCGATCTCAATTCCAGCCAATTCTGCTTTGAAAAACTAAAACAGTGCTCCTTCCCTTACGAGTTCTCCCGTGCACCCAAACAGTGGTTCCCCCCAACATATGGGGTATCAGCGTTCTCAGGACAAGTTGGACAACAACTTTTGGGGTCCAATTTGTCCTGTTACCCTTGGGAAAATAAAAACGTGGGGGCTAAAATATAATTTTCGTGGAAAAAAAAATATTTTTTATTTTCACAGGTCTGCGTGATAAACTGTAGTGAAACACTTGTTGGTTCAAAGTTCTCACAACACATCTAGATAAGTTCCGTGGGGGGTCTAGTTTCCAATATGGGGTCACTTGTGGGGGGTTTCTACTGTTTAGGTACATCAGGGGCTCTGCAAATGCAACATGACACCTGCAGACCAATCCATCTAAGTCTGCATTTCAAACGGCACTCCTTCCCTTCCGAGCTCTGCCGTGCGCCCAAACAGTGGTTCCCCCCAATGTATGGGGTATCCGCGTACTCAGGACAAATTGGACAATAACTTTTGTGGTCCAATTTCTCCTGTTACCCTTGGGGAAAAAAAATTGCGGGCTAAAACATCATTTTGTGGAAAGAAAAAATGATTTTTTAATTTTCACAGCGCTACATTCTAAACTTTAGTGAAACAATTGGGGGTTAAAAGTGCTCACCACACATCCAGATAAGTTCATTAGGGGGTCTTCTTTCCAAAATGGTGTCACTTGTGGGGGTTTCCACTGTTTAGGCACGTCAGGGGCTCTCCAAACACGACATGGGTTCCGATCTCAATTCCAGCCAATTTTGCATTGAAAAGTCAAATGGCGCTCCTTCCCTTCCGAGCTCTGCCATGCGCCCAAACAGTGGTTTATCCCCATATGTGAAGTATCAGCGTACTCAGGACAAATTGCACAACAACTTTTGGGGTCCAATTTATCCTGTTACCCTTGGGAAAATAAAAAATTGGGGGCAAAAAGATCATTTTTTGTGAAAATTAATATGAATTTTTTTTTTTACGGCTCTACATTATAAACTTCTGTGAAGCACTTGGAGGTTCAAAGTGTTCACCACACATCTAGATTAGTTCCTTAGAGGGTCTACTTTCCAAAATGGTGTCACTTGTGGGGGTTTCCACTGTTTAGGCACGTCAGGGGCTCTCCAAACACGACATGGGTTCCGATCTCAATTCCAGCCAATTTTGCATTGAAAAGTCAAATGGCGCTCCTTCCCTTCCGAGCTCTGCCATGTGCCCAATCAATGGTTTACCCCAACATGTGGGGTATCGGCGTACTCAGGACAAATTGTACAACGACTTTTTTGGTCCACTTTCTCCTGTTACCCTTGGTAAAATAAAACAAATTGGATCTGAAGTAAAAATTTTGTGAAAAAAAAAGTTAAATGTTCAATTTTTTTTAAACATTCCAAAAATTCCTGTGACGCACCTGAGGGGTTAATAAACTTTTTGAATGTGGTTTTGAGTACCTTGAGGGGTGCAGTTTTTAGAATGGTGTCACTTTTGGGCATTTTCTGTCATATAGACCCCTCAAAGTCACTTCAAGTGTGAGGTGGTCCGTAAAAAAAAATGGTTTTGCAAATTTTGTTGCAAAAATGAGAAATCGCTGGTCAACTTTTAACCCTTATAACTCCCTAACAAAAAAAAAATTATGTTTCCAAAATTGTGCTGATGTAAAGCAGACATGTGGGAAATGTTGTTTATAAACTATATTATGAGATATAACTCTCTAATTTAAGGGCATAAAAACTAAAAGTTTGAAAATTGCTAAATTTTCATAATTTTCGACAAATTTTTGTGTTTTTCACAAATAAATGCAAGTCATATCGAAGAAGTTTTACCACTATCATGAAGTACAATATGTCACGAGAAAACAATGTCAGAATCAGCAGGATCCGTTGAAGCGTTTCAGAGTTATGACCTCATAAAATGACAGTGGTCAGAATTGTAAAAATTGGCCGTGTCACTTAGGTGAAAACAGGCTTCGGGGTGAAGGGGTTAAACTATTAAAAATCAGCCCTATCGATCATATACCTAAGCATGTACCTAATAGATCCATGAAATTAAATAGGAAAGAAGTATATTGGATCTACAAATTAGGTAGCCTAAAACCACAAGGCTTAAATGAAATAACTGAGGTTTTCATCTGAATAGTACATTTTTTTTTCTCTCCACCCCCCCCCCCCACTTTTATATTTTTATTTATTTATATATATTTTAAGAAACTACCAAGGTTTTATCTGAATGCGTAGCCCTCCCCCCTTTTTTATGAACTTGATTATCTATATTTATATTTATATTTTTATTTGTATAGTTATGATTGATTTTTTAATCCTTTGTGCTTTGAGCCACTTAAGATTTAAATTTACATTTTCATTTAGGATTATCTTGGAGTCATTCATTGATATGTTTAGTTGTAATTTCCTCAAACTCCTCATGTGGGCATAGTCTGAGTCTGCCCTGGAGAGGAGCGTTTTCACTCCTTTATTCCATACAAATTGTCTCCATCACAACTGTGTCCTGAATAATGGTTTTTGACTCTTGGGATTAAATCCAGGGAGCTGGTGCTGATGGTGGCAGCTTCACAGGGTGTAATGACCCCTCCCGACAGGAGCACTTAACTCAATCATCCTTTTCTCTGCTGCCAGGCGTCCCAGTTTATCTGCTGTTCTTTGTGGTCACCGAGTGCTGTGTATTCATTCATTCCCCTCCCTTGGCAATGTTATATTGTCTCTTGTTAAATATATCTATTATTGGTCCTTGGACAGGTGAAGTGTCACTTTCATTTTGTTTCTGCGCTCACTTCGAGCGCTGGTTTGCAGCTTAAATTGTTACTCTTATGTACATGACGCAATTGTAAACTCACTAATTATAATTTTCGTAATTTTAGATCACCCCAAACCACCACAAATTAATTTTCATATATATATATTTATATTTTTTAATGGAAAATAATAAAACATGATTTTATTCCACATTTAATGTAAAGATTCCAATGGATTTACGATAAGAAAATAGCAACTTGTTGATTCCACACGGTAGTTCATCTGTAAGGCATTCGATTCTGAACTGGAGTAGCTCCTTTTCTTACAGGTTCTTGTCCATTTAAGTAGAGATTTTTTTTTTTTTTTTTTAATTTCTTCCTTAACCCCTTCACCCCTAAGGGTGGTTTGCACGTTAATGACCGGGCCAATTTTTACAATTCTGACCACTGTCCCTTTATGAGGCTATAACTCTGGAACGCTTTGACGGATCTTGGCGATTCTGACATTGTTTTCTCGTGACATATTGTACTTCATGTTAGTGGTAAAATTTATTCGATATAACTTGCGTTTATTTGTGAAAAAAATGGAAATTTGGCGAAAATTTTGAAAATTTCGCAATTTTCCAACTTTGAATTTTTATGCCCTTAAATCACAGACATATGTCACGCAAAATACTTAATAAGTAACATTTCCCACATGTCTACTTTACATCAGTACAATTTTGGAACCAAAATTTTTTTTTTTGACGGAGTTATAAGGGTTAAAAGTTGACCAGCAATTTCTCATTTTTACAACACCATTTTTTTTTAGGGACCACATCTCATTTGAAGTCATTTTGAGGGGTCTATATGATAGAAAATACCCAAGTGTGACACCATTCTAAAAACTGCACCCCTCAAGGTGCTCAAAACCACATTCAAGAAGTTTATTAACCCTTCAGGTGTTTGACAGGAATTTTTGGAATGTTTAAATAAAAATGAACATTTACCTTTTTTTCACACAAAATTTATTTCAGCTCCAATTTGTTTTATTTTACCAAGGGTAACAGGAGAAAATGGACCCCCAAAGTTGTTGTACAATTTGTCCTGAGTACGCTGATACCCCATATGTGGGGGTAAACCACTGTTTGGGCGCATGGCAGAGCTCGGAAGAAAAGGAGCGCCATTTGACTTTTCAATGCAAAATTGACTGGAATTGAGATGGGACACCATGTTGCGTTTGGAGAGCCCCTGATGTGCCTAAACACTGAAACCCCCTACAAGTGACACCATTTTGGAAAGTAGACCCCCTAAGGAACTTATCTTGATGTGTGGTGAGCACTTTGACCCACCAAGTGCTTCACAGAAGTTTATAATGCAGAGCCGTAAAAAAAAAAATCATATTTTTTCACAAAAATGATCTTTTCGCCCCCAATTTTTTATTTTCCCAAGGGTAAGAGAAGAAATTGGACCCCAAAAAATGTTGTGCAATTTGTCCTGAGTACGCTGATACCCCATATGTGGGTGTAAACCATTGTTTGGGCGCATGGCAGAGCTTGGAAGGGAAGGAGCGCCATTTGACTTTTCAATGCAAAATTGACTGGAATTGAGATGGGACGCCATGTTGCGTTTGGAGAGCCCCTGATGTGCCTAAACATTGAAACCCCCTACAAGTGACACCATTTTGGAAAGTAGACCCCCTAAGGAACTTATCTTGATGTGTGGTGAGCACTTTGACCCACCAAGTGCTTCACAGAAGTTTATAATGCAGAGCCGTAAAAAAAAAAATAATATTTTTTCACAAAAATGATCTTTTCACCCCCAATTTTTTATTTTCCCAAGGGTAAGAGAAGAAATTGGACCCCAAAAAATGTTGTGCAATTTGTCCTGAGTACGCTGATACCCCATATGTGGGTGTAAACCATTGTTTGGGCGCATGGCAGAGCTTGGAAGGGAAGGAGCGCCATTTGACTTTTCAATGCAAAATTGACTGGAATTGAGATGGGACGCCATGTTGCGTTTGGAGAGCCCCTGATGTGCCTAAACATTGAAACCCCCTACAAGTGACACCATTTTGGAAAGTAGACCCCCTAAGGAACTTATCTAGATGTGTGGTGAGCAATTTGACCCACCAAGTGCTTCACAGAAGTTTATAATGCAGAGCCGTAAAAATAAAAAATCATATTTTTTCACAAAAATGATCTTTTCGCCCCCAATTTTTTATTTTCCCAAGGGTAAGAGAAGAAATTGGACCCCAAAAAATGTTGTGCAATTTGTCCTGAGTACGCTGATACCCCATATGTGGGTGTAAACCATTGTTTGGGCGCATGGCAGAGCTTGGAAGGGAAGGAGCGCCATTTGACTTTTCAATGCAAAATTGACTGGAATTGAGATGGGACGCCATGTTGCGTTTGGAGAGCCCCTGATATGCCTAAACATTGAAACTCCCTACAAGTGACACCATTTTGGAAAGTAGACCCCCTAAGGAACTTATCTAGATGTGTTTTGAGAGCTTTGAACCCCCAAGTGTTTCACTACAGATTATAACGCAGAGCCGTGAAAATAATTTTTTTTTTCTCAAAAATGATTTTTTAGCCCCCAGCTTTGTATTTTTACAACGGTAACAGGATAAATTAGACCCCAAAAGTTGTTGTCCAATTTGTCCTGAGTACGCTGATACCCCATATGTGGGGGGGAACCACTGTTTGGGTGCATGACAGAGCTCGGAAGGGAAGGAGCGCCATTTGGAATGCAGCCTTAAATGGATTGGTCTGCAGGCGTCACGTTGCATTTGCAGAGCCCCTGATGTACCCAAACAGTACAAACCCCCCACAAGTGACCCCATATTGGAAACTAGACCTCCCAAGGTACTTATCTAGATGTGTTGTGAGAACTTTGAACCCCCAAGTGTTTCACTACAGTTTATAACGCAGAGCCGTGAAAATAAAACATCTTTTTTTTCCCACAAAAATGATTTTTAGCCCCCCAAATTTTTATTTTCCTAAGGATAACAAGAGAACTTGGACCCCAGAAGTTGTTGTTCAATTTGTCCCGAGTACGCTGATAACACATATGTTGGGGTAAACCCCTTTTTGGGCGCACGGGAGAGCTCGGAAGGGAAGGAGCACTGTTTTACTTTTTCAACGCAGAATTGGCTGGAATTGAGATTGGACGCCATGTCGCGCTTGGAGAGCCCCTGATGTGCCTGGACAGTGGAAACTCCCCAATTCTACCTGAAACCCTAACCCAAACACACCCCTAACCCTAATCCCAACGGTAACCCTAACCACACCCCTAACCCTGACACACCCATAATTCTAATCCCAACCCTAATCCAAACCGTAAATGTAACTTTAGCTCCAACCATAACTTTAGCCCCAACCCTAACCCTAACTTTACCTCCAACCCTAGCCCTAACCCTAACCCTACCCCTAACCCTAAACGTGACTGAAATACGTGGCACTTAAATACGTGGCACTGAAATACGTGGCACTGAAATACGTGGCACTGAAATACGTGATACGTGGCACTTAAATACGTGGCACTGAAACACGTGGCACTGAAATACGTGATACGTGGCACTGAAATACGTGGCACTGAAATACGTGGCACTGAAATACATGCAACTGAAATACGTGCAACTGAAATACGTGGCACTTAAATACGTGGCACTTAAATATGTGGCACTGAAATACGTGATACGTGGCACTGAAATACGTGATACGTGGCACTTAAATACGTGGCACTGAAACACGTGGCACTGAAATACGTGATACGTGGCACTTAAATACGTGGCACTGAAATACGTGATACGTGGCACTGAAATACGTGGCACTGAAATACGTGCCACTGAAATACGTGGCACTGAAATACGTGCAACTGAAATACGTGCAACTGAAATACGTGGCACTTAAATACGTGGCACTTAAATATGTGGCACTGAAATACGTGATACGTGGCACTGAAATACGTGATACGTGGCACTTAAATACGTGGCACTGAAACACGTGGCACTGAAATACGTGATACGTGGCACTTAAATACGTGGCACTGAAATACGTGATACGTGGCACTGAAATACGTGCCACTGAAATACGTGGCACTGAAATACGTGCAACTGAAATACGTGCAACTGAAATACGTGCAACTGAAATACGTGGCACTAAAATATGTGGCACTGAAATACGTGATACGTGGCACTTAAATACGTGGCACTGAAACACGTGGCACTGAAAAACGTGATACGTGGCACTGAAATACGTGGCACTGAAATACGTGGCACTGAAATACGTGGCACTAAAATACGTGGCACTATGACTGTCAGAAAATGTTCATTAAACGGTTAGGGGTGAGGTTAGGGGTAGAGTTAGGGTTAGGGTTTGGATCTCTTTATCACCTTGATGGTGGTGGGTGGCTTTTCAGTGTGTTTTCAGTTTTTTTTTCGATAAAAATGCATGCGTTTTTAACGCAAACGCATGTGCTTAAAAACGCAAGAAAATACTGCAGGTTGTATTTCTGAAAATGAACGCATGCAGAAAAAAAACGCATGCGTTTGAAAACGCGACCAAACCCGTACAAAAAAAGCATGCGTTTTCAATGTTAAATATAGGGAAAAAACGCATGTGTTTTTTTGTGCAAAAAACGCTGCAGACAAAAACGCAAGTGTGAAACCAGCGACGCTTTTTAAAGCAAAAAAGTTTTTGCGTCTCCACATTTTGAGACCTAGAATTTTTCCACATTTTGGTCTACAGAGTCATGTGAGGTCTTGTTTTTTGCGGGACGAGTTGACGTTTTTATTGGTAACATTTTCGGACACGTGACCATTTTTGATCACTTTTTATTCTGATTTTTGTGAGGCAGAATGACCAAAAACCTGCTATTCATGAATTTCTTTTGGGAGAGGCGTTTATACCGTTCCGCGTTTGGTAAAATTGATAAAGCAGTTTTATTCGACGGGTCAGTACGATTACTCATATCTCATTTATATAATTTTTTTATGTTTTGGCGCTTTTATACGATAAAAACTATTTTATAGAAAAAATAATTATTTTGGTATCGCTTTATTCTCAGGACTATAACTTTTTTATTTTTTTGCTGATGATGCTGTGTGGCGGCTTGTTTTTTGCGGGACAAGATGACGTTTTCAGCGGTACCATGGATATTTATATCAGTCTTTTTGATTGCGTGTTATTCCACTTTTTGTTCGGCGGTATGGTAATAAAGTGTTGTTTTTTGCCTCGTTTTTTTTTTTTTCTTACGGTGTTTACTGAAGGGGTTAACTAGTGGGACAGTTTTATAGGTTGGGTCGTTACGGACGCGGCGATACTAAATATGTGTACTTTTATTGTTTTGTTTTTTTTATTTAGATAAAGAAATGTATTTATGGGAATAATATATATTTTTTTTTTATTATTTATTTAGGAAATTTTTTTTATTTTTTTTACACATGTGGAAAATTTTTTTTTTTACTTTTTTACTTTGTCCCAGGGGGGGACATCACAGATCGATGATCTGATAGTGTGCACAGCACTCTATCAGATCACCGATCTCACTTACATCGGTGCAGGCTTACCAGTGTCTGCTCTGAGCAGACACTCTGTAAGCCACCTCCTTCCCTGCAGGACCCGGATGCCGCGGCCATCTTGGATCCGGGACCTGCAGCCAGGAAGGAGGTAGGAGACCCTCGCTCCGGGGGTCTCAGGGAAGCCCGCAGGGAGCCCCCTCCCTGCGCGATGCTTCCCTATACCGCCGGTACACTGCGATCATGTTTGATCGCGGTGTGCCGGGGGTTAATGTGCCGGGGGCGGTCCGTGACCGCTCCTGGCACATAGTGCCGGATGTCAGCTGCGATATGCAGCTGACACCCGGCCGCGATCGGCCGCGGTCCCCCCGTGAGCGCCGCTGATCGGTGATGACGTACTATCCCGTCGGTGGTCATACGGGCCCACCCCACCTCGACGGGATAGTACGTCCGATGTCAGGAAGGGGTTAATGTTGCAAATTTGGAACTATTGTCTAGAAACATAAAAGAAGTCATTGTATTTTGTCATTGTATATACGTCTCTAATCGTTTGAATTGTTAATGGTGTGTTATCATTGAACTTTGACACTGAGTCATCTGACCTGGTGGAGCTCATTTTTTTAACCTAGCAAAACTATTTATACCTGTGATGCCTGTATATTCTGTGTGGTATTTCCTGATAAAGGGGGCATGAGACCCCTGAAACGCGTTTGAATAAAACCACTGTGAATCAACTATACTCAGTTTTTTTCAGGCAGACCCACTATACGTATTTTATTCCTTCTGGATTTGTTTTCCAGATCCTCATTTTTGGCAGCGAGCTCTGATATTGCTTGGGCGAACTTTTTCTCCGCTTTTTGCAGTTTTACAATATGGTCTTCTGCTGTGCTCACCCTCTCTTCCACCACTCCCATACGTCTGTCCATCTTTTGCAGGGCTGCATTTATCTGTGCTGTTTCCCCTTTTACCTCCTGCATCTGAAGGGTCAGAGTATTTAGGGACTGCTTGCATGAGGAGACCAACGCAAAAACATCCCTGAGGGTCAGCTCCTTTTCCTGTATCAAATCTTCAGGTCCCCCTTTTGCCCCCGCCATGCTGCTTTTCTCCCTCCCCTTCTGTACCTCATGGTTTGCAGCCAAGACCGCATCCTCCTCCTCCATACCCGCTCCAGCTCCGGTTCCTTGTTCTGCCTCCTCCGCAGCATCCACTCTGGCATACTGCTGAAGCTTCGCCGCCACCTCCATACGCCTCTGACATGCGGCGTTCTCCTTGTCAGCGTCTTCTCTGGCATCGGCGCCATCTTGGCTGGCTCCTGCATCGCCAGCACCCGCGTCCTTCTCCCGCCGCCTGGTCATTGCCTCCAATGCCGGGTCCAGCGCTTAGCACCGCTTTGCTCCCCTGACCCTCATCCAGCCGGTATGTGGCAGAAAAGTCCGGTCAGCAGCGTGTGCACAGGATAATTAGCCCTTTAGCAGCGGGAGCGCTCTTCTATGCGTCCGCTCACATGGCCAGCTAGGACACGCCCCCTCCTTTATTAATCTCAATTAAACCATAGTTACTGCATTGTCTAATTCCACCGAAGCCCTCGATCTATAATAAAAGTAAGATAAAAAAGCAACAATATACCATACCTCTCCCTCGTTCTGTCCCACGCTGTAATCCATGTCTGGGGGCTAAATAGTTTTCAAGCTGGACGGTGCCAAGATGCGACTGTCCAGGCTGAAAACCACTGGTGAATGAGCTGCTGCGAGCGCAGCCTCAGTGACAAGCGGTGAAATCATCACTAGCATTTTCCCACGGTCCTGAGGTCACCGCACTTCAGCCCAGCCTCGATGATGTCACCGCTGGCAAATGATGCTGCGCTTTCATCAGCTCATTCACCAGTGGTTCTCAGCCTGGACGGTCGCATCTTGGCACCGTCCAGGTTGAAAACTAATTATCCCCCAGACATGGATTTCGGCGTGGAACAGAATTACAGACAGGTATGGTATATTGTTGTTTTGTTATTTTATTTTTATTACAGGAGATCGAGGGCTTCGGTGGAATTAGGCGAGGTCGTAAGTATGGTTTAATTGAGAATATTAAAGGAGTCTGTCATTTTTTAATTAAAGGACTTTATTCTGGCTGTGTCTTTATTTACCATATAACTATAGGATTAGTAATGAAGAGATGTCTTAGACACTTCTCAATTACAATGCTGTGGGCTTGATGTCACCTGACAATACAAAGATGAAATCAACCACTCAAATATTAACCCCACTTGCCACTGCTACAGGGCAAGTGGGAAGAGTCGGGCAAAGCGCCAAAATTGACACATTTAATAGATGCACCTTTTCTAGGCAGCTGCAGGCTGCTGTTTTTAGGCTGGGGGGTCAATATCCATGACCCCTTACTAGCCTGAGAAAACCAGCCCCAAGCTGTGAGCTTTAGCAAGGCTGGTTGTCAAAAATAGGGGGGACCACACACCATTTTTTTAAATTATATATTTCAATAATTAAAAAAAAAATAGCATGGGTACCCCTCTATTCTTGATAGCCACCCTTGCTGAAGCTGACAGCTGAGGGTTGCAGCCCCCAGCTGTGAGGTTTTACTGTTTGGTTCAAGAAAATAGGGGGGAACCCACACCGGGTTTTCATTCATTTATTTCGATATATTGCAGGCGGTGGGTGATGAATATCCTGATCATCCGCTCCTACTGTCACTGTTATTAGCAGCACCGACTGCCGGCAGAGCAGGGGAGAATGATGAGAGCCGACTTCAGCACCTGCCGTCGGGAACCAGCGCTTACTGTAGCTCTTCTTCTTTGATGCGTGTCGCATGGAGGACATCAAAATATGTTCTCCATGTGCACATGTGCAGCACGTTTTGCCGTCCATGCTGACGGTAAAAAATGGACATGACTATGTGCGGGACACACGGAAACACACTGACATGTCCATGGAAACACACTGACATGTGCACAGACCCATTCATTTGAATGGGTGTACATGTGTACGTGTCTCCAGTACGTGTGAAAACTGTCACCTCACATACCGGAGACATGAACGTGTTAAAGAGGTTTTATGATGTTGTGGTAGTTCACTCATGTGGTGGCACACTGAGGTAGGAAAAATGGGAACACCGTCTATTTAAATCATCGTTGATGTATTGTAAGGCAGCATAAACCAACTTGTGGGGAAAACAAACTCAGCCTTCTTGGCTAAAACAAGAACAAAACGATAAAAGAAAACAAAATGCTGCAGCACAGTCCGTATGTTGTGGGTGGCTCCCCGCTCTGGGGCAGGACAGGTTCAGTCTGTAGTCGACGAGCCACAAAGCCTCTGGAGGTTCCTCTCTCCAGGCTAGCTGAGCCCAGACTGCCTGTAGAGCTCGGTTATTTCACCCGAAGCCTGTAACTTCCCCATCATGTGATTGATCACATGATCATGTCCTCATGCAGGTCCTGGCAGGTCTGCCAGGGGAGATAAAGTGGACCTTCTCCCACCCGCTCTGTGAAGGTCCACATAAAACCAGCCTTGTTTATGTAACTTAACCCTCACAACACGTAGTGTGCTGGAGAAAAATGCTCTGGATTCACATCACTGATGCCGTTAAGCGCAGTGAAACATATCTCCCCTCTATCACCTTACCAGTGACTGTGTCACAATGTGTAGACGGCTGTGAAGGTCTTGTGTTCAGTGTTGCTTTATCCACCAGTATTATATGTTTTATACTTGTGTAAAACCGCAGGGGTCGGTATTGGGACCTGTTCTCTTCAACATATTCATTAATGATCTGGTAGAAGGTTTACACAGTAAAATATTGATATTTGCAGATGATACAAAACTATGTAAAGCAGTTAATACAAGAGAAGATAGTATTCTGCTACAGATGGATCTGGATAAGTTCGGAAACTTGGGCTGAAAGGTGGCAGATGAGGTTTAACAATGATAAATGTGAGGTTATACACATGGGAAGAAGGAATCAATATCACCATTACACACTGAACGGGAAACCACTGGGTAAATCTGACAGGGAGAAGGACTTGGGGATCCTAGTTAATGATAAACTTACCTGGAGCAGCCAGTGCCAGGCAGCAGCTGCCAAGGCAAAAAGGATCATGGGGTGCATTAAAAGAGGTCTGGATACACATGATGAGAGCTTTATACTGCCTCTGTACAAATCCCTAGTTAGACCGCACATGGAGTACTGTGTCCAGTTTTGGGCACCGGTGCTCAGGAAGGATATAATGGAACTAGAGAGAGTACAAAGGAGGGCAACAAAATTAATAAATGGGATGGGAGAACTACAATACCCAGATAGATTAGCGAAATTAGGATTATTTAGTCTAGAAAAAAGACGACTGAGGGGCGATCTAATAACCATGTATAAGTATATAAGGGGAAAATACAAATATCTCGCTGAGGATCTGTTTATACCAAGGAAGGTGACGGGCACCAGGGGGCATTCTTTGCGTCTGGAGGAGAGAAGGTTTTTCCACCAACATAGAAGAGGATTCTTTACTGTTAGGGCAGTGAGAATCTGGATCTGGAATTGCTTGTCTGAGGAGGTGGTGATGGCGAACTCAGTAGAGGGGTTCAAGAGAGGCCTGGATGTCTTCCTGGAGCAGAACAATATTGTATCATACAATTATTAGGTTCTGTAGAAGGACGTAGATCTGGGGATTTATTATGATGGAATATAGGCTGCACTGGATGGACAAAAGTCTTTTTTCGGCCTTACTAACTATATTAATGAGAACGGTGGAGATGGCAGGATTAGATCTGATCATAGATGTGACTTCTCCATCTGTCTGTGACTTTTACAATATTTGTTTCAGGGTGAAGATCTGTCCCATATTAATACTACAGAGTCATATGTGAGGGGTGATGAGCGGTGTAAAGAGGAGATTCCTACATATGGTTGCCCAGGTGAGTAGTGACCACTAAATGCAGAGAAGTCACAGATTCTTCTCAGTCTCCGGCTGTGGCTGCTTTATCGGTGGTGTAGTCCAACGTATCACAATCGTGTGATCACCATTTTGCCTCTAGACCACAACTTTCTCCTTCACCCAAAACTGTCCAAGTGGCTTTGGGCATTGAAAGCCCTTTTCTATAGGACTTACAACCTGGAGGATCCAACTACCCCCTGAGATTAGAAGACTCTGACCGTTACCTGCCCAGATCCGTAAACTACAAAGCCAAATGACAGCGTACGTAGAATGTGCTGACAAGTTAGAAAAATATTATAATGAGCCTTTTAGAGAAAACGGAGGGTAATGATGCTGTTTGCTTCCAAAATCCCTGATGTGGGAAGAAGGAAAAAATCAGGGCTTTGAAAAGCGCTGCCAAGTGCTGAGCTATAAAGTTGGGCATCAAAACAAATGAACGTAAAAAAAACAACAAACTTTTCATTTTAATATTCTACCCATTTCCGCTGTGAACCAGCTCCTTCCTCAGGCATATACAAATGATACATTGTGGATGTTTTATATCCTCCAGAACGGCGTCACTGATCCAATTGCTTAATTCATTAATTAAACCGCGCCTATGGGGCAGTTTTTTGTATAGAAACCTTTCTTCATATACAAAACAATACAAATAGATGTAAAATACATATAAGATGCACAATAAAATCCATATAAAGAGCAATGTATGTACATGGAAAATCCTCCGGTTTAAGTGTGGATAGTTTAAAAATCCAATAGGATTCTCTAGTCACAAGTCTTTGGGACCTATTAGACACATATTCTGATATTTGTTCTAATATAATGAGTCTTAAACTGGTGGGATCTCGTTTATATTCTAAAACAAAATGCCGAAACAGACAGATCACACCTTTCCTAATATTATGTCTATGGCTGGTCATCCTATTATGGATCACTTGGGTCATTTTTAGATCCCTGATATTGGATGGATCTACCTTCTCCCCCTTATGTGCTGCTGAATGTGATCATATGGTCCCTACAAGACCAGGTCCAGTCTTTCTGGCCAAACCTCACTTTTATGATTGACAACAGTAAATGTGCAGTGAGGCCAAGTGTGAATTTCTGTACAATAACAGCAGAGTTTCCCTTTATCCTGATTTTACAATTTCTTATAAAACCGACTAACTTCAGACAGGATTGTGATAAACTACATAATAATTAGTGCACCTGCGCCATGATGTATCTCTAAGTTGTGCGTGGCTGATGGCTGTAATATACAGTGGGTACGGAAAGTAGCGTAGAGAAAGTATTAGCGCCCCCATTTCAGGAGAGATTACTGCACAATCTGAATTCCTTAGGATTGAAAACATAATGTAATTTATGACGTGGAGTGAATCCATGAAACCAGGGCTAGAGCCATGCCAACACATCTCCTGCAGGCGTGAATAAATGTACAGTGGGTACAGAAAGTATTCAGACCCCTTTAGATTTTTCACTCTGTTTCATTGCAGCCATTTGGTAAATTCAAAAAAGTTATTTTTTTTCTCATTAATGTACACTCTGCACCCCATCTTGACTGAAAAAAAACAGGAATGTAGTAATTTTTGCAAATGTATTAAATAAGAAAAACTGAAATATCACATGGTCATAAGTATTCAGACCCTTTGCTCAGTATTGAGTAGAGGCACCTTTTGAGCTAGTACAGCCATGAGTCTTCTTGGGAATGATGCAACAAGTTTTTCACACCTGGATTTGGGGATCCTCTGCCATTCTTCCTTGCAGATCCTCTCCAGTTTGGTCAGGTTGGATGGTGAACGTTGGTGGACAGCCATTTTCAGGTCTTTCCAGAGATGCTCAATTGGGTCTAGGTCAGGGCTCTGGCTGGGCCAGTCAAGAATGGTCACAGAGTTGTTCTGACCACTCCTCTGTTATTTTAGCTGTATGCTTATGGTCATTGTCTTGTTGGAAGGTGAACCAAGCCAAGTCTGAGGTCCAGAGTACTCTGGAAGTAGTTTTCATCCAGGATGTCTCTGTACTTGGCCGCATTCATGTTTCCTTCAATGACAACCAGTCGTCCTGTCTCTGCAGCTGAAAAACACCCCCATAATATGATGCTGCCACCATCATGTTTCACTGTTGGGATTGTATTGGGCAGGTGATGAGCAGTGCCTGGTTTTCTCCACACATACCGCTTAGAATTATCACTAAAAAGGTCCATCTTTGTCTCATCAGACCAGAGAATCTTATTTCTCATAGTCTGGGAGTCCTTCATGTGTTTTTTAGCAAACTCTTGCTTCAGGGCCACTCTGCCATAAAGGCCTGACTGGTGGAGGGCTGCAGTGATAGTTGACTTTGTGGAACTTTCTCCCATCTTCCCTACTGCATCTGTGGAGCTCAGCCACTTGGGGTTCTTCTTTACCTCTCTCACCAAGATTCTTCTCCCACGACTGCAAAATTTGTCAGACGGCCAGGTCTAGGAAGACTTGTGATGGTCCCAAACTTCTTCCATTTAAAGAGGCCACTGTGATCTTAGGAACATTGAGTACTGCAGAAATTCTGTTGTAACCTTGGCCAGATCTGTGCCTTGCCACAATTCTGTCTCTGAGCTCCTTGGCCAGTTCCTTTGACCTCATGATTCTCATTTGGTCTGACATGCACTGTGAGCTATGAGGTCTTATATAGACAGGTGTGTGCCTTTCCAAATCGATTCCTATCAGTTTAACCCCTTACTGACATCGGGAGTAATAGTATGCCAACGTCAGACTTCCTCCCTTTGATGTGGGCTCTGGCGGTGAGCCCACATCTTTGCGGGGACATGTCATCTGTTTTGAACAGCTGACATGTGCCCGCAGTAGCCACGGGTGGAATCGAGATCAACCCACGGCTATTAACCAGTTAAATGCCGCTGTCAAACTCTGAAGCGGCATTTAAATTTCGCTTCTGGCAATCGCGAAGGAAATGCGCACACTGGTGACAACTCGTCAGGTGATCGTGGGTCACCGGTGTGTTGGCATCACAATCTGAGGTCTCCTCTATGGTTATCAGTGCCGGCTTCCTGTGAGCGCCACCCAGTGATCGGCGCTCATAGCAAGTGAGTAAATCAGCTACATAGAGATGACCTGAACATCATCGCCTCTATATAGCAGAGCCGATCGGGTTGTGGCAGCTTCTAGTCTCCTATGGAGACTATTGAAGCATGCCAAAAGTAAAACAAAAAAAGTTTTTAAAAATATAAAAATTCAAATCAGCCCCCTTTCGCCCATTCAAAATAAAACAATAAAAATAAAATCAAACATACACATATTTGGCGCCGCTGCGTTCAGAATCGCCTGATCTATAAAAAAAATGGATTAATCTGATCGCTAAACGACATAGCGAGAAAAAAAGTCAAAACGCCAGAATTATGTTTTTTTGGTCGCCGCGATATTGCATTAAAATGCAACAATGGGCGATCAGAAGATCGTATCTGCACCAACATGGTATCATTAAAAACGTCAGCTCGGCGCGCAAAAAAAAAAGCCCTCACCCAACCCGAGATCGCGAAAAATGAGACACTACGGGTATCGGAAAATGGCGCAAATTCTATTTTTTTAACAAAGTTTTTTTGTTTTTTTTCACCACATAGATAAAAAGAACCTAGACATGTTTGTTGTGTATGAACTCGTAATGACCTGGAGAATCATAATGGTCGGTCAGTTTAGTGAATGTAGCAAAAAAAAACAAAAAATGACAAGTGTGAGATTGCACTTTTATTTTTTAAATTTCACCGCACTTGGAATGTTTTCCCGTTTTCTAGTACACAACATGGTAAAATCAATGGTGTCATTCAAAAGTACAGCTCGTCCCGCAAAAACAAGCCCTCACATGGCCATATTGATGGAAAAATAATAAAGGATCACAAGGAAATGGACAGCATGTGACATATGAGTGTCTGAGCAAAGGGTCTGAATACTTATGACCATGTGATATTTCAGTTTTTCTTTTATAATAACTTTGCTAAAATTTCTACATTTCTGTTTTGTTTTCAGTCAAGATGGGGCGCAGAGTGTACATTAATGAGAAAAATGAACTTTTTTGAATTTACCAAATGGCTGCAATGAAACAAAGGGTGAAAAATTTAAAGGGGTCTGAATACTTTCTGTACCCACTGTACATTTATTCACGCCTGCAGGAGATGTGTTGGCATGGCTCGAGCCCTGGTTTCATGGATTCACTCCACGTCATAAATTCCATTATGTTTTCAATGCTAAATACCGTATATACTCGAGTATAAGCCAAGAATTTCAGCACATTTTTTTTAGGCTGAAATTGCCCCTCTCAGCTTATACTCGAGTCATACCCAGGGGTCGGCAGGGGAGGTGGAGTGGCAGTACCATGTGACCGCTCACTACAGGAAGAAGCTGCCAGCGTCGGGAAACAGATGTGCAGGGACCGCGCCAGGAGCAGGTGAGTATAAGCAGTGCGCGATATTCTCCTGCTCCCCGTTCCACCGTCGCCAGCCGCCGCTACGTTCCCCGTCCACCGCACTGATGCTCAGGTCAGAGGGCGTGGTGACGCGATTAGTGCGCGCCGCCCTCTGCCTGAGCAGTCAGTGCAGTGGACGTGGAACGTAGCGGCGGCTGGCAGCGGTGGAACGCGCAGCAGGTGAATATAGTAAGTGCTGGGGGCCTGAGCGACGAGAGGTGAATATGTGATTTTTTTTTTTTTATCGCAGTAACAGCATATGGGGCAAATGACTTTATGGAGCATCTTATGGGGCCATAATCAGCATTTGTGGAGCATTATATGGGGCAAATGACTGTATGGAGCATCTTATGGGGCCATAATCAGCATTTGTGCAGCATTATATGGGGCGTATTTTGTATGGAGCATCTTATGGGGCCCATCATGAACTATATGGAGCATTATATGGGGCTCCTGATTCAATATGGATATTCAAAAACACTTAACCTACTGATGTCTCAATTAATTTTACTTTTATTGGTATCTATTTTTATTTTTGACATTTACCAGTAGCTGCTGCATTTTCCACCTTAGGCTTATACTCGAGTCATTAAGTTTTCCCAGTTTTTTGTGGCAAAATTAGGGGTCTCGGCTTATACTCGGGTCGGCTTATACTCGAGTATATATGTTAATTCGGATTGTGCAGTAATCTCTCCTGAAATGGGGGCGCTAATACTTTCTCTACTCTTCTGGTCAGTAGCTCCAGTAGTCCACCATAAATGAGTGCAACTCCGGTTTAGTGTTGGAGTTCTCCCCTCATACCTATGTTGTTGTGGAGGATGTAACTTTTCATTCTGCATGATAGTTTGATTGTGGTGGGATCGGCCTGCCTCACTTACCCGAGTCTGTAACTTCCTGGTAGTGTTTAGAAAAAGGTTTCAGTTACCAAATACCTGAGATCTAAATTTAAGATCCCTCAGCTCTGCACTATTATAAAAAGTTCTATTTAAATGTCTAATATTTCTTCTTGACATTTATCTGACAGAAAATATTGGTCCTTACGATAGTTTATATTGCTTAGAGCCACCAAGTCCCATACTCCAATTACTCCAGAGAAGTTTCACCATTACTCTTTTTTTTTTCCTGAGGATGATTGTTCAGCTTGATCATTTCAGTAGATGTGTAATTGTCTATAGTCACAATTTTGCCCATTACCCTTTAGCTTCTTTAACCCCTCTACATGGATTTGGACTTACACAGAGACCCCTAGGCTTGAAGCCCAGTGTTACCTACTGTTCTGTGGAGTAAGATGGGAAGAAGAATAGACAGATAACCGTGTCAGAACCTAGAGGCCACAGAAAATACTAACTCAGGAGACATAGGAGTAGTCATTAAACAGGCCGGGGTCACAACAGGAAACAAATACACAAGCCGGGAGCTGAGCACAGAGGACTGAACTAGAGGATATCAAGGCTGTATCTGGCAGATTCCGGCAATATGCTTCAAGCTGTAGTAAGGTGTGGTGCTTTTGAAGTCCAACTCTGATTGTCCAAGGAGTTGGCAATCTCAGATGGAAATATTGCATGTGCTTTGGCATTGTCCCAGATTGTCCTCCTATTGGATTGTAGTGTTGAACTGTATTGTAGTGGTGTATGGGTGCGTTATTCCTAGGGTTCCTTTAATATGTATATTGGGGTATGTGGAGGAAATACTAACTGACAATACGACTAAAATTGTAATTGAGAGATTATCGTTTGCTGCAAGGAAACTGATTGCAAAATATTGGGTTAGAGAGGAGCCTCCGTCCAGACGTGAATTCATTGCTCAAACGAACCACATAACTGAGCTTGAGAAAAGCGTTTACACCAGGAGGGACAAGCTGAATTTCTACCATAAATTATGGCATCCGTGGTTGGATAGGATTAATTAATGTTCAACCAGTATATAGTATTATACAGTACAACTTATGGTTAACTAGAACTCTGTTTGATGTTGTCAACTATGGACGAATTATTGTTTGCTCCTGATATCGTCTCCATCGGGGGGGTTAATTTACTGTAAGACATAAAATGAGTATGAATGAACATGTGATCTGTTGTAAATCTTGTTATCGTTAATACAAATTTATCTGATTAAAAAATGTTTGGTGCTTTCCAATTGGCTAAAACAGGGAGCAGATTACTGCAGCTGACAGCCCACACACCCATACTGCCAGACTGGATGGTACTACAGATGTCAGGCACCCTAATCTTAGTGGCTGGGAAGAGCCTGCACCGCCAAGAGCTCCTGGTTCCAACCCCACCTCTGTTACCAGCATCGCCTGCAGAATTAGTAAGCCGCGTCTGGTGTCCGAAGCAGACATTGCAGGAGCAGATCGCAGAGGAGATGGGGCACACCATTTGCAGAATCACTAATATGACAATTGCAGAAAACCAGATCTGATGAAATCCCTATAAAGTGACTCCATTTTGTAAATTATAACCCTCAATAAATTAATCTATAGAAATAGTGACTATTTTGACTGCACTGCAGTTTCCAGATGTTAGCACGCGCAGTGGATGTTGGAAAGTGAAAATTGCAAATATCCCAAGTTATTACCCAACACATAGTGCCCAGATTGTGCTCCAGGAGATACACATGCCGTAAAATAAGTGGTTTCTTCTCACTATAGTAATGCCAAAAGCATGGATGCTTAATGTGGTTTTGAGCACAGTCTAGAAAACTGTAAACTGTCATTGTCTTGGTGAATAATTCAATAATTTTGCATAACTTGTCATTTTTACAGACTGTTTAAGTAGAAATGTTCAAAAATATAGAATTCAATGATATTTTATTCTAAAATAATAATTGGTTTTATTCTTGGCAGATGACCGTACCAGGAGATCAGCAGGACAGCCGACATCTTCAATGTTTAAATCAGATAATCTTGAGATCCCACAGGATACAATTGAAGTGAATGCCATTACTCCAAATATACCATCATCCCTTCACAGCAAAGATCTGTCATCTGATCATTTGGAACAGGTCTTGTCTTCTGATTCATTACCTAGTACTAATGAAAATCAAAGTCACAAAATAAGCATTAAAAATCAAAAAGCTCCTAAAACAATGAAGACATTTTCAATTTCAGAATATGGAAATAGTTTTCCCCTAGAAAAGTCATTTCTCAAGCAACAAAAACTTCACAAAGCAGACAATAGATTTTCTTGTTCCAAGTGTGGGAGATGTTTTAACCAGAAATCAGATTTTGTCAGTCACCAGAGAATTCACACAGGGAAGAAGCCTTTTTCCTGTTCAGAATGTGGGAAATGTTTTATTCGAAAAGCGCATCTTGTTACCCACCAAAGAACTCACACAGGGGAAAAGCCTTTTTCCTGTTCAGAATGTGGCAAATGTTTTCTAGATAAATCATTTCTTGCCAGACATTATAGATCTCACACAGGGGAGAAGCCTTTTTCCTGTTCAGAATGTGGGAAATGTTTTACCAGGAAAGCGAAACTTGTTATCCACCAGAAAACCCACACAGGGGAGAAGCCTTTTTCCTGTTCAGAATGTGGGAAATGTTTTAACCAGAAATCGAATCTTGTTAGCCACCAGAAAACTCACACAGGGGTGAAGCCTTTTTCCTGTTCAGAATGTGGGAAATGTTTTCTAGATAAATTAGGCCTTATCAGACATCATAGATCTCACACAGGGGAGAAGCCTTTTTCCTGTTCAGAATGTGGCAAATGTTTTCTAGATAAATCAGGTCTTATCAGACATCATAGATCTCACACAGCAGAGAAGCCTTTTTCCTGTTCAGAATGTGGGAAATGTTTTCTAGCTAAATCATTTCTTGTCAGACATCATATATCTCACACAGGGGAGAAGCCTTTTTCCTGTTCAGAATGTGGGAAATGTTTTAATCACAAAGCGAATCTTGTTAGCCACCAGAAAACCCACACAGGGGAAAAGCCTTTTTCATGTTCAGAATGTGGGAAATGTTTTCTAGATAAATCATTTCTTGTCAGACATCATAGATATCACACAGGGGAGAAGCCTTTTTCCTGTTCAGAATGTGGGAAATGTTTTACCAGGAAAGCGAATCTTGTTATCCACCAGAAAACCCACACAGGGGAGAAGCCTTTTTCATGTTCAGAATGTGGGAAATGTTTTAACTACAAAGCGAATCTTGTTAGCCACCAGAAAACCCACACAGGGGAAAAGCCTTTTTCCTGTCCCAAATGTGGGAAATGTTTTACCAGGAAAGCGAATCTTGTTAGCCACCAGAAAACCCACACAGGGGAGAAGCCTTTTTCCTGTTCAGAATGTGGGAAATGTTTTAACTACAAAGCGAATCTTGTTAGCCACCAGAAAACCCACACAGGGGAAAAGCCTTTTTCCTGTTCAGAATGTGGGAAATGTTTTCTAGATAAAGCATTTCTTGTCAGACATCATAGATCTCACACAGGGGAGAAGCCTTTTTCCTGTTCAGAATGTGGGAAATGTTTTTCCAGGAAAGAAAATCTTGATAGCCACCAGAAAACCCACACAGGGGAGAAGTCTTTTTCCTGTTCAGAATGTGGGAAATGTTTTAACCAGAAATCGAATCTTGTTAGCCACCAGAAAACCCACACAGGGGAGAAGTCTTTTTCCTGTTCAGAATGTGGGAAATGTTTTAACCAGAAATCGAATCTTGTTAGCCACCAGAAAACCCACACAGGGGAGAAGCCTTTTTCCTGTTCAGATTGTGGGAAATGTTTTAACCAGAAATCGAATCTTGTTAGCCACCAGAAAACCCACACAGGGGAGAAGCCTTTTTCCTGTTCAGAATGTGGGAAATGTTTTGTGAAGAAACCATCTCTTTCTAGCCACCAAAGAATTCACACAGGGGAGAAGCTTTTTTTAAGTTCTTAATTGTTTTTACATAGTCACATACAAGTGCTTCTAACTAAATTAGAATATTATCAAAAAGTTAATTTATTTCAGTTCTTCAATGCAAAAAATTAAACTCTTATATTAGAGTCATTACAGAGTGATCTATCTCAAGCGTTTATTTCTGTTGATGACTATATCCTACAGCCAATGAAAACCCAAAAGTCATTATGTCAGTAAATTAGAATAAAAACACCTGCAGTGGCTTCCTAAACATTTAAAAAAGGTCCCTTAGTCTGTTTCAGTAGGCTCCACAATCATGAGGAAGACTGCTCACTGGACAGATGTCTAGAAGGCAGTCATTGACACACTCCAGAAGGAGGGTAAGGGTACCGTCACACAGTGCCATTTTGATCGCTACGACGGCACGATCCGTGACGTCGCAGCGATCGTATGATTATCGCTCCAGCGTCGTAGACTGCGGTCACACGTTGCAATCACGGCGCTGGAGCGATGCCGAAGTCCCCGGGTAACCAGGGTAAACATCGGGTTACTAAGCGCAGGGCCGCGCTTAGTAACCCGATGTTTACCCTGGTTACCAGCGTAAACGTAAAATAAACAAACAGTACATACTCACATTCCGGTGTCTGTCCTCCGGCGTCTCAGCTTCTCTGCACTGTGTAAGCAGCAGAGCCGGAAAGCACAGCGGTGACGTCAGACGTCACCGCTGTGCTCGCTTTCTGGCTGGCCGGCGCTCACAGTGCAGAGAAGCTGAGACGCCGGAGAAAACTGAAACACAAATACATAAGGCATGTACTATCACACAAGACATTGGTCATACTGACACCCAAGGTAACACACAAGAGTCTGACGGGGATTACTTTGATTGTCCAAATTGTTTGATATTGACAGAACATAATGAACAATTGGAAGATCAAATTGATGCTCGAGCAGAATTATTGTCCAAATTGCACCAAGATATAAAAAAGGCTTCTGTTGTTACACGATCAAATCAACAGGAAGACAATGCCGCCGCATCATTTGTACCAGACACACAAAATCCAGATGTTTCAGTAGAAGATTTAAAAGCAGATGAACTACATCAGAAAAAAATTCCATGACAGAGCAGCACAAATTAATCTGAAAATACACGATCAGTTAATGAAAATTGTAAAAGACATTCCAAACTTCAATGACAAGATGGATGCTTTTTATAGTGCGGACATTTTTTAATCAAACACAGATAAGTTCAATCTTAATGATGGACAAAAAAATAAGATATTCAAAGTATGGTTACCCTCACATATGGGAAAAAGGTTACAGACCACACCCAGATTAAATGACAATGAATTGACACATAGCACAAAAGAAGACAGACTTAGACAATTAATATTGTTTACAATCGGTGAAGCCACTCCTACAATTGATGTTCTGGAAAATGTACGAACTAAAATTAATGATGACCCATTTGCATTTTTGGTAAAATTTGAACAGGCCTTTAGGATGGTGACGGATCTTAGGCCTCATCCGGAGCCAACATCCATGATCAGATTTTTTGTAAAAAAGTTCAAATATTTAGATCCTGCCTCAAAGCAATTGGCTAGTGCTCAGCCATCATTGGAAGAAGCAACAGTTTTTATTGACTAAAATAGCAGTAGTTCATGATAAAGAAGTCAGCTGAAACCTAGACCCACAGTAACATCCAAGAACAGAGATTACATTGATCATAGAGGTAAAAATACTACACAAAGGAACAATATCCATTGTTATTTTTGTGGTATACCTGGACACTTAGGCCATGTTCACACGATCCGTTTTTCACTGCGGATTTTTCCGGTCCTTTTTCGGGGAAATCCGCAGTGGAAAACGGCGGTGCTTCTCTCTGCGGATTTGTGTCCTTTTTCTTCTGCGGATTCCACTGCGGGTTTCCAACTGCAGTTTCCTATTGGTGCTGTTGGAAACCCGCAGCTGAATCCGCTGAAAGAATTGACATGGTACTTCTTTTTTCCGTTGGCAAATCCGCGCGGATTTTCCAGCGAAAAAAAGGATCGTCGGCACAGCGGGTTTTGTTTTCCATAGGGTAACATTGTACTGTACCCTGCATGGAAAACGGCTGCGGATCCGTAGCTGCAATTCCGCTACGGATCCGCAGCAAAAAACGGATCGTGTGAACATAGCCTTAAAATGGCAGTGCAGAAAATTCTTGAGAGCAGAATCAGAGACAGGTACACAAGGAACAGGTAAGCTTGGAAGGGAAAATGGACTCATGCCAAAATCATCCCCCAAACCTTCTGCACCTCCATTACATTCTTCTGCACTCACTCAGACTGACAACAGACAAACGCAGTCACCGTATGCACCATTAATCAGACAGATCAGAGAGATGACTGTGAAGGAGACTGAGTCCAGGGACAGAATTTCAAGTGCTTTTAATAAGGACATTGGTCTTCTGCCATCTCCGCCACCTTCTGACAATCACAGACTACTCCTACACCCCATCCATTGGAATTTGTGACTCGTTACATTGGATGACTGTGGAAGACCAATTATCAATGGAAATTTAGCAGGACAGAATGTTGTATTTCTTATTGATACAGGAGCTCAATTAGGTGTTACAAATCTTGATTTGAAGCTACAACCAGATTCACCAGTTTGTACTATTGTTGGTTTTCGTGGAACTAAAGCAACCTTGGTTACCAATGTGACGTTGGAAATACCTAGTTCTTTCAAAACAGGAATTGACATTTGGTATTGTCGTGATTCTGAAAATATACTTGGCACAGATTTTGTGCAGAAATTCGGTTGGGTATTCGATCTAGGAAATCAAGTAATCTGGAAAGATTCTAGTGGTTGTAAACCTGAATTCATTGACCCTAGTGATTATAGCCATGTTGGAAGTATTTGCTTAAATGATGTTGTGTCAACAGATCATTTGTGGCCTGAAACTGGTGGTGATGAGGTATTGAAAGAAATTGTAAAGCTTTTTCCTTTTCTTTGGGCTCTGTTCAGGAATGAGGTTGGTACATTGAAGGATGTTGTTGTAAATGTGGAAAGGCGAGATCTTCCACCACAACGTCAGTATAAATTGCCTCCAGAATCAATTGATTCTATCAAATAAATAAGGCAGCACACTGTAGCGCTAAAACATGCAAACATGAAAACTGAACTGCGTTACTGCACTAGAAATATGAAAAAATGAGAGCGTTTAGCACATAAATTGGCCAATTCATGTGTACCTGGTAGCCACATTAGGGCATCTGTCGTATACCAAGCTCGCAGCCTCGGGGTAATCCTTGACGCTGATCTCTCTTTCAAACCACATATCCAAGCCCTTTCTATTTCCTGCCGACTTCAACTCAAAAATATTTCATGAATCCGCTCATTCCTCAACCAAGAATCTGCAAAAACCCTAGTCCATGCCCTCATCATCTCTCGCCTTGACTACTGCAACCTCCTGCTCTGCGGCCTCCCCTCGAACACTCTTGCACCCCTCCAATCTATCAATCTATTCTAAACTCTGCTGCCCGACTAATCCACCTGTCCCCCGCTATTCCCCGGCCTCTCCCCTCTGTCAATCCCTCCACTGGCTCCCCATTGCCCAGAGACTCCAGTACAAAACCCTAACCATGACATACAAAGCCATCCACAACCTGTCTCCTCCATACATCTGTGACCTTGTCTCCCGGTACTTACCTACACGCAACCTCTGATCCTCACAAGATCTTCTCTACTCCCCTCTTATCTGCTCTTCCCACAATCGCATACAAGATTTCTCTCGCATATCACCCCTACTCTGGAACCCTCTACCACAACACATCAGACTCTCGCCTACCATTGAAATCTTCAAAAAGAACCTGAAGACCCACTTCTTCCGACAAGCCTACAACTTGCAGTAACCACCGATCAACCAAACCGCTGCACGACCAGCTCTATCCTCACCTACTGTATCCTCACCCATCCCTTGTAGATTGTGAGCCTTCGCGGGCAGGGTCCTCACTCCTCTTGTACCAGTTATGACTTGTATTGTTTAAGATTATTGTACTTGTTTTTATTATGTATACCCCTCCTCACATGTAAAGCGCCATGGAATAAATGGCGCTATAACAATAAATAATAATAATACCAGGTCCTAAACTTTCCTTTTCTCGCTGAGAATAAACGTCTTCATCTGAATGGGTACCTGTGAAACCTCTTCTTAGACTAAATTTCTCTCTCTCTGTGGAGGGGTAATGGACCTGCTGCGATTAAAACACCTGTGGCTAAGAGGCGGAGTGCTCAATCCAAAGGATAATGAATATAAATTTCAAAAAAGTTTAGGACATGGTATACGAGAGATGCCCTAATGTGGCTACCAGGTACACATGAATTGGCCAATTTATGCGCTAAACGCTCTCATTTTTTCATATTTCTAGTGCAGTAATGCAGTTCAATCTTCATGTTTGTATGTTTTAGCACTGCAGTGTGCTTCCTTATTTATTTGACTGTATATGAGTTGGTGACTCTAGGTTCAGCACCTGTTCACACTTAGTCTATGTTTGGATGTGACAGTCAGTTTTTTGAAATCTGTATTCATTAGCCTTCTGACTGAGCACTGACCTCTTGAAAAGAGTTGTCAGTACAAGTTTGCATTTACTTTCTTGGATAAACAATATCTGTTTTGTAGGTTACTTCAAGGAGCACATTTGTCACCTAGTGTTTTCCATCAGCCGTTGTAAAAGGTATTATCTAGATTTTCTAGGCCAGATTGTATTTTGCAATATGTTGTTGATATTCTGTTGTCTACTGAGGATAAAGAATCACATGTTTCTCTTCTGACAGAATTGTTTGAGCTGCTTCATGATGCAGGGTTGAAATGGAACACTAAAATGGTCAAATTGATGCAAACCGTGGTCAGGTTTTTAGGAGTGTTGTTAAGTCCAGGAAAAAGACAGCTACTGCAGGAAAGAATACAGGCAATTGCTTCTCTACCAATTCCAACATCACGGAAGGTATTGTGACATTTCTTGGGTCTTAGGGTTAGAACTATTCAAGGGACTTCATTGACAATTTTGCAGACAAGGCCAGACCTTCGTATGATCTTTTAAAAAGTGAAAATAGTGATTACTTTGGTCCTTGGGGTGATGATCAACAAACTTAATTTAAACAATTGAAAATGAATTTACAAAAGTCACCTGCATTGTCCACAGTAGATCCTTCAGCTCCATTTGCTTTGCAAGTACACACATCAGAGACATCTGTGTCTGCTGTGCTGCTACAGTTGTAGGGAGAAGAGTGGAGAATTTTGGGATATTTTTCTAAGCTTCTCTCACCTGTTGAAAGAGGGTTTGAGACCTGTGCAAGACACTTGGTAGGTGTATACTTTGCAGTTAAAGTAACTGAACACATTGTTGGGTTCAACAAAATCACTTTGCAAACTCCTCATTCTAAACTAAAACTTCTCTTTGAGAATAATATCCCAGGTGTGTCACAGAGATTTGCTCATTGGTTATTGTCATTGTCTCCAAAACAAATTGAGGTAGATTATAAGGCCAAATATGTTCTTTCTCAGTTGATGCAATATGAAGGGCAAACTCATGATTGTTTACAGTCTTTTCAGGATCCTAGTCCATCGCTTTTCAGACAGAAGCCAGAGGCAACAGATGAACCAATTTTTGTAGATGGTTCCAGATTCTATACAGATGGGCACTACTATTCAGGATATGACATTTTTTTTTATCCCAAAAGAGGACAGGTTGTAAAACACAAATTACTGTGTCATTTTTCAGCTCAAAGGGCAGAGCTAGAAGTGATAAAAATGGTACTACAGCTGAACAAAGCTGATGATCAGTGTCCCATTGTAATCTACAGTGAGAGCTCCTATGTTGTTAGATCACTGACAGATCATTTGCCAGTTTGGGGAAAAGAGGCTATGTAGATTCTTCTAATAAGACTCTTGTACATAGTGACACACTGAAAACAATTTTTGAAATAGCATCAAAAACCCTAATGGTTTTGCTATTGTCAAAGTCCCTGCCCATAAAAAATCTAATGATTAATTATCTGTTAGATATGCAAACGCAGATATTTTAGCCAAAGAGGCAGCCCTGACTGAAAAAGTGTTTGAACCTGAACTGCTTGAGGTTTCAGCAGTTCAAAGAACAGAAACGCATATGCCTTCTTTTGTGGAAGAACAAGAAAAAGACCTATTTCTTTTTCCCGGGTTGATCCAAAACCTCCCTTTGTTTGTGAAAACAGGGTTTTGTGTCAGGACTTAAATGGGGAGTTGCGTCCTGTTGTACCAAAACATCTACAGGTTGAGTTCACAAAATATAATCATGGGTCAACAGAAATTGTTAGGCATTCTCAGAGATATTTTACTGGGAAAAGATGGAAGAGACTGTAAAGTATTGTTCAATTATGTCTCATTTGTGCCCAAATTTATCCAAGACCAAAAGGACAGAAACCGCCACTACTCCGAACCGCACTTGCAGATGGTCCATGGTCTACATTACAAATCGACTACATTGGTCTGTTACCATCACGTAAAAATGGTCTCAGGTATGCATTGGTTGTAGTAAATGTTTTTTTCTAAATGGGTTGAAATATTACCTGTCAGGAAAGATGATGCTTTGTCTACAGCTAGAGCATTAGTTTATCAAGTCTTCTGTACTTGGGGATCCCAAGAATGATCTCCTCTGATCGAGAAAGTCACTTTACAGGAAAAATCATGCAAGCAGTTTGTACTATTCTAGGGGTACAACAACAATTCCATGTACCTTACCTTCCACAGTCTGCTGATATTGTGGAAAGGATGAATAGAACAAAAAAATCCAGAATTGCCAAGATGTTATTGGACAAAGGCAATACTTGGGTTGTTGCCGTACCTTTTGTACTGTTCAGTGTGAGAGGAACAACTTCCTCCACAACTCAATTTACTCCTTTTGAACTAATGACAGGAACAAAAATTTCATTGATTTTTCCACATGAACCATTTTTGTTCACACCTCAAAAAGATGCTGTTGCAAGGTCCAAATGGTTGCAATTGTTGCCGGAAAACTATTCTTCCACATGTTGCATCAAGAATGCAGAGAATGGAGCCACCATATGAATCCAAATTCAAGATGATGATTAAAACTTTCAGGGAGAGTGGACCATGGGAAAGTAACTGGGAAGGTCCCTTTCAGATAATCGAAACCATGGGACAAGGTATGATTCGTGTACAACAAGCATCTAATGTGGTTAAAAATACCCGCAGACAACAAAGAGTGTGGGTACATGTCAATCAATGCAAATTGTATATTGCAAAATAATGATACTGCATTTCTTTTAGGAAGAAATAAATTCCAATAAGAGCTGGAATATGAAACACCATGTCCTTGATTGAAGTGATTCAACATCAATCCTTCAGGAGAAGAAGACATTTCCCAGGAAAAGCTACTATCTGATGGGAATTACATTTCTGCTACTTTGTACTATTACAACTGTGATCTATGCAAAAGATATTTTACATCATGGAACGAATACTAGTGAAATCAATGAACCTTTCAAAAGAATTCTACGTTCACAGAAACCAAGAGGATCTAGGCTACAAAACCTAATAGATAGAGAAATACTGGGCGATTCAGTAGATATTACCGGAAACATTTGCATGGGTTATGGTGTAAAATGCTGTATTGAGCTACACTTCATACATAACACTGACATAATATTACATGCTACCACAGGACCTAAGACTGGGTTTATACAGTTACAAGGAGATTATGTGCACAATAATAAGACAGGCACATGGGAATGTAATCCTACAGATCTGTTATACTGGAATATAGAGGTAAGAGGTGAAGAAAAAGCTGTGTGCTCAGGTGATATTACAAATGATGTGATCACAAAACGGAAAGATGGAAGATCCAAAACAGATATTTGGTTAACGACACAACTTTTTGGGAAAATGTTGGATCCTTCATTACTTTCTGTTACAGAAGGAGATGAAGATAAGGGTAAAAACATGGAACTTACAGAGAACCAGTACAAGTACAGGTATCTGCAGTTTTTACAGTAACAAATACCATACCTCCAGAAGTAAGGGTTACTCCACAAGCAATACATATTCAAAAAAAAATGTCTCCTTTATTATTAAAATGCAACACAAGGTTAGAGTTACCTTGAGAATCTCCATTAACATGGACCATAAATAGATTATTTTTGGGAAGTTTTTCAAATGGTCCAACAAATGTTATACACAGAGGTGAATCCGGTAATGTGAGTTGGTTGAATAAGAATTTTATTTTCTCTGTAGATAATCCATCTCCTTAGGATTCTGGACTTTACCAATGTTGTGTTTTAAGTAAAAATAACTACAAACAATGTAAAGATGTGAATTTGAAATGGATGGTCAGCAGTAGACCAACAAATGAACAGGCTTTACAGGATTGCTTTCATCTTAGGGTACCGTCACACAGTACCATTTTGATCGCTACGACGGTACGATTCGTGACGTTCTAGCGATATCGTTACGATATCGCAGTGTCTGACACGCAGCAGCGATCAGGGATCCTGCTGAGAATCGTACGTCGTAGTAGATCGTTTGGAACTTTCTTTCGTCGCTTGATCACCCGCTGACATCGCTGGATCGTTGTGTGTGACAGCGATCCAGCGATGTGTTCGCTTGTAACCAGGGTAAACATCGGGTAACTAAGCGCAGGGCCGCGCTTAGTAACCCGATGTTTACCGTGGTTACCAGCGTAAACGTAAAAAAAACAAACAGTACATACTTACATTCCGGTGTCAGTCCTCCGGCGTCTCAGCTTCTCTGCACTGTGAGCGCCGGCCAGCCAGAAAGCGAGCACAGCGGTGACGTCTGACGTCACCGCTGTGCTTTCCGGCCACTGTGCTTACACAGTGCAGAGAAGCTGAGACGCCGGAGGACTGACACCGGAATGTAGGTATGTACTGTTTGTTTTTTTTACGTTCACGCTGGTAACCAGGGTAAACATCGGGTTACTAAGCGCGGCCCTGCGCTTAGTTACCCGATGTTTACCCTGGTTACCCGGGAACTTCGGCATCGCTCCAGCGCCGTGATTGCAACGTGTGACCGCAGTCTACGACGCTGGAGCGATAATCATACGATCGCTGCGACGTCACGGATCGTGCCGTCGTAGCGATTAAAATGGTACTGTGTGACGGTACCCTTACAGACTGGGATGTGTTGTTTGGGACAATGGACGAGTATACAAATGTTAATGAAGTGGTTGGTAGAGTGACTGACTACATTAACTTCTGCACCGATATGTTGGTGCCAGCTAAAAAGATTAGGTGTTTTGCAAATAACAAGCCATGGATAACAAAGGAATTGAAGCATTTGCTCAACAGGAAAAAAAAAGGCATTTAAATTAGGTAACAAAGAGGAAATTAAAATGATACAGCATGAACTGAAGTATAAAATAAAGGAGGCCCAGGAAGCCTTCAGAATTAAACTGGAAAAGAAACTGTCCCACAATAATACCAGGGAGGTTTGGTCAGGAATGAAATTACTGACTAGGCTTAAGGTGAGGTCTGAACATGGGGGAGGAAAACTGGACAAGGCTAATGAGATGAACGAGTATTTCAATAGGTTTAGCAGTACATGTGTACTGCCAACTGGAAGTGGAGGGGAATTGGGTGCAAGTTCTGCAACATCGATATTGGAGGATCAGCAGACTAATTTTAGAATACCCGAAAATGATGTGAGGAGGCAGTTTAAGTCACTTAACATTGGTAAAGCTGCAGGACCTGATGGACTCAGTCCACGTGTCCTTAAAGTGTGTGCAGACCAGCTGTGTACTGTCTTTACACTCCAATTTAATGGAAGTCTACAAACACAGAGGGTACCTGTGTTATGGAAAACTTCCTGTCTGGTGCCGGTACCCAAGACTTCTTCTCCTGCAACCCTAAATGACTATCGTCCTGTAGCCTTAACATCTCACGCTATGAAGGCCTTGGAAAGATTAGTGCTTGCTCACTTAAGTCCAAGGGTCAATGCTTTCATCGATCCCCTTCAGTTTGCTTACTGACATAGATTGGGGTGGATGATGCTATTCTTTCTCTGTTACATAGTGTACATTCATCTCTGGAGATTGACGGAACCATGGTGCGAGCGATGTTCTTCGATTTCTCGAGTGCATTTAACTCCCTGCAGCCATCTTTACTACACAAAAAGATGACTGATATGAGGGTGGAGGAGGGGATGAGAAATTGGATAACAGTCAGATCGGCCACAGTTTGTACAGATGGGAGCAGTTGTGTCAAGCAGATTTTTGAGCAGTGTAGGTGCCCCCCAGTGAACGGTGCTTGCGCCCTTTCTTTTCACACTGTATACTTCAGACTTTCAGTATAAATCTGATCTTTGCCGCCTTCAAAAATTTTTGGATGACTCTGTGGTTGTGGGATGTATTAGGGGAGATCAGGGGGATGAGGAATACAGAAGGGTGGTGTCGAATTTCGTGGATTGGTGCAATGGTAACTATCTACAACTAAATGTTAAGAAAACTAAGGAGTTGGTGGCCAACTATAGCAGGATAAAGATGGAATGCTTACCGATCACTATTGCTGGTCAGGAGGTAGAGCAGGTGGAGAGATAAATATTTGGGGGTCCATTTGGATAGCAAACTGCACTGGAGATGCCACTCAGAGTTTGTCTACAAGAAGGGGATGAGCAGATTGTATTTCCTAAGGAAACTGAGGTCTTTTAATGTGTGCAGCAAGATGTTAGAAATGTTCTACCAGTCTGTAGTGGCAAGTGCCATCTTTTTTTGCAATCATATGCTGGGGTAGTAGTGTGCGGGCCTCTGATGCTAATAAGCTGAATAAGATTATCAAGAAGGCAAGTTCTGCTGTTGGCTGCAATCTGGACTCTTTTGAGGAGGTAGTGGAGAGAAGAACTCTGAAAAAGTGTATGGCAATTATGAACAATAATGCACATCCATTATATGAGCTATTCATGAGACAGAAGAGCACCTTCAGTAACCGGCTAATACTTCTGAGGTGTAAGAAGGAAAATTATAGGAAATCGTTTGTGCCAACTGCTATGGGAATTTACAACAATAATGCAGCGCCCCAGAGTCCTGGTCGTTGCAGTGGTGTCGCTCTGCCACTGAGGGGAGTGATGTTACGTCTGATTGCACTAAAGGAGTTTCTCTGACCAGGTAACACTCGCACTACACTTCACACTCCGGCCACCAGGGGGGTGGTTCTATCTAATAGGCCACTCCTCACACTCTGGTAAAACTGGGGGTTGGACAGGAAGACAGGGAGAAGTAACTGGGAAGAGCTAGTGAGAGGACCTGTCAGGGATGGGATCCTGGCAGACTCCTAAGAGCAGAACTAACCAGTGAACAACGGGAATACAGTAAAGAGGAATTAGGACCAGAAGGAGTCGTGCTGTTAGACCGAGGCAACATCCTTCTGAGGCGCAAACAGTCGGTGGCCGGAACGCCGAGCAAGTAAGAGACTCTAAGTACTACTGCAAACCACGGCCGGACAGCCAATTCTAGGTTGGCTGTCCCACACAAATCACCTAAGCAGACACCGGAGGCAGCTGTGGGAGAGGGGCGACACTAGGGTCCCGGAAGTACTCCAGGCCTACCCCGTCATACGGGTGCGTCCTACCATATCATCTGGGGGACAGAGAGAATGAACATCAGAGACAAACAGAATCAGTTGTGAGGACTATCCCGGGAGCTCAGCAGGGAAGGACTACAATACACAGCGCTAGAAGGTAGACACTGATTCCCACCTGTAAAGAGAACTCCTGATGTGCCTTTGGACCGGCCGGTCTCAGACAGCCCTGTTGACAGCGCTCTGGACTGAGGATTCTAAAACCTTCAGTAAAGAGGTAAAGAAACTGCAACCTGGTGTCCTTGTTATTACTACGACCTACGCGGCACCGCAACATCACCACCATTTACCACCACCTTTCACTGGACGCCCCTCAGCAGGGTCACGGACCGGGTCTAGCCACCGTGACAACCCCAGAGCAGAGACTCAGAGGCCCGGTACCGGGTACCCCTCGGCCCTGCGGCAGTGGGGGCGCTCCATTTTGGCGTCACGAACAGGATCTACTTAAGCCTGAAGAATCAGGTCATGTGTGCCTTGGAACTGTGATTTATTGTGCTTGGACTGTAACTTATTACAAAGACTGTGCGTTGACAATTGCCGCCAGGAGTTCCCGGCACGATTCGCCATCGCAGTGTGCGGAGGGAGGAGCCTCAGCTTCGTGGGCGGGACCGGCCAAAAAGAAGCGCGGAACGAGAAAGCGCGGTAACGTGCCGATCCCGGAAGAGGAACTCCGATCCCCAGCAGTTTAGTGGAGGAAGGGCCAGCCATGTCCGAGTCGGGAGGAGTAGAGGAAGAGGCCGCAGCCGGGGACGCAGGGGCACCTCCGGGCCCCGCAGCGGGCGAAGCTGCGGCCCTAATACAACCACCGGTTGCCGCAGAACCCGCTGTTCCCCTCAGCCAGTCGGACGCTGCCGCTAACACAAAAGCCATAATGCCCTTCTCTATGCCGTACCTGCCCGGAGCGGCCTGGCTCCCACGATATTCCGGGGAGTCGCATACATTCACTGACTTTAAGGAAGGGCTCTGCAGCCTGCTCGAGTTCTATCCCCTGACAGAGCCTCAGAAGGTTCATATGATAACTGGCCAACTCTTTGGGGCGGCTCTGAGAGAATTGAAGTCCTGGCCCGCCGAGGATAAGGGAACTGCACAGCAGATTTTTGCAAAGCTTAAAGCCACCTTCGATACTCGCACTGCTACAGAAATTAAACTGACTTTCTATGGATGCAAACAGAGACCGCAGGATAGCTTACGGGACTATGCCCTTAACCTCCAGGAGGCGATGCGGGCCATTAAGCAGAGTGACCCCGGCAGCATGCAGGATGAGGATAAACTCCTGAAGGAGCGGTTCATTGAGGGGCTCCTGTGCAGTCACCAGCGGGGCCAATTACACTTCCTGGCCATGCAGAATCCAGACTTGACTTTTGCGCAATTCAAAGATAAAGCTATCCAGGCATTGCAGGAGCGACAGCCCAGCCGCGCAATACCACCCAGGCGCCCCGCTCTCACATACCACCAGGAGGTGGCATCGGATACCCCAGTTGCCGCGGAGGCCGACGCCCAGAGCTTCGAGGACGACTCCCCTGCAGGACTCCGTCTTCAGATGCAGGAGCTGACCAAGAGCGTTGCTGCCCTAGCCCGGACGGTGCAGTCCCTACAGGAGGCCCCCAAGGAAAAGATCCAGCTAGCCTCCAGACCAGAAGATGTCCCCTGGATGCGACAGAAGAGGACCCCACCGACCAGAGGCCGGGACAGCGATCGCTTCCATCAGGACGGACGACCCATCTGCCGCCGCTGTCACCAGGTGGGCCACCTTGCAAGGTACTGTCCTTTAAACGAGCAACCCCTGGGGCAAAGGGCCAACCCCCAGGAGTAGGACGGTCAGGCCCGCAGCATTGGAGAACCAAGTATATTGGAGGACGACCAGTTCTCCCTGTAGTGGTTGATGGAATCCCCTTGAATGCTTTGCTGGACACCGGTTCTCAGGTGACGACTTTACCTTACGTGCTTTATAAACGGTATTGGGAGGACACCGATATTACTCGTGGCCCTGACGATGATTTCACCATAATAGCCAGTAATGGTCAGCCGTTGCCACAAGGGTATAAGGAGGTCACCATCAAGGTGGGGCGGGTGGAATTGAAAGCCCAAGGGATTGTGATTGTTGATATTGATCGTCGAGAATGTAATCCCATGATGACTCTTGGTACTAATGTTATAGAAAATTTTCTTGCAGAAGTTATTGTTTTGTTGCAACAGGTGGCAGAAACCGCTGGCCACAGTGAGCAACGTGCCCTGCAGAAGGAAATCAGAGCTCTGATGCAGAGACAGCAGGTAGAGCTGACTGGTGGTGAGATTGGTCGTGTCACAGTGAGTGATTCAAACCCCATCGCGATACCCCCCAGGAGTGAAATGTTAATATGGTGTCGGGCAGCCATAGGCCTCAGGGGAAAGGACTACCAGGCCTTGGTAGAACCCGTATATTCAGACAATAGGCCTACTATTCTGACAGCCCGGGGGTGGTCGACGTTCGCCAGGGGAGAGTGCCCGTATGTGTCCTCAGTTGTGGGGAGGAAGAGGTTCACCTCACCAAGTATGCCACGCTCGCCAAATTGTTCACTGTTAATAATAGTGTGATACAGACACCTGAACCCTTGGTCCCATCAAACGTGGCGGAGGACGACGGTTCTGCAGAGCACTCGAAAGACTGGTGTCGGGAATTGCATGTGGGCACTGACTACACCATCCCATCAAAAACAGGGGGCCTACAGGGTGGTACACGAGTACGAGCAGGTATTCAGCAAACACCCCTTAGATTTTGGGCAGGTGAAAGGGATCCAACATCATATCCCCACGGGAGATCACCGACCCATAAAAGAGAGATATCGCCCTGTACCCCCAGCTCATTACCAGTGTGCCAAGGATATGTTGCGGGAAATGAAGGAGGCTGGGGTGGTGAGAGACAGCTGTAGCCCCTGGGCAGCTCCGTTAGTCCTTGTTAAAAAGAAAGATGGTACAATGAGGATGTGTGTTGATTACAGGCAGTTGAATCGCATTACACATAAGGACGCATACCCACTGCCCAGGATAGAGGAGTCTCTGGCTGCCTTAAAATCTGCTAACTACTTCTCTACCTTAGATCTCACCAGTGGATACTGGCAGGTTCCTGTAGCAGAGGCGGACAAAGAGAAGACGGCCTTCACGACGCCAATGGGTCTCTGCGAATTCAATTACATGCCCTTCGGATTGTGCAATGCTCCCGGGACGTTCCAGAGGATGATGGAGTGCTGCCTGGGGCACATGAACTTTGAAACCGTGTTGCTGTATTTGGATGATGTCATTGTCTTCTCTAAGACCTACGAAGACCATCTGAAGCAACTGGCCGAGGTGTTTGAAGCCCTGTCCAACTTTGGCTTAAAGGTGAAACCGTCCAAGTGTCATCTGCTGAAACCTAAAGTGCAGTACCTGGGCCATGTGGTGAGCGCTGAAGGAGTGGCCCCAGACCCCGACAAGGTCACGGTGATCAAGGACTGGCCAAAGCCCAGTGACCTCCACGAAGTCCGGCAGTTCCTCGGGCTGGTAGGCTATTACCAGAGGTTCATTAAGGACTTCACCAAGAAGGCCGCACCCTTGCAAAACCTGTTGGTAGGTCAACCAAAGAAGACCAAGGGGAAGAACACCCCCTTTGATTGGAACGAGGAGCTGGAGGGATCCTTCACTTGTTTGAAGTCGGCACTGACGGGAGAAGAGGTACTGGCCTACCCCGAATACGACCAACCGTTTGTGCTGTACACAGATGCCAGCAATGTGGGATTAGGAGCCGTGCTGTCCCAGGTCCAGAAAGGCAAAGAAAGGGTGATCGCTTACGCCAGCAGGAAACTCCGTCCCACGGAAAGGAACCCTGACAACTACAGTTCCTTTAAGCTGGAATTCCTTGCCATCATCTGGGCAGTGACAGAGAGGTTCAAACACTACCTGGCCTCCGCGAAATTCACCGTCTTCACGGATAACAATCCGCTAACGCATCTGGATACTGCCAAACTCAGGGCCTTAGAACAGCGCTGGATGGCCCGGCTGTCCAACTACGATTTCACCATCAAGTACCGGGCAGGACACAAGAATGCCGATGCCTTGTCCCGAATGCCCAATTTGCCAGAAACTGGAGAAGACCCGGAGGCACTTGAAGAGGTGGAGCTGCCTGCGTTCCATCGCCCCAAAGCCACTCAGAACTCTCATCATGTGAAGAACAGGCACAGGAACCAACCGGATGCCACGCTGAATCCCCTGCCCCATCACGGGTGGGCGGAGACCCAGGATGGTGACCCCGCGGTCCGTCGGGTGAAAGAGCTCTTGACGCAGGCAGGGTTGCATCCCGGCCCAGATGATCCACAGGAAACCCAACAGCTGTGGAAGGGGAGAAGCAAACTGTTTATCCATGATGGCAAGCTGTGCAGGAGGAGCATCGACCCACGTACTCATGAATTGGTGTGGCACATAGTGGTGCCAAGGCGAGTTGCGCCCATGGTTCTGGGAGCCTACCACGATGGAGCCGGACACTTCGGCTGGAGGAAGCTAGAGAGGCTACTCCGAGGGAGGTTCTATTGGATTGGCATGAAGAGAGCCATTGAGAAGTGGTGTCGGGAGTGCAGCCTACGCAGGAAGGACCGTGGCAGCCAACGGGCTCCCCTGCAGCCTATCATCACCAAACGGCCGCTCGAACTGGTCGCGCTGGATCATGTGAAGTTGACACCTAGCCGGTCAGGCTATATCTACGCTCTTACCATCGTAGATCACTACTCCAGATTTTTGGTGGTTGTACCTGTCAAGGATCTAATGGCCAGGACTGCCGCCAAGGCCTTCCAGCAGTACTTTTGTAGGCCCCATGGCTACCCGGAGAAGGTACTGACCGATCAGGGACCAGCATTCGAAGCAGAAGTGTTCCAAGAGTTCTGCCAACTGTACGGGTGTAAGAAGATCCGAACCACGCCGTACCATCCTCAAACCAATGGGATGTGCGAAAAGATGAACCAGGTGGTGATCGACTTATTGAAGACCTTGCCCGTAGAGGAACGGAACCTGTGGCCGACGAAGTTGCCTGATTTGGTGGATATCTACAATCACATCCCAGTAAATTCCACCAACTGTACTCCAGCGTACCTAATGAGGGGAAGGCCTAGCTAGTTACCCGTTGATCTGGACATGGGGGTCCTAGTCCCCGAAGATACCTCACCGGATGCAGATTGGGATGCAGAAAGGCAGCGAAGGTACCGCAAAGTACAGGAGTGCGTGGAAAGAAGTCTCGCCCAGGCTAGGCAAAAACAAGAAAGGGACTACAACCAGCACGCTCCTGCGATTCCCCTGTCACCTGGTGAGCAAGTACTTAAACGAAAGAGGAGATTACACAAGCTCGATGACCAATGGGAAGCGGAACCGTATACCATCCTGCCATCCGACTTCGACAACACAAAGGTCTGTCTCATCAGCAAGGACAGAGGGGAGACCTCGACAGCGGTATCCAGGGATCACCTTAAGGTCTGCCCCGATAAGTTGAGAGAGAGGGACACGGCCCCAGGAATCTCCCCGCCGGTGGAAAAGGAGAAGATGATCCATACCGTCCTTGGTGACTTTCCCCAGTCCTGGACTCAGATAAATCAGGCCATCGTGGTACCTGTTCTAATGTTTCAACAGCCGGACCCACCAGAAACAATGGTGGTACCAGATAATCCGGCCCCGCAACCTCAACAAGCCTTACCTGAAGATGCCATGCCAACCGTTGAACCGGCAAATCCTCCCTCTGCTGGCGGTGAATCTGCTGTACCCACTGTTGATAGCAGCAGCTCTGAGAACTCCAGCCTGCCAGTGCTACCCAGACTCACTAGAAGTGTAGCTAGAAGACAGTGCACTACACCAGCGGTAGCAAGCATAGTGGGCCCTGTTAGGCCAATAGCAACCCCTGCGCTGCGAAGGTCCACACGCAGCACTCAAAATCAAACTCCCCTCTGCTACAAAACTTGGAGGTATTAATAAGGGCTGCTATCTAGTTGAAAATGTTTGTGTGCATATCTTTTGTTACAGGTTTTAAAATGGACAATAGAGTAATGGACGGTGAATTGCTCAAAAACTTTCAAAAGGGGGACCCCTTTGTTTACCCGGGGCCCCCGCTGTTTCAACCACTGAACTGAGAGTCATAAACTGTGCATGACCTAACTTTCGCAACGTTCAAGAGTCCTCACCTCCCATAAAGGGAAGCACTGTTATGTTTAATTGTTTATGATATTTTACAATTTTGTGTGTTTTCTGTTAACATGTAATGTTGTTCTTGTTTTCCCAGTCCGGGAGTACTGGATTTCACCGGGGGGGAGTGCAGCGCCCCAGAGTCCTGGTCGCTGCAGTGGTGTCGCTCTGCCACTGAGGGGAGTGATGTTACGTCTGATTGCACTAAAGGAGTTTCTCTGACCAGGTAACACTCGCACTACACTTCACACTCCGGCCACCAGGGGGGGTGGTTCTATCTAATAGGCCACACCTCACACTCTGGTAAAACTGGGGGTTGGACAGGAAGACAGGGAGAAGTAACTGGGAAGAGCTAGTGAGAGGACCTGTCAGGGATGGGATCCTGGCAGACTCCTAAGAGCAGAACTAACCAGTGAACAACGGGAATACAGTAAAGAGGAATCAGGACCAGAAGGAGTCGTGCTGTTAGACCGAGGCAACATCCTTCTGAGGCGCAAACAGTCGGTGGCCGGAACGCCGAGCAAGTAAGAGACTCTAAGTACTACTGCAAACCACGGCCGGACAGCCAATTCTAGGTTGGCTGTCCCACACAAATCACCTAAGCAGACACCGGAGGCAGCTGTGGGAGAGGGGCGACACTAGGGTCCCGGAAGAACTCCAGGCCTACCCCGTCATACGGGTGCGTCCTACCATATCATCTGGGGGACAGAGAGAATGAACATCAGAGACAAACAGAATCAGTTGTGAGGACTATCCCGGGAGCTCAGCAGGGAAGGACTACAATACACAGCGCTAGAAGGTAGACACTGATTCCCACCTGTAAAGAGAACTCCTGATGTGCCTTTGGACCGGCCGCTCTCAGACAGCCCTGTTGACAGCGCTCTGGACTGAGGATTCTAAAACCTTCAGTAAAGAGGTAAAGAAACTGCAACCTGGTGTCCTTGTTATTACTACGACCTACGCGGCACCGCAACATCACCACCATTTACCACCACCTTTCACTGGACGCCCCTCAGCAGGGTCACGGACCGGGTCTAGCCACCGTGACAACCCCAGAGCAGAGACTCAGAGGCCCGGTACCGGGTACCCCTCGGCCCTGCGGCAGTGGGGGCGCTCCAATAACATTAGTGTTAAATCATCAAGGTGAATGTACTTTATTTCTCTACATTTCAGTTCACTCGTTGTGTATGTCCTATTCTAATGTATAATGTGTAATGTTCAACTCCACTGTCATGTCAATTATGTAATTCATTTTATGATTTAAGTTGTGCTGCTGTGATACCATAATTTCCCACGGGATCAATAAAGTGTGTCGTATCGTATCGTAGACAAGGTTTCAACCATCTACTCCTTTCCAAATCAATCAATTCCAATCTAAACCTTTATTACGAGATGGAGTGTTTATGACTATGATATGGACTTTTAACATGTCTAACTGGAAAATATCTTCTAGAGATCCTCAGTGTCAATCACATCTCATTAACATGGAAATGGGAATAGAACAATGGTTGTCGGGAAGAGAAGAGACCCTGGTTCCTATAACTGTTCTGGGAATTCCTGTTAGTCAAACACAATTGCTATATTATCAATTACAGGACACAGATTTTGCATTTGATGGCACAAACACTGAACAATTAGACATTTCCTCATGCATAAATGTTGTTTCTAAGGTAATGTGTCTACCTGGACAGGATACAGTCATTAATTATTCATGTTTCCATAATCATACCTCATCACATGCCAGAGTGGAGAATGTACACACGATCCAGGACTTGGTGACACCAGTAAGCGCTGACAAGATTTGTTTCCAAGTTATGTCAGAAAAAGAAGTTGTTTCTGCATTCTTTTCATCTTGTGTACATGCTGAAAATCTGAACATCGGTTTATATTGTATTGGGGAAAATGTGAAAACTCTCAAAAAAGGAAGGAAGTATAAATGTTACATCAACAGGCACAAGAAATCTGAAAATCCTCCCGATACAGTTCAGTTTGTCACAAATAAATAATTTTCCTTGGTATATGTGGACAAATGAGATAAAGAAAGACAAGGGTTTGTTAAAGGGAACCTGTCACCCCCAAAATCGAAGGTGAGCTAAGGCCACCGGCATCAGGGGCTTATCTACAGCATTCTGTAATGCATTCTGTAATGCTGTAGATAAGCCCCCAATTTAACCTGAAAGATAAGAAAAAGAGGTTAGATTATACTCTCCCAGAGGCGGTCCCGCTGTGGTCCGGTCCGATGGGCGTTGCGGTCCGGTCCGGGGCCTGCCATCTTCTTACGAATGAAAAATATAGATTACTTAACATATGCAGTTAAGTCTAACTCTGGTTAGTGGGGGACTGAGTTATTCTGAGGACTTTGGTAGATACATCTGTTCTCTGTTTGTCAGGACTATAGGGCTTTTGTCAGAACTGTCAATATGTGTCATAATAATAACGTTTCTCCTTGTGGAGAGTGACATACCATCTCTGGCTTGTCAAGGTAAGGAGGCTTATTTGCCGTACAATGCTCCTCTGGGAATTTAAATATGCAAATTGCCTCTTCTGAGAAAAAGAGGACTTAACTCTATAGCGCCACCTGTTGGAAGTAGCGATCCTACAAGTCATAATCAACCCTTTAACGAGTCGTGCAATATGACATATTGCATGACTCGTTAAAGGGTTGATTATGACTTGTAGGATCGCTACTGCCAACAGGTGGCGCTATAGCGTTAAGTCCTCTTTTTCTCAGAAGAGGCAATTTGCATATTTAAATTCCCAGAGGAGCATTGTACGGCAAATAAGCCTCCTTACCTTGACAAGCCAGAGATGGTATGTCACTCTCCACAAGGAGAAACGTTACCCCTTAGACCCCAGTCCAGAGCCTCTCACCTAGCCAAATCAGTTCTCATGCTTTGCACTGACGAGGGCCAACAGCCCGAAACACCGTGTCTGCGAATTGAGATACTGATTTGGCTTTTATCCTAAGTCATATTGCACGACTCGTTAAAGGGTTGATTATGACTTGTAGGATCGCTACTTCCAACAGGTGGCGCTATAGAGTTAAGTCCTCTTTTTCTCAGAAGAGGCAATTTGCATATATAATAATAATAATAATTTTTATTTATATAGTGCCAACATATTCCGCAGCGCTTTACAAATTATAGAGGGGACTTGTACAGACAATAGACATTACAGCATAACAGAAATCACAGTTCAAAACAGATACCAGGAGGAATGAGGGCCCTGCTCGCAAGCTTACAAACTATGAGGAAAAGGGAGACACGAGAGGTGGATGGTAACAATTGCTTTAGTAATTTGGACCAGCCATGGTGTAAGGCTCGGGTGTTCATGTAAAGCTGCATGAACCAGTTAACTGCCTAAGTATGTAGCAGTACAGACACAGAGGCTATTAACTGCATAAAGTGTATGAGAACATGATGCGAGGAACCTGATTATGTTTTATTTTATTTTGTTTTTTAATTTATTTATTTATTTATTTATTTTTAATAGGCCACACAGGGATAGTTAGGTTAATGCGTTGAGGCGGTAGGCCAGTCTGAACAAATGAGTTTTTAGGGCACGCTTAAAACTGTGGGGATTGGGGATTAATCGTATTAACCTGGGTCGTGCATTCCAAAGAATCGGCGCAGCACGTGTAAAGTCTTGGAGACGGGAGTGGGAGGTTCTGGTTATTGAGATTTGGAGATAGTAAATGGTTCCCAAAAGGTCATAGGCTATAGGCTTAAGTATTTCCAAATTAGGTAATGTGCAAATAATTAAAAATCATATTCCATAAGTTACTAGTGTTGTCCTAATATGGTAGAAGCTATGAATATAGCGGCAAATCGCCATATGTGGTTATGAGACAGGAAAAAGAGCAACCAATGTAAGTCTATGGGTCAAAATAATACTGAAGACGACCTAACTCCTGTTCAGACAGAGCTCTCATACCTTGAGAATCTCCAACCTGGACCACATCATACCTAAAGACCACATGTAAGAACCAATGAATGCTTGTTTTCTCTTCCATAATCTAATACATATTTTTGTGCTATGAACTTACTTTTCTTCATTTTTCTAATCAATTATTTGAATGAACTTTAAACAAGATTTGCTTTATTGACACAATTCAATATTGTTTTCATTTCTATCCTCACTGTGCTCTTAGTTATAAAGTAAGAAAGTGTTATTTTTTCTAACAGGTGCCTTTAAGAAGATCTATCAATGGCGCGGCTATTATAGCGAAACTCAGAATGAATAGCGGATAGTACCCCACAATTCCAAGAAACGCCCTCACTTGCTTCTTGGAACGTAATTGCAGCCACTCTTGAATCGCCTCGATCTTGTTTATTTGTAGCTTAATTTTGCCCCTCTCGATGACATATGCCACATACCTAGGCTATTTTTTCGGAATTATGGTGAACCCCGCATTTCTTAAAGCATCCATAACTGTCTGTACCTTTGGCAGATGACTAGCCCAGTCAGGCCTAAAGACCACAATGTCATCGAAGTACGCTGCGGCATACTTATGCAGAGTCAGGATCCGATCCATCGCCCTCTGGAAGGTTACCGTGGCCACTGAGGACCGAAGGACATTCTGCTGTATTGAAAACACCCATCAGGCATCGAGAAGGCCATCTTCTCCATGACACTATGGGACATGGGGATTTACCAATAGCCCTTCGTCAGGTCTAGAGTTGTAATGTACCTTGCGGGACCAAGTCTCTCAATGAGCTCGTCCACATAAGACATCAGGTATGCATCAAATCTTTAGACTTCATTCAGCTTGCTGTAGTCGTTGCAGAACCAATACTCATCATCAGGCTTTGGCACGAGGAAGACTGGACTCCATCATCCACTTTTCGAGTCCTCTATCTCCCCGAGATCTTGCATCCTCTTCACCTCATTTGAAATCACCTCCTGATGTGCTTCCGGAATTCTATAGGGCTTGAGGTTCACCCTGACATGCCGTTCTGTTAACATGTCATGCTCTACCACCTGAGTATGCCTTGACAGCTCTGAGAACAGGACATGGTTCTGCTGCAACAGCTCCCGACACCGTTGCCTCTGGGCGGGAGTTAGAGTCTCCGCAACAGTGAGATTGTCCACTGTGGCTTTGGGACTGGCTCCCAGGCAAGGGACGTCCAGCGATTCTCGGTCTCGCCAAGGTTTTAGCAAGTTCACATGATAAGACTTGGTGCGGCTTCCTTCGGCCCAGCTGTGTACCTTGTAATTAACTTCACCCAGTTTTTCCACCACCTCATATGGGCCTTTCCACTTAGTTAGGAACTTGCTCTCCGCCATACAGATAAGCACTATTATTATTTTATTATTATTATACATTATTTATAGCGCCATTTATTCCATGGCGCTTTACATGTGAAAGCACTAGCATGGGGTTCCCGGGCTGGAACTGCCTCAGTCTCGCTGTTGGTCATAGACCCTTGCCTGTGCCTGGAGAAGATTCTCCTTCATGATAGTCATCACTTTCGCCATTTTCTCCTGCAAGTTGCGGAACACAGAATAATATTAGGAAGAAGGAAAAAGACGCAAGATGATAATACACAGATAGGAATAATAGAGAGGAAATATTGGAGAACAATACATGTAATATTGAGATGGATCCAATCATTGTTTTATAAAAAAAAAATCTACTTATTAAACAAACAAAGCTCCGCTCCGTACAAACATGGCTCCTGTCCATACACAAACAACTCTGCTCTGTACATACAGTACACGCACGGCTCAGCACCGTACACCCTGTACACGTGCAGCTCCACTCAACACACCCTGTACACAGGCGGCTTCACTCCATATATCACACATGGCTTTGCTCAGTACATCTCGTACACATACGGCTCCGCTCCGTACACCTCGTACACACACGGCTCCGCTCCGTACACCTCGTACACACACGGCTCCGCTCCATACACCTCGTAAACACACGGCTCTGCTACATCCACACTGTAAACCCCTCCTGACCCCACACATAAACTTCCCCTCATCCAGCACGATGACAACCAGCACAGCAGAGTCCTGCATACACTGAGGCCCCTGATCATGTGACTCCTGACTCCTCCCCTCCTGTGACCTCATCACAGGTCCTGTGCACACAGAACTGCCATATATGTGGTGTGCGGCTCTGCAAGTGAAGGTATGTGGAGATTCCCCATTAATGGAGCATTAATATTAGAAATGTATTGCTTGGTCTTCCAGACCTTATCTTGACCTCCACTGTTCCTGTTAACTGCTATTTCTTAATTACATTTAGAACTGAGGAAAGGGCAACTTGAGAACGCTTTGTTATCTTCTTATATCCTTCTCCTGCTTCGTGGGCCTCCACCATTGTCAGAGAGCTCGGCAGCTGCTTAGAACCGATAACTGCACAAGGTTAGACGAGGCCGGGTTTTTACAAAGCTGGGAAATTTGCATCACCTGGCCTTTCCTAACAATGATAGTGAACAAGCGATAGCCCTAACAGGTTAATTAAGGTGTGAAACCTGGGTCAAAGTTATCTGAGCGCACATATCTCCAAGCGTTGCCCAAACTTTTCCTTTTTGTACTTTTTAAAATGTAAAAAATGCCAATATATATCTAATATATAAAGCTGAATGTGTGTATGTGTGTGTATGTATGTGTGTATGTCCGGGATTGGCATCTGAACCGTCGCAGCTACAGGCACAAAATTTTGCACAGTCACACGTCTGGACCCCGAGAGCGTCATAGGCTATGTTGTGAGGTGAAATTTTAACCCCGCGCTTTCCAATTCACCAAACAATTTTGCCCCTATCTACATAATGGGGAAAAAGTGAAAGGAAAAGTGTTGGAGGCGTCGCAGCTACAGGCACAAAATTTTGCACAGTCACACGTCTGGACCCTGAGAGCGTCATAGGCTATGTTGTGAGGTGAAATTTTAACCCCGCGCTTTCCAATTCACCAAACAATTTTGCCCCTATCTACATAATGGGGAAAAAGTGACAGGAAAAGTGTTGGAGGCATCGCAGCTACAGGCACAAAATTTTGCACAGTCACACGTCTGGACCCTGAGAGCGTCAAAGCTATGTTGTGAGGTGAAATTTTAACCCCGCGCTTTCCAATTCACCAAACAATTTTGCCCCTATCTACATAATGGGGAAAAAATGAAAGGAAAAGTGTTGGAGGCAAATTAACAGCTGCCAGATGTGAACAAGGGGGACTTAAAGAATGAGAGCGATGGCGCCAAAGAGTATATACTGTACAGTTGCTAAGGTGGGGCCCCGACATGGGATAATCACCACACCACCATGGGGATATGAACACACACACAAAATGCGCCACACACTACCACGTGCTCGAACACATATACCACCCTCAGCGCACATTTCACCACACATACACCAACCTCGCCACATAAAAGTCAAAACACAAAAGTCGCCGCTCAAAACTCGCCACGCGCAAAACTCTCCACATGCAAAACTCGCCACACGTGCAAAACTCACCTCATGGAAAACTCGCCACACGCAAAACTTGCACACGCGGAAAAATTGCCACATGCACAAAAGTTGCAACACATGCAAAAGTTGCCTCACACAAAACTTGCACATACTCAAAAGGCACCACACATAAAACTCGCCACGCGCAAAACTCACCATGCGCAAAACTTGCTGCACACAACTTGCTACACTAACCTGTCACATGCAACTCGACACACAAAAAGTTGCTACACGCATGTCGCCACACAAAACTCATCTCACAAAAGTCGCTACATGCATGTCGCCACACGCAACTCAACACACACAACTTGACACACGAAACTCGCCCTAAAACACACACAAGTCTGGTATTATCCTTCAAAAATAAAAATCTGATTAATAAGCTGACAAACTACAAGAGCAACAAATGTACCATATAGGAATCCGGCAACTGTCAGTCACATGACCAGTCTATTATGTGTATGTGTGAGCTAATATATACTGCCAGGGGGTGGGCTTACTGTTGGCTGGGGATTTATCAGGCTGCCAATTTAGCTTACAAATACTCAGGTAAAAATACTGACCAAATAACGTGTGAACGAGGTCTAATACAGGAGGAGATGACATACAGATATATACTATATACAGGAGGAGATGACACACAGGTATATACTATTTACAGGGGAGATGACACACAGGTATATACTATATGCAGAAGGAGATGACACACAGATATATACTATATACAGGAGAGATGACACACAGGTATATACTATATAGAGGAGGAGATGACATACAGGTACATACTACATACAGCAGGAGATGACATACAGGTATATACTATATACAGAAGGAGATGACACACAGGTATATACTATATACAGGAGCAGATTACCTACAGGTATATAGTATATACAGGAGGAGATGACATACAGGTATATGCTATGTATAGGAGGAGATGACATACAGGTATATACTATATACAGGAGGAGATGACACACAGATATATACTATATATAGGTGAGATGACACACAGGTATATACTATATACAGGAGGAGATTACATACAGGTATATACTATATATAGGAGGAGATGACATACAGGTATATACTATATACAGGGGAGATGACACACAGCAGGTATATACTATATACAGGGGAGATGACATACAGGTATATACTATATACAGGAGATGACATACAGGTGTATACTATATATAAGGGAGATGACAAACATGTATATACTGAGGTGAAAATGAGAGGTGTGAGGTGAAAATGAAAAGGTGTGAGTGCAAAATGAGAGGAGTGAGGGAAAATAGTGGAGTGATCGGAAAATGACAGATGTGAGGTCGAAATGACAAGTGTTAGGGGGGAATGAGAGGAGTGAGGGGGAAAATAAGAGGAGTGAGGGGGAAAATGAGAGGTGTGAGGGAGAAAATGAGAGATGTGAGGGGGAAAATGAAAGATGTGATGGGGAAAATGAGAGGCGTGATGGGAAAATAAGAGAAGTGAGGTGCTATAACTAACCACAGATATTTACTATGCCCAGGCAACGCCGGGCTCTTCAGCTAGCTTAGATTTACAATCTCCATGCTTTTCTCATGGTCAACTTTATGTGGCCTGTTCAAGAGTTGGAACAGCCAAAAATCTGTTTGTCTTTGCACCTGAAGGAAAAACTATCAAAAGGCTCTCGAATAAGTAGTAGAAGATTACTTCACATTACTTGGCCAATTTAGTTAAATCTGTGTGGAATATCTCTGGTGTTGAAATATATGTTGTAAAATGCTTCTATTAGCTTAGTTTTTGCCTTTTAATAATTACATTTCTATCTATTTGTTTTGTGGTTTTTTTCTGCAGAATAAATTTTTGTTAACACATTCTATTTTGCTAACAGCAGTTATTACCCCGGGCGAAGCCGGGCAGTGCAGCTAGTATATACCGTATATACTCGAGTATAAGCCGAGATTTTCAGCCCAAATTTTTGGGCTGAAAGTGCCCCTCTCGGCTTATACTCGAGTCATGATCGGTGGTGGGGTCGGCGGGTGAGGACTGTCATATAATCACCTAGTTCCGGCGTTCCTGTCGCTCCCCCTGCACGTCCCACGGTCTCCGGGTGCCGCAGCCTCTTCCCCTGAGCGGTCACGTGGGACCGCTCATTAGAGAAATGAATAGACTGCTCCACCTCCCATAGGGGCAGAGCCGCCTATTCGTTTCTCTAATGAAGCGGTGCCGGTGACCGCTGATAGAGAAAGAGGCTGCGGCACCGAAGACAGGCAGGGGGAAGGAGCGGGACGCCGGGAGCAGGTAAGTATCGCATATTCACCTGTCCTCGTTCCACACGCCGGGCGTCGCGCCATCTTCCCGGCGTCTCGCCATCTTCCCGGCGTCTCTCCGCACTGACTGTGCAGGTCAGAGGGCGCGATGACGCATATAGTGTGCGCGCCGCCCTCTGCCTGATCAGTCAGTGCAGAGAGACGCCGGGAAGATGGCGCCGAGGAGCTGCAAGCAAGACAGGTGAGTATGTGGTTTTTTTTTTTTTTATTGCAGCAGCAGCACAGATTTATGTGGAGCATCTATGGGGCAATGGTGCAGAGCACTATATGGCAGAGCTATGGGGCAACGGTGCAGAGCACTATATGGCACAGCTATGGGGCAACGGTGCAGAGCACTATATGGCACAGCTATGGGGCAACGGTGCAGAGCACTATATGGCACAGCTATGGGGCAATGGTGCAGAGCACTATATGGCACAGCTATGGGGCAACGGTGCAGAGCACTATATGGCACAGCTATGGGGCAACGGTGCAGAGCACTATATGGCACAGCTATGGGGCAACGGTGCAGAGCACTATATGGCACAGCTATGGGGCAACGGTGCAGAGCACTATATGGCACAGCTATGGGGCAACGGTGCAGAGCACTATATGGCACAGCTATGGGGCAACGGTGCAGAGCACTATATGGCACAGCTATGGGGCAACGGTGCAGAGCACTATATGGCACAGCTATGGGGCAACGGTGCAGAGCACTATATGGCACAGCTATGGGGCAACGGTGCAGAGCACTATATGGCACAGCTATTGGGCAACGGTGCAGAGCACTATATGGCACAGCTATGGGGCAACGGTGCAGAGCACTATATGGCACAGCTATGGGGCAACGGTGCAGAGCACTATATGGCACAGCTATGGGGCAACGGTGCAGAGCACTATATGGCACAGCTATGGGGCAACGGTGCAGAGCACTATATGGCAGAGCTATGGGGCAACGGTGCAGAGCACTATATGGCACAGCTATGGGGCAACGGTGCAGAGCACTATATGGCACAGCTATGGGGCAACGGTGCAGAGCACTATATGGCACAGCTATGGGGCAACGGTGCAGAGCACTATATGGCACAGCTATGGGGCAACGGTGCAGAGCATTATATATATGGCACAGCTATGGGGCAACGGTGCAGAGCATTATATATATGGCACAGCTATGGGGCAACGGTGCAGAGCATTATATATGGCACAGCTTTATGTGGAACATCTATGGGGCCATAATGAATGGTATGGAGTATCTATTTCTAATTTTGAAATTCACCGGTACCTGCTGCATTTTCCACCCTAGGCTTATACTCGAGTCAATAAGTTTTCCCAGTTTTTTGTGGCAAAATTAGGGGGGTCGGCTTATACTCGGGTCGGCTTATACTCGAGTATATACGGTACCTAAAATACAAAGGACATGTGTCATCTTGAACTTTAGGCATTTTAGACATCATTTAATCTTTAATTTGCTTAACTGTTCACAATAACAGCAAAAAACATCTTTTACAGTTGGGATAATTATCAGTTTAGCACTTAGCAGCACATCTGCACTTTTATTATTTCCCTTTTTGCACAGTAATATTGCATACACTAGTCCCATATTTTCATTTTTCTTTTTAAAATACTTTTATTAGGTTTTGTATTAAAAACTGGGATTAGGGAAATGAGGGAGGGGAAGGGAAGGGTTAACAGTGGACAGAGGAAGGGATCAATAAAATTAGAGAACCCTAATAACAGTCTCTAACAAACAAATACTGATTTGCAATTTGAAGAATGTTGTATGTAGATGTCATACTTAAATGTATACAATTCCGAGGAAAGAGGCACAAAATTGCAATTTTAAACCTTAAATTTGCTGTTCCAGATCTTCCATTTCTTAGAATATTTATAAACACTGCTATTGTTAGCCGCAAATCTCCATTCCAGAGCGCTATGTTGGTGAATTTTATCCAAAATATCTGAGAATTTGGGTGTTTCGGGTTTTTTCCACCAGAATGCCAATGCATTTTTGACAACTAGGAGGATCTGCATGATGACATATCTAACCGAGGGGTCAAATTGCTCCATGTCAAGGGAAAGAAGCGCCCTTTGAGGGGTGATCACAACATTTCAGAAAAGGAGTTAATATGGCGCGATACCTGGAACCAGAGATTTTTTATTATCGGACAACCCCAAAATAAGTAAAAGAGATTACTCTGTTGTCCGCAGTCTCTCCAACATAAGGGAGAGTGTTCCTGGTTTATATGTGACAATCTGATGGGCGTTAGATACCATCTTGTCATTGTTTTAACCCCTAAATGACAGCCAATACGTCTTTTAACTGACCTGAGATATTTGAGAATAGCATCTCCATACAGGTGACAATGCAGAAGCTGTCAACTGTGCACTATAGCTGACAACTTGCTGTATCAGCCACGATCAGTGTTTGCACCATCCAAATCTGTTTAACCCCTTAGGGTACCGTCTCACATAACGATTTACCAACGATCACGACCAGCGATACGACCTGGCCGTGATCGTTGGTAAGTGATTGTGTGGTCGCTGGGGAGCTGTCACACAGACAGCTCTCCAGCTACCAACGATGCCGAAGTCCCCTGGTAACCAGGGTAAACATCGGGTTACTAAGCGCAGGGCCGCGCTTAGTAACCCGATGTTTACCCTGGTTACCAGCGTAAACGTAAAAAAAAAACAAACAGCACATACTTACATTCCGGTGTCTGTCCCCCGGCGCTGTGCTTCTCTGCACTCTCAGCCCCAGCCGGAAAGCACAGCGGTGACGTCACCGCTGTGCTCGCTTTCCGGCCGGCAGGCGCTCACAGTGCAGGGAAGCCGAACGCCGGGGGACAGACACCGGAATGTAAGTATGTGCTGTTTTTTTTTTTTTTACGTTTCCGCTGGTAACCAGGGTAAACATCGGGTTACTAAGCGCGGCCCTGCGCTTAGTAACCCTATGTTTACCCTGGTTACAAGCGAACGCATCGCTGGATCGCTGTCACACACAACGATCCAGCGATGACAGCGGGAGATCCAGCGACGAAAGAAAGTTCCAAACGATCTGCTACGACGTACGATTCTCAGCAGGGTCCCTGATCGCTGCTGCGTGTCAGACACAGCGATATCGTATGGATATCGCTGGAACGTCACGAATTGTACCGTCGTAGCGATCAAAGTGCCACTGTGTGACAGTACCCTTAGATGCTGCTGTCAATAGTGACTACATCATTATAAATTGGTTAACAGAGTGTGAGGGCTCCCTCTTTATCCCAATCAGTGCCCTCAGATCATGATTTTGTGGCCCTGATGTTTGCCATGGCAATTCATGACCAAATTCTGGCCTTAGAGTCTGCCGGCTATAGTAATCTGTTCAGAAGTTAGAGGCATTTAGGTGGTAAAAATACACATTTTCATTTCTGTCATACCACTTTGCATTAATTCCTGAAAAGCACCTGAAGGGTTAATAAACTACCTGACTGCAGTTTTAAATATGTCAGGGGGTGCTGTTTCTAAAATGGTATCACTTTTGGGGATTTCCCATTATATGGGACCCCTAAAGGCACTTCAAATATGGATAAGTCCGTAAAAAATAAATTTTGTAAATTTCCTTGAAAAAATGAAAAATTACTGCTACAATTTTAAACCTCCTAACATGCTAACAAAATAAAAGAACATTTTATAAATGGTGCTGATGTAAAGCTGACATGTGGGAAATGTTAATTATTAATGGTTTGCTGTGGTATGACTATCTGGATTAAAGGGATAATCATTCAAAGTTTGAAAATTGCTAATTTTTTTAGATTTTTCTCAAATTTCTGATATTTTTTATAAATAAACATAAAATCTATCAACCTAAATTTACCATTATCATAAAGTATAATGTGTCATGAAAAAACAATCTCAAAATCACTGGGATTTGTTCAAGCTTTCCAGAGTTATTACCACATATGGTGACACTGGTCAGATTTCAAAAATTTGGCTCCACCACTAAGTTAAAGTAGGACTCATGGAACTCCATTGATATGTTTGACTGGTATGTGTTTTTTATAGCGCTGTCCCATTGTTCAGTTTGCAAGTCTGTACCAAGGTCGGACTTCCACTGGCGTCCGTGGATAGGAGCGGGGGAAGAGTGGCCGGTGGGAAAGCCTGGCGTGTGATGTCACAGGAACTATGGAGCAGTGCTGAGAGCATGAGGGTATCCGATGCGTTTCGAAGGAGTGGCGTCCTTCTTCATCAGGGTTACCGCTAGTATCCAGGGACGCCACTGGCCGGGGCTCTCCCTGGCTCTACGCAGCTTCTTTGCATTCCTGCTGTGCCGCGGCTGCCACTAGTCCGCCTTCCTGCCATCTGAACACCAGGACCGCCACCACAGATCTATTCAGGCAGCAACATATAAAACAGCACCACATCCACAACGCCTTTGGATCCTGGTGAGTCCCCAGCCGGCCCTACCAGTGTATGTGGTTTACACGATTTACATGTGTGCATATATACGCCACACACCCATACCCTGTAGTGTGCAGAGCACCTTAGTCGGGTCACATTTAGGTTAATAGCCTGTGGGTTGACAATACCTGCGCGAGGCACAGGATCCACTAGGCGCACTTAGTGGAAGCCTGAATGCACGACTATTTTCATATAGTCATCCTCCCCTAAACTGCCAGGGTTTTTGTTGCAGCCGCACCTGTTCTGTCCCCGCAGTGTACATCTATGTTCTGGGGTCCAAAAGAGTTAATTTAAAAGCAAATGTTTAGCGTGTTAAAAATAATAGAATGTGTCTTCTGCTTTTTTTTATGTTTTTTTTTCTTCTTCCAAGAATTGTTGGTGTCTATTTTCTTTTTTAAACATTTTAATATTTGCTTTTTTTCTGGTGTTTTTCTTGTAATGTAGGAAAGCCTAAGGCCAGAAATAAACCCCATAAAACACTGTATATGGAGACTTTGGTGTCAAGTACCATAATTTTTGGACAGTAGGATGCACTTTTTCCCTCCAAAATTTTAGAGAAAAGGGTCCGTCTTATAGCCCAGATGTACCTTATAGTGGCTATGGGCAAGGGGGAAGTGGCAGAGATGGAGGAGCAGGTTACAGGAGGCAGGAGCCAGCAGCTGCGGCTAACACGTTTGCCCACTGTTAAGGAACATGAATATTCACTGCTCCCCACGCCCATAGTCCCTCTCGCCTATAGTCCCTCTCACTGGGCCTGTGGAACAGTGAATATTCATTCTCTTTAATAGGGGGCACACATGATTGCCCAACCACTATTAAAGAAAATTAATATTCACTGCTCAACACACCCAAAAATATGGGCGTGGGGAGCAGTGAATATTCTGGAAGCTGACCTCGGCGTGTGGAGGCTACTTACACGTTGTGCGCTGCTTACACTCTGAAATCAGCTGATGGAATCAAACATGGCGCTGAGCAGAGGGAAGGTGAGTAAAATTGTTTACTTTTTTTATGTGAGCAGTGTGATAGGGCCATGTTTACCCGGATTGGGTGGCATCTATACCATGATAATGATGGAGCCATGTTTACCAAAATGAGGATATTGGCCATGTATATGAGGTTAGGGATGGTGGCCATGGATCAGGTTGGGGATAGGGGCCATGTATACTATGATAGAGATGGGGGGGCCATGTATACTAGGATGGGGATGGTGGCCATGTAAACCAGGATGGGGTGCCATGTATACCAGGATGGGGGGCCAGCCATATTTACCAGGATGGTTAACCATGTAAACCAGGATGAGGGTAGGGGCCATATAAACAAGGATAAGGGGCCATATATACTCAATGGGGGGCACGTATACCTGGATTGGTGGCCATATATAACTGAATGAGGACATACATACCATGATAGATGTTATATGTACCTGAATGGAGCCACTAATATCAGGTTTAGAACATATACAGCTCTGGAAAAAATTAAGAGACCACTGAACAGTTTTCTAAAAATCACCATCTCTACATGTCTAACAGCCATTCCATTCCAGGGTTAGTTCAATTCCAACCAAAGTACACCTCATTCTCCTTAATGTGCTTCTGATTTGGTGATCACCTGAACCAAATCTTATTTAAAGAGGGAAAGTATAAAAAACACTGTTGTGGTCTTCACAATCCTCTTGCAATAGCACAAGCTGGATGACCAAACAAGTGCTAGAAATAGTCCAAAATTAATTTGAATTACAAAACAATTTGTAACCATGTCAAAAGAGTTGAAAAGTCTTGAGTGAGGAAAAGATGGGCTCAATTCTGGCTTTACTAGTAGACGGACTGTAGTCCATTACAACAAGGTCAAGCAGCAGACATTGGGGACAACAAAGCTACAGACCGGCAGAGGGTGAAAGCGACTCTGCACTGACCGGGATGACTGTCCTCTTATTCGAATGTCACTCAGTAACCCCAAGATGACATCAAGTGACCTACAAAAGGAATGGCAAATGGCAGCTGGGGTGAAGTGTACGGCAAGAACAGTTTATAGCAGACTCCTAGAGGCAGGCCTAAAGTCATGTAAAGCTAGAAAAAAGCCTTTCA